>NW_027331950.1:1380663-1708370 GCF_048418815.1 Hemitrygon akajei | reverse complement strand
GGTCAAATCATCACGTACAAATACGCTGGATGAAACCAGCAGGTCGGGCAGCATCCGTTGAAATGGCAGTCAACGTTTCGGGCCGAGACCCTTCGTCAGGACTGAAGAAGGAGGGGGCAGGGGCAACCGGGAGATCCTGTCTGTTGTGATTGTCACCCCACTTCATTTTGCTTCACATTCCCACTCGGATATATCCAAACATGGCCTCCTCTACTGCCATGCTGAGGCCAAAGTCAGGTTGGAGAAGCAACACCTCATATACCGTCTGGGTAGTCTCCAGCCCCTTGGTATGAACATCGAATTCTCCAAATTCCGGTAATTCCTTCCCTCTCCCTTCCACTATTCCACTTTCACTCTGCCTCCTCTTCTAGCTACCTATCAGCTCTCTCATGATTCTGCCTTCTTCTACGACCCATAGTGCTTTCTCCTTACATTCCTTCTTCACCTCTCCGGCCTATCTCCTCCCTGCTTCCCCTTCCCCACCCCTTGCACTTTCCTCTGATTGTTTTTTTCACCCTGGCACCTTCCACCCTCCCCCACCTTCTTTATGGGACTCCTGCCCCCTCCTTTAGTCCTCACGAAGAGTCTCGACCCGAAACGTTGTCTGCTCATTTCAACGGATGCTGTCCGACCTGCTGAGTTGATCCAGCTGGCTTGTACGTGTTGATTTGAACTTTCTTTTTGCCTTGCGTATAAGAACTCTTCGAATCGGTGCATGCAGGCAGTTCTCCCCCCCCCCCCTCTCTCTCGTCTCTCTCTCTCTCCTCTCTCTCTCTCTCTCTCTCTCTCTCCCTCTCTCTCTCTCTCTCTCTCTCTCTCTCTCTCTCTCTCTCTCTCTCTCTCTCTCTCTCTCTCTCTCTCTCTCTCCCTCTCTCTCTCTCTCTCTCTCTCTCTCTCTCTCTCTCTCTCTCTCTCTCTCTCTCTCTCTCTCTCTCTTCCAGGGTTCCGATTTTTGAGACGTGATAGAGGCAGAGGATGAAGTCAGCGAGAATTGGAGCTGAAAATCTGCAGAGAAATAGCAGACATCTGCGAGAAACATAAAGTTGTGACCGTAGGGGATTTTAATTTTCCGCTCCCATACTCTAAGGTCCAGTCGGGTTAGAGTTTGTAAAATGTGTTCAGGAAAGTTTTCTAAATCAAGCTATAGAGGTACGAACTAGCGAGGATGCAAAATTAGATCTCCTATTAGGAAACGAGTTAGGACATGTGACGTAAGTGTGTGTATGGGAGCACATTGTTTCCAGTGATCATAACCTCATTAGTTTCAACTTGACCATGGATAAAGAAAGATCTGGTCCTCGGGTTGCGGTTCTAAACTGGATAAAGGCCAAATTTGAAGAAACGAGAAAGGATCTAAAAAGCATGGATTGGGGACAGGTTTTTCTCTGGCAAGGATGTAGTTGGTAAGTGGGAGGCCTTCAATGGAGAAATATTGAGCGTGCAGAGTTTGTATGTTCCTGTCAGGTTAAAGGGAAAGTGAATAATAAAAAGGAACCTTGGTTCTAAAAGGGTATTGGAACTCTGATAAAGAAGAAAAAGAGATGTATAACATGTACAGGCAACAGGGAGCAAATAAGGTACTTGAGAGAATAAAAGGTAAGAAATAAATCAGGAGGGCTAAGACATGAGGTTGCTTTGGCAGTCAAGGTGAAAGATAATCCAAGATCTTCTGCAGGTATATTAAGAGAAAAAGGATAGTAAGAGATAAAATTGGCTCTCTTGAAGATCAGAGTGGTCGGCTATGTATGGAACCAAATAAATGGAGGGGGTGGAATCTTAAATTGTTATTTTTTTGAGTCTGTATTTACTAAGGAAATGTCATGGAATCTATGGAAATAAGGCAAACAAGTAGCGAGGTCATGGAACCTACAAAGATTGAAGAGGAGGAGTTGCTTACTGTCTTGAGGCAAATCAGAGTAGAAAAATCCTAGGACCTAACAGGGTATTTCCTTGGACCTTGAAGGAGACTTGTGTCGAAACTGCAGGGGCCCTGGCAGATATATTTAAAATGTCGGTATCTACGGCTGAGGTGCCGGAGGATTGGAGGATAGCTCATGTTGTTCCGTTGCTTTTAAAAAGGCTCTAATGTAATCCTGGAAATTATTGCTGGTAGGTTTGAAGTCAGTAGTAGCCAAATTACTGGACGCAGTACTAAGAAATAGCATCTACAAGTATTTGGATAGATAGTGACTTATTAGGGAGAGTCAACATGGCTTTGTGCGTGGTAGGTCTTGTTTAACCAATCTATTAGAGTTTTTTGAGGAGGTCACCAGGAAAGTGAATGAAGGGAAGGCAGTGGATGTTGTCTACATGGACTTCAGTAAGGCCTTTGACAAAGTCCCGCATGAGAGGTTAATTAGGAAGATTCAGTCGCTAGGTATACATTGAGAGGTAGTAAATTGGATTAGACTCAGTGGGAGAACCAAAGAGTGGTAGTGGAGGAGTGTTTCTCTGGATGGAGCATTGTCCATTGTTATTTGTCATTTATATCAATGATCTGGATGATAATGTGGTAAATTGGATCAGCACACTTCTGATGATACAAAGATTGGAGTGCAGTGGACAATGAGGAAGGTTTTCAAAGCTTGCAGAGGAATTCGGACCGCTGAAAAATGGCCTGACAAATGGCAGATGGAGTTTAATGCAGACAATTGTGAGGTTTTGCACTTTGAAGGAGAAACCAAGGTAGAACCAACAAGGTGAATTGTAGGACCCTGAAGAGTGCAGTAGAACAGAGGGATCTGGAATACAGGTGCATAATTCCTAAAAGTGGCGTCACAGCTCGCTATGGTCATAAGACAGCTTTTGCCACATTCACCTCAAGAATGCAAGTTCTGAGTATGTTACGTACCCGTGGCTATCTTGTGACAGTCACATGACCATGATGTAATTGAGGCTTTACTGGGCATGATGTAATGGTCTTGTGATGGTGGAGTGATATAATTTTCCCGCCAGTGAGAGGTCATGTGAAGGCCTGTTTCAACAGGTTTAAAGGAGAAACCCTCGCTGTGAAGCAGGTCAGTTCATGGCTTAATACGTCAGTGACTCCGCTCTGCTGCGCATTTGATTTCATGACGCAGTTTCGTTTTAAATTCGGGGGTTTTAATTTCTGCTGTAAGAATCGCTGTGCCGCAGTTCTGAAATCGCTACCAGTTAAATTCCAGTCGGAGAGTGAGAAATTAGTTCGGGAAGCTGAAGGATCGAGAGAAGTTGCAGTGTCGGCCGTAAAACAGCTTCGACCTTATTTGATCCTCATTCTGAAGGAGTTGGTAATCTGCACCCAACATTAACCCTGCTGTAAGAGCAGAAAGTACTGGGGCAGTGAGCTATTTGACAAAGGAAAAGGTCGTCCTTTTAAGCCGTTTTATTTCCTTCATCGTAAATCCTTTTGGTAAGGCATATTTCGACTGGGATCAGCAGTAACGTCACGTCGTCGAAGAATTTCGTCACTTCTTGGAAAATCTCGCCTAACTGACTGTGTAAGTCATTTGGATTTTTTCATTACTATTTTTAAGAACTGTGTTCGTATTTCCCGTTTTAAGACCTGTTCGAGTTGCGTATAGCAGCTGACTTCCGGTTAGTTGGTCGTTTATTTACTTTTTGGTGTTTTTGTTGAGCAGTGTGTAATAAATGTTTTATTTGTTTATAAAAAAAAACCTATCTCAATTCTACAGTCATTGTTGCTGAATCGTAACAATTGGGGGCTCGTAGGATAAGTACCGTTTTTGTGCTTAAATCCTTCTTTAATTATCGATCGATTCTTTTGTTTGTGAGTGGTATTCGGCAGCAACGAATATTGACGACTTCCTGACATCGCCTGATCCGGAGTTAATAGTGAAGGCGTAAAAGAGTGATGTATCTGAGATAGCTAGCAGGTTGGAACATATTAAAGGTATTTCGAAGGTTACAACAAAGCGTATAATTCAGCGGAAAATCGCGGAACACTACATAGATTCGGGTGTTTTGGATAAAACGGTGTTCGACAGGTTCCTGGACAGCGATCCAGTTAGACCTGCAACAAGTAGATTTGGAAAAGCTTGGAATAGAAGCTGAAATAAACAGAGCAATTGGAAGCTAACTTGGTTCTAAGTCGAATAGAAGCTGAAAATAAAAAGAAGCAATTGGAATCTAACTTGGAACTACGTCGGTCAGAAGCTGAGAAACAACAGAGGGAATTTGAAATGCGATGGGGGAAGTAAAGTCTAAGAATCAGTCTTCTGATTCAAGGACAACGTTTGTTGTTACTCAGGAAATTAACTGATCCCTCCATTTAATAAAACAGAAGTAGAGAAATATTTTCAACATTTTGAAATTCAGAGTGGCCGAAAGAGAAATGGCCAGTGTAATTACAGTGTAATTAAAGGCAAAGCACAATAGGTTTATATAGCTTTAACTGCTGAGCAAGCTCTTGATTATGATACTGTGCAGCTGCATATATTAAATGCGTATGAGCTAGTTCCGGAAGCATATACAGAAAGATTCCGAAATTTGATGAAATCTGTGGGAAGAACTTATGTGAAATTCGCCTACGATAAAGCTGTGTGTTTTGAGAGATGGGTTTCCTCTAAAAAAATCAAAACGGGGACCATAATACTTTGCAAGAGCTGATTTAATGGAGAAATTTAAACGGAACATCCGTGTTGAAGTAAGGACATACATAAATGAGAGTGGCACTACTACATTGCAGGACTCTGCTAAATTAGCTGATGAGTATGCTTTAATCCAGAAGAATAAATTTCATCAGGGCAGAACTTTTAAAAGGAAAAATAACACGTTGAATGAAGGGAAACCAGAAATTAAATCAGAAGTTAGTGAGAAAGGTAAGGAGGAAGAAAAACCTGTGAAGGAAAGACAGCTTTTTCGTTTTAAAAGCGGAGTTTCGTTTCCATTGTAAGAATCGGTGTGCCTTCAGTTCTAGAAATCGCTGCCAATTAAATTGCAGACAGAGAGTGAAGAATTATCGAAGTTCGTAAAACCCGAAAGATCGACGAAAATTGGTGTTGTCGGCGGTAAAACAGGTTTGACCTTATTTGATCTTCATTCGAAAGGACTTAGCAACCTGAATCAAAGGTAGTCCCTGCTAAAGAGCAGAACGGACTGGAACAGGTTTATCCGCCATGGGAAGATCAGTGTCTTTAAGTCGTTTTATTTCCTTCATCGAAAATCCTCCGGTCAAGGCAAACTTCGGATAGGCAATAACACCACGTAAGAGAATATACTTCTTCGAGGAAAGCCTGTCCTAACCAACTGTGCAAATCATTTGGACTTTGCATCTACTACTTTAAAAAACTGTGTTGGCATTTCTCTTTTTAAGAACTGTTCGAGCTGCCATATTGCAGCCAACTTCCGGTGAAGTTAGTCGTTTGTTTAGTTCTGGGTTTTTTGAGCAGAATTTCATAAATGTTTCACCTGTTATATATTTTAAAAACTGCCTCAATTCTATTCATTTTTGCTGGACCATAACAGTTGGGGGCTCGTATGATGTACCATTTTTCATTTTAAATGCCTGTTTAGCGATCAGTCTTTTGGAAAAGGAGAATATCCGATTCTTTTGATTGATTGACTTTAAGTGGCAGCTGGCAACAATGGGTATTGACGACTTCCTGGCATCTCCAGATCCAGAGTTATTAGCGACGGCGAAATAAAGTGATGTATCTGATATTGCTAGCAGGTTGGAACTTATTTCGAAGTTTACAACAAAGCCTGTAATTCGGAGAAAAGTTGCGGAACACTATGTAGATTTGGGTACTTCTGATGAAACGATTTTAGATAAGTTCCCTGCAAGTAAAGTACCGATTCAGTTACACCTGGAACAGGCAGCGTTAGAAAACCTTGGACTAGATGTTGAATTAAAACGGAAACAATTGGAGGCTTACTTTCAACTAAGTCGACTGAAAGCTGAAAATAAAAAGAGGGAATTTGAACGCGATGGTGGAATTAAAGTCTGAGAATGAGTCCTCTGTTTCTAGAAAAACTTTTGACGTTCGTCAGGAAATGAAATTGGACCCTCCATTTAGTGCAACTGAAGGAGAGAAATATTTTCAACATTTCGAATCTGTTGCTCTGATTTCAGAGTTGCCGACAGAGAAATGGTCATTGTTGCTACAGAGTGTAATTAAAGGCAAAGCACAACAGGTTTAAACAACTTTAACTGCTGAGCAAGCTCTTGATAATGATACTATGAAACTGCACATACTAAATTCGTATGAGTTAGATCCGGAAGCATACAGAGTAAGATTCAGAAAATTGAAGAAATCTATGGAAAAAAAAACTAATGTGGAATTTGCGTACGATAAAGCTTTTGTGTTTAGAGAGAAGGTTTCCTCTAAAAATGCAAATGGTGACTATAATAAATTGAAGGAGCTGATTTTAATGGAGGCTTTTAAAAGGAGCATCCCTGATGAAGAAAAGACATACTTAAATGAGAGAGAGACTGCTAAATTGCAGGACTCTGCTAAATTAGCTGATGAGTATGTTTTAATGCATAAGAATAAATTTCCTCAGGACAGAACTTTTAAAAGAATAAAATAACAGTGAATCAAGGTAAACCAGAAATAAAATCAGATGTTATTGAGAAAGGTAAGCAGAACGGAAAGGCTGTGAAGGAAAGACAGTTTGGGCCCAGTTGTAATTACTGTAAGAAACCTGGTCATGTAATAGTTAACTGTTTCCGATTGAAAAAGAAGGAGAAGGAAGCAGTCCCAGATGCCTGAGTGCAACATACTCAAACACCTGTAAATCCACAGGGTTTGATAAACACAAATGAAGCTTTGATAGAGTCTGACTAAGTTAGGAACGGATCTGATCATTTTATAACTGAAGGGTTTGTATCCTTGAAAGAAGTATCTACTCAGGTACCAATCAAAATCCTTAGGGATTTTGGAGATTCTCAATCACTGATATTAGATATTGTGTTAAAATTTAATGATGAGTCTGATACTGGTGAGGTAAATTACATACGATGTGTAGGGAGTGCCAATATGCCTATACATTTGCATAAAGTAAATTATAAGGTCAGGGTTAGTTACAGGACTTGTTAAAGTAGGACTACAAGCTAGCGTACCTGTGAAGGATATTTCTTTATTGTTAGGTAATGACCTGGCAGGTGGACCTGTTTTTCCTCTGGTGCATTTGACAACAAAGTCAGAGGAACAACGGATGGATTTTTACAAGGATTCCTGCTGTGTTCTAACCCGAGCTGTGGCTAAAGAGCTGGATGTGCAGAATAAGGTTGTTACTCAGGACAGTTCAACTCAGGATTCGAGTTTTGAGGATGCGTCATAAATTCTTTTACCTTCGGTGTTTGAACAAGTTTCTTGGTGTAAGTCTGACCATGAATATTTTTCTCTGTCTCGGAAGTAGATGATAGCAGAGCTGAATAGAGACACTGAGATGATCAAATTGAAAGATCAAGCTCTACTGAATAGTGAAATTGATAAGAAACCTGTAGAATATTACTTTGTGAAAGTAGTGTTGATGAGGAAGTGACCATATAATCATATAACAAGAACTGCACGGAAACAGGTTATCTCGGCCCTTCTAGTCCGTGCCGAATCTTACTCTCACCTAGTCCCATTGGCCCGCACTCAGCGTATATCCCTCCATTCCATTCTTGTCCGTATACCTATCCAATTTTACTTTAAATGACAATACCGAACCTGCCTCTACAACTTCTAATGGAAGCTCATTCCACACAGCTACCACTCTCTGAGTAAAGAAATTCACCTGGTGTTACCCTTAAACTTCTGCCCCTAACTCTCTAATCATGTCCTCTTCTTTGAATCTCCCCTATTCTCAAAGGTAATGTATGGTTTTATATATGGTGGAAACGCCTACAATTCATGCAAGTGATGAATGGAATATTGTTCACCAGGTAGTTGTTCCTAAAGTTTTTCTAAATGAGGTTTTAACTTTATCACATAGTGTGCTCTTCGGAGGACATCAAGGTGCAAGGAAAACTGTGGACAAGATTTTAAAACATTTTTACTGACCTGATTTGAGAAAAGATGTGGCGACGTTTTGCAGAACGTGTCATACTTGCCAAATTGTGGGTAAACCTAATCAAGTTACTCCAGTGGCCGCACCGCAGCCTCTTCCAGCATTCGGTGAACCGTTTTCTAAAGTTAATATAGATTGTATACGTCCATTACCAAGAGCAAAAAACTGGTTATCAGTACTGGCTGACTAACATGTGCACTGCGTCTACGTTTCCAAAGGCAGTACTACTTCGGAATAAAACAACTAAAACTGTAACAAAGGCTCTTATAAAATTGTTTAATTATTTTGGGTTGCCTAAGGAAATACATTCTGATCAAGGCAGTAATTTTATGTCTGGATTGTTTCAACAGATATTTTATAAATTGTGAGCTGAGCAATACACTTCGTCTGCATACCATCCAGAATCGCAAGGAGAATTGGAGAGGTTTCATTCTACCCTGAAGAATATGATTAGGACGTATTGTGTGGAAAATGAAAATAATTGGGATGAGGATGTACATTTACTTCAACATGCAGTAAGGGAGTCGGTACAGGAATCATTATGTATCAGTCCATTTGAACTTGTGCTTGGGCATAGAGTTAGAGCACCTTTGGCTTTATTAGTGAACACTGGATTAATAAAGAGGTACACACTAATTTAATTGACTATGTGTTGAACTTTAAAGACAGATTACATAAACCTTGTAGCTTGTCCGGGGAAAATTTGAAATCGGCTCAGGAGAAAATGAAAACTTGGTAAGATAAAGAAGCTAGAATGAGGACGTTTAAGCCTGGAGGTAAGGTGTTGGTTCTCTTCCCACTGCAAACGAATGCTTTACAAGCTAAATTTCATGGTCCTTATGAAATTATGTCTAGAATTAATGATGTGGATTATGTGATAAAATTACAGAACGTGGAATGCCAACACAACTTTGCCATATAAATATTGTAGAACCATATTAAGTGAAACAGTCTTCTACTATGACTGTTGTAGTCAATAATAATGAGTCTGATCTCACTAAGAATATAATGGATGATTCAGCCAGAACTCATTACAAACCCAACGTTGTTTCTGTCAGATTACCAAACTCAGCCATTCTGCAAAATATTGATGAGAAATTAGCTCATTTACAGCCAGAGCAGAAGCAGCAGATGAAGCAATTAATTTTTAGATATAGAGATTTATTTCCAGACGTTCCTAGAAGAATCACAGTAGCATCACATGAGGCAGATGTTGAAGATGCTTATATTGACGATTTAGTTACGGGAAATCATGCTTGGTCAGCACACAGAACTGCGGTGGAGAAACTATCCAAAGCAAGCTTAGCTATTAACCTCGTTAAAAGTGAATTTGGACAGGCCACTGTGACTAAGATTAGTTATGTTGTAGGTCCGGGCTTGGATACGGAAATAAATCAAACTCCAATTTAGCAACAAAAGTTTAATGTTACACGACCACTGTATTTCGATAACTCATATGAAGGGAAAGATAAAAGATGATATAGCTGATTGTCTATCACGCCTTTGAATGTACAATGTAATTTTTATATGAAGTGTTTTTTTTTATATTTGTAGCACTCCTACTGTATAGTAAGTTGTACGATGCTGCATGATAATTCTATGTATGCTCTGTATGTAGAAAATTGTATACATTTGTATTTTTCTTTCGTAAATAGTTAATTGTTAAAATTTTGTTCATAACCTTTTTTTTCTCTTTTTGAAGGGAGGCGTTACGTACCCGCGAGTATCTTGTGACAGTCACATGACCATCATGTAGTTGAGGCTCTGTCTGGCATGATGTCAAGGTCTTGCGATGTTCCCGCCACTGGGAATTAATGTGGTGCCCTGTTTCAACAGGATATAAAAGGAGAAGCCCTCCCTGTGACGCAGGGCAGTTCCTGGTTTAGTTCGTCCGTGACTCCGTTCTGCTGCGTATTTGATTTTATGACGCATTTTCGATTTAAAAGCGGACTTTTAGTTTCCACTGTAAGAATCGGTGTGCCGGCAGTTCTGGAAAGCGCTGTCGGTGAAAGACCAATCGGAGAGTGAAAAATTATCGATGTTCGAACAACCCGTAAGATCGAGGAACGTTGGTGTTGTCGGCGGTTGAACAGGTTTGACCTTATTTGATCTTCATTCGAAAGGAATTAGCAACCTAAATCAAAGGTAGTCCCTGCTAAAGAGCAGAACGGACTGGAACAGGGTTATCCGTCATGGGAAGATCAGTGTCTTTAAGTCGTTTTATTTCTTTCATCGAAAATCCTCCGGTCAAGGCATACTTACGATGGGATCAGCAGTAACAACACGTAAGAGAATACATTACTTCGAGGAAAGCCTCTCCTAAATGACTGTGTAAATCATTTGGACTTTTGCATCTACTACTTTAAAGAACTGAGTTCATATTTCTCGTTTTATGAACTGTTCGAGCTGCCGTATAGCAGCCAGTTTGCGGTTAAGTTAGTCGTTTGTTTACTTCTGGGTGTTTTGAGTAGTGTTTAATAAATGTTTTATTTGTTATATTAAAAAAACTGCCTCAATTCTATTCATTTTTGCTGGATCGTAACAATTGGGGGCTCGTGGGATGTACCATTATGATTTTAAATGCCTGTTTAAAAAACGATCGGTGTTTTGGAAAAGGATGATACCCGATTCTTTTGTTTGATTGGCTTTAGAGTGTTATCCGGCAACAACGAATATTGACGACTTACACAGTTATTAGCGAAGGCGAATAAAAGTGATGTATCTGAGATTGTTAGCAGGTTGGAAATTAAAGGTATTTCGAAGTTCACAACAAAGCCTGTCGTTCAGATAAAAATCGCGAAGCACTCTTTAGATTTAGCTGTTTTTGATGAAACGATTTTAGATAGGTTCCCTGTAAGTAAAGCAGAGATTCAGTTACACTTGGAACAGGAAGCGTTAGAGAATCTTAGAATAGAGGCTGAATTTAAACAGACACAATTCGAAGCTCACTTGAAACTAAGTCGATCAGAAGCTGAAATTAAAAAGATGGAATTTTAACTTGCGATGGCGGAATTAAAGTCTGAGAATGGGTCTTCCGGTTCTAGAAAAACGATTGTTGTTAGTTAGGAAATCAAATTGGTCCCTCCATTTAGTGAAACAGAAGTAGAGAAATATTTTAAACATTTCGAAACTGTTGCTCTGATTACAGAGTGGCCGAAAGAGAAATGGTCAGTGTTGCTACAGAGTGTAATTATAGACAAAATACAAAAGGTTTATACAGCTTTAACTGCTAAGCAAGCATTTGATTATGATACTGTGACACTCCACATATTAAAGGCGATTGAGTTAGCTCTGGAAGCATATAGAGTAAGATTCAGAAACTTGAAGAAATCTGTGGAAAAATCTTATGTGGAATTTGCATACGATATTGCTGTGTGTTTTGAGAGATAGCTTTCGTCTAAAACTACAATCGGTACTATAATAAATAGAAGAAGCTGATTTTAATGGAGGAATTTCAAAGGAGCATACCCGATGAATAAAGAGATAATTAAATGAGAGACAGACTGCCACATTGCAGGACACCACTAATTTAGCTGATGAGTATGCTTTAATCCATAAGAATACATTTCCTCAGAGCAGAACTTTAAAAAGGAAAAAATAACAGTGAATCAAGGTAAACCAGAAATTAAGTCAGATGTTAGTGAGAAAGGTAAGGAGGAAGGAAAGGCTGTGAAGGAAAGACAGTTTGGTCCCGTTTGTAATTACTGTAAGGAACCTGGTCATGTAATAACTGACTGTTTCCGATTGAAAAAGAAGGAGAAGGAAGCTGCCCCAGATGCCTGTGCGCAGCTTACTGAAACACTTGTAAATCCACACGGTTTGATAAACACAAATGAGGCTTTGTTAGAGTCTGACCAAGTTAGGAACGGATATGATCATTTTATAACTGAAGGATTTGTATCTTTCAAAGAAGGATCGACTCCGGTGCCAAGAAAAATCCTTCGGGATATTGGAGCTTCTCAGTCACTGATGTTACAGAATGTGTTAAAGTTTAACGATGAGTGTGATACTGGTGAGGTATATGATATACGACGTGTTAGGAGTGCCCTTCTGCCTGTACATCTGCGTAAAGTAAATTTAAGTTCAGTGTTAGTTATAGGACATGTTTAAGTAGGACTGCAACCTAGCTTAACTGTGAAGGATATTTCTTTATTGTTTGGCAATGATTGGGCAGGTGAACAAGTCTTTCCTGAGGTGCATTTAACAATAAAGTCAGAGGAATCACGGATAAATTCTAAGACAGATTCCTCCAGTGTTGTAACCCGAGCTATGGCTAAAAAGCTTGATGTACAGAATGAGGTTGTTACCCGCGACTGTTTAACTCAGGATTCGAGTTTTGAGGATTTGTCAGAAAATCGCTTACCTTCTTTGTTTGAACAAGATTTTTGGAGTAAGTCTGACCATGAAGATTTATCTCTGTCTCGGAAGGAGATGATAGCAGAGTAGAGACACTAAGATTATCAAATTAATAGAACAAGCTCTACTGGATAGTGAAATTGATAAGTTGCCAGTAAAATATTATTTTGAGAAAGGAGTGTTGATGAGGAAGTGCAGAGCGCCTACAATTCCTGCAAGTGATGAATGGAATATTGTTCCCAAGGTATTTGTTCCTAAAGTTTATCGAAATGAGATTTTTAACTTTAGGCCATAGTGTGCCTTTGAGTGGACATCAAGGGATAAGGAAGACTATGGCCAAGATTTTAAAACATTTTTACTGGCCTGGTTTGAGAAAAGATGTGGCGACGTTTTGTAGAACGATTCATATTTGCCATATTGTGGGTAAAGCAAATCAAGTTACGCCAGTGACCGCACTAAAACCTATTCCCGCATTCAGTAAACCGTTTTCCAAAATTATTATGGATTGCGTACGTCCATTACCAAAAAACAAAAACTGGTCATCAGTACTGGCTGTCTATCAGGTGCACTGCGTCTAGGTTTCTAGGAATATAACAACTGGACTGTTTCAACAGATAATTTATAAATTTGGAGCAAAGCATATCTCTTAGTCTGCATACCATCCAGAATCGCAAGGTGCCTTGGAGAGGTTTCATTCTACCCTCAAGTCTATGATTAGGATGTATTGTGTGAAAAAAGAAAATGATTGGGTTGGGGGTATATATTTGCACTAAGGGAGTCGGTCCAAGAATCATTGGGTTTCAGTCCATTTGAGCTTGTATTTGGCAAAGAGTTAGAGGACCTTTGGCTTTATTAAAAGAACAATTGATTAATAAAGAGGTGCACACTAATTTGCTGTACTATGTTTTAAAATTTAAGTACAGATTACATAAAGCTTGTAGTTTAGCCAGTGAGAATTTGAAATTGGCTCAGGAGAAAACGAGAACGTGGTACTATAAAAACGCTAGTTTAAGGACGTTTAAGCCTGGAGATGAGGTGCAGATTCTTTTCCCACTACAAACAAATCCTTTACAATCTACTTTCATGGTCCTTATGTAATTGTGTCTAATATCAGTGATGTGGATTACGCAATATAAGCTCCAGCTCGTAGAAAGCCAACACAATTTTGCCATAGAAATATGATAAAACCATATTAAGAGAAGCAGTTTGCTACTATGACTGTTGTGGTCCATAATAATGAGTCTGATCTCACTAGGAACATAATGGATGATTCACCTGAAACTCATTCTAAAGCAAACATTGTTTCTGTAAGATTACCATTCTGGAAAATATTGATGAGAAATCAGCTTATTTACAGACAAAGCAGATGCAGCAAATGAAGCATTTATTTTTTTTTTTATAAATATAAGGATTTGTTTCCAGACGTTTCGAGAAGAACCACAGCAGCTTCACATGATGTAGATGTTGGAGATGCCAAACCTATTAAACAACATCCATATAGGATCAACATGGAAAAATGTGAACTTGCTGAGAAAGAAATTAAATATATGCTAGAGAATAATATTATTAGACCTTCTAACTCGAATTGGAGTTCACCTTGTATTATGGTGCTTGAATCAGACGGGAGTATTAGGTTTTGTACGGACTACAGGAAGGTGAATGCTGTGTCGAAAACAGGTGCATATCGAATTCCTAGAGTTGATGATTGTGTGGATAAAGTTGGAAAAGCAAAGTTCCTGACCAATATTGATTTATTGAAAGAGAAATGGTGTGTTCCTTTAAGGAGGAGAGGTAGAGAGATTTCTGCATTTATGGAGTGATATTTTAAGATTTGTAACACTCCTACTGTATAGTAAGTTTTAAGGTGCTGTATGATAATACTATGTGTACTGTGCAGTACTGTGCATGTTGTAAATTTTATATATTTGTTTTTTTTTTGTAAGTAGTTAATTGTTAAAATTTTGTTCATGACCATTCTTTTTTTTTGGAGGGAGGTGTTACATACCCCGTAGATACCCAACACAGATGCCTTGTGCAGGAAGGCACAGAGTCGACTGTACTTCCTTAGAAGGTTGGCGTCATTCAATGTCTGTAGTGAGATGCTGAAGATGTTCTATAGGTCAGTTGTGGAGAGCGCCCTCTTCTTTGTGGTGGCGTGTTGGGGAGGCAGCATTAAGAAGAGGGACGCCTCACGTCTTAATAAGCTGGTAAGGAAGGCGGGCTCTGTCGTGGGCAAAGTACTGGAGAGTATAACATCGGTAGCTGAGCGAAGGGCCCTGAGTAGGCTACGGTCAATTATGGAAAACCCTGAACATCCTCTACATAGCACCATCCAGAGACAGAGAAGCAGTTTCAGCGACAGGTTGCTATCGATGCAATGCTCCTCAGACAGGATGAAGAGGTCAATACTCCCCAATGCCATTAGACTTTACAATTCAACCGCCAGGAGTAAGATATGTTAAGTGCCGGGGTTGATTGTATTTAATGTATTTAAGTAAACTACTTAAGAACTTTTTAAAAGCTATTATTAATGCTTTTTGAGAGAGTGATTTAGATGCATATCATATTTTTACTGAGTTAAGTATTGTATGTAATTAGTTTTTGCTACAACAAGTGTATGGGACATTGGAAAAATGTTGAATTTCCCCATGGGGATAAATAAAGTATCTATCTATCTATCTATCTATCTATCTATCTATCTATCTATCTATCTATCTATCTATCTCTCTCTCTATCTATCTATCTATCTATTTTGTGACTGTCACATGACCATGATGTAATTGAGGCCTTGCTGGGCATGATGTAATGGTCTTGTGATGGAGGAGTGATGTACCTTTCCGCCAGAGAGAGGTCATGTGATGGTTTTATTCAACAGGGTATAAAAGGACAGCCCCTCCCTGTGACACAGGTCAATTCGTGGCTTTAGTCGTCAGTGACTCCGTTCGGCTGCGTATTTGATTTTATGACGCAGTTTCGTTTTAAAAGTGGAGTTTGAATTTCTCCTGTAAGAATTGTTGTGCCGGCAGTTCTGCAAATCACTTCCAGTTAAACTCCAGTCGGAGAGTGAAGATTTATCGAAGTTCGGGAAGCTGAAGGATCGAGGAAATTTGATGTTTGTCGGTGGTGAAACAGGTTCGACCTTATTTAATCTTCGTACAAGGAGTTCACAACCTGTGACCGAGATAGATCCTGCTAAAAGAGCAGAAAGAGTTGGATGCAGGGTTTCGCCAAGGAAAGGTCAGTGCCTTTAAGCCGTTTTTTTTTCCAAAGCCGTGAATCCTTCGGACAAGGCATATTTGGGCTGGAATCAGCAGTAACGTCAGGAAAGAGAATTTAATACTTCAAGGAAAGTCTCTCCTAACTGACTGTAAATCATTTGGGACTTTTGCAATACTACTTTTAATAACTGAGTTTGCATTTCTCGCTTTAAGAACTGTTTGAGTTGCCGAGTAGCAGCCAACTTCCGGCTAAGTTAGTCGTTTGTTTGCTTTTGGCTTTTTTAGCAGTACTTAATATGTGTTTTATTTGTTATAAAAAAAAGTCTCAATTATATATTCATTGTTTCTGGATCGTAACAATGAAATACTCCAGATGTGGCTGAGGCACAGTTTAAAAATGTTCTAGCTTAATCCCCTGACTTTTCACATTACCGCTAGGAGCAGCGCGTGTGGCTTTCAATCCGAGACCTACCCCGCAAGGTAGATTCCCTCAAACTCGCCCCCCACCGCTTCATCGGCCCATTTCCCATTGCTAAAGTCACAGCCCTGCTGCCACACGTCTCAATCTCCCCTCCACTCTCCGCCGCATTCATCTCATCTTCCATGTGTCCGGCATAAAGTGTATCATGAGCCACCCCTGTGTCCTGTACCCAACACCCTCCTCCCTCTCGGCTCATCGATGGGTTAGAGGTATTCATGGTGCGTCGACTGCTGGATGTCTGTCGTCGAGAAAGTGAACTCTAGTACGTTCTGAACTGGGAGCGCTACGGGCCTGAGTACCGGTGGTGGGACCCCACCCGTTACATCCTGGAGGCCTCTCTCATCAGGGACTTCCTTCGCCAGCACCCAGCTCTACCTGCCGTGACGCCAGTGTGTGCGCGGCGGGGGCGGGGGTACTGTCAGTACCTCCAGTTGAACTCTGTCTTTTTGTGTGTTTCCTCCAGCTGTCAGTCTGTGGTTTTCCATTGCCATGTGCACCTGTCCCCGCTCCTGCTCTACTCCGGCCCCGGGGTTACTGAGTACTCCGTCTTCCATCTGTTTCTCATTATTACCTGTATTGCTGCCACCTGTGTCTCATTGTGCTCCACCTATCACCTGCAACAATGTTTATTGCTCAGTGTATTTCAGTCCGGTGCTTTCACCGGTTTGTTGCCGGATTGTGCCAGGGAATTTTCGACTCTGCCTGTTTCCCAACTCTGGTGTTTGGATTTCTCTGAATGTTTTGATCTCTACCTGAACTTTGACGCTGACTTTGTTTGTACCTCGGGATTTGTGACTCAGTGTATATCACTGTGTGCACTGTACTGGGTCTGCGATTGGATCCCTGCTCCAGAGCCTTGACAGAAATAGCAAACATGATTTGCTCTGCTCACTCACCAGGAACTCCAATGACCGCAATGAACACGTACAATATTTTCCTCACACTCAAGTTCCTATCCAACATTGCAGATATTTTCTCTGTCCAGTGGTTTGTCCTCTTGTGCTACAGACGATCTCTCGGAATGAGATGTTGGGATTACACATGCCTGGTGTTTTTAATATCATTTAGAGACTCCACGGAGACAGATTTCAACAGATTTAAAAGTAAAGATTTTTCATTTATTTACAAACCAATTACGTCAAGCAGGTGCAAACCTCGCTGTGACAAATTCTGAATAAATGAATGAATTTATATTTAGGCCATTTGTGGGAATTAGTTTGTCCCAACAATGGTGACTGAACTTTCCGAGGTGTCTTATCAGCTAAAGGTGCTCCCACTGTACATATACACCATTTGTCTGACACAGAATATGGAATATGCAATATGGAAGTAATTTAAGGCATAGTAGCTTGTGACACTGTATTGAATCACCGAATCACCGACTCTTACCAATCTCCTCAAGAGCATGAAGCTCTAACGGATCTTCCATCACCCTGCAACTCTCCAGAAGAAACAACACGTTTATCCAGACTTTAATGATAGCACATGCCCTCTAAACCAGGCAGCGTCCTGGTAAATCTCCTCTGCACCCTCTCCAAAATATCAGCATCCTTCCTGTAGTGGGATGACCAGAACTGTATGAAATACACAAACACAGAATATGGAAGTAAATTATGGCACAGTGGCTTGTGAAACTGTATTGAATCACCGACTCTTAACAATCTCCTCAAGACCATAATTTCTTGATTAAGGTTATGTTTAGGGGTCTCTACCGAGGGGGGTCTCCAAAATAATGTCTGTCTGTGGTGATGAATAAAGACTTTGCTATCCATGAAACGCTCAACGACTTCAGCGACTCAGTCATACTCAGAATAGCGTCAGGAATGGACAGGAGGAAGAGTATAGGAAACTGATACAGGACTTTGTGATATGGTGCAAATCAAACTACCTGCGTCTCAATGTCACCAAGACCAAGGAGATGGTGGTGGACTTTAGGAGATCTAGGCCTCATATCGAGCCAGTGATCATTAATGGAGAATGTGTGGAGCAGGTTAAGAACTACAAGTATCTGGGAGTACAGTTAGACGAGAAGCTAGACTGGACTGCCAACACAGATGCCTTGTGCAGGAAGGCACAGAGTCGACTGTACTTCCTTAGAAGGTTGGCGTCATTCAATGGCTGTAGTGAGATGCTGAAGATGTTCTATAGGTCAGTTGTGGAGAGCGCCCTCTTCTTTGTGGTGGCGTGTTGGGGAGGCAGCATTAAGAAGAGGGACGCCTCACGTCTTAATAAGCTGGTAAGTAAGGCGGGCTCTGTCGTGGGCAAAGTACTGGAGAGTATAACATCGGTAGCTGAGCGAAGGGCGCTGAGTAGGCTACGGTCAATTATGGAAAACCCTGAACATCCTCTACATAGCACCATCCAGAGACAGAGAAGCAGTTTCAGCGACAGGTTGATATCGATGCAATGCTCCTCAGACAGGATGAAGGGATCAATACTCCCCAATGCCATTCGGCTTTACAATTCAACCGCCAGGAGTAAGATATGTTAAAGTGCCGTGTTAGGACTCAATGTATTTAAGTAAACTACTTAAGAACTTTTTAAAAGCTATTATTAATGCTTTTTCAGAGAGTGATTTAGATGCATATCATATTTTTACTGAGTTAAGTATTGGATGTATTAGTTTTGCTACAATAAGTGTATGGGACATTGGAAAAAAATGTTGAATTTCACCATGGGGATGAATAAAGTATCTATCTATCTATCTATCTATCTAGTTGGGGGCTCGTCCAGGACCCATCCGTAAACCTGACATATCGCCATCAAACTCACCAGTCTAGTGTTGGGGAGGATGCTTTAATCAGGGCACCCTGTAGGTGTCAAGAACACGGATGACAGTCGAAGAGGCGGAAAGATAGTCTCTGTGTGTAGTGTGTGTTTGTGTGTGTGTGTGTGTGTGTGTGTGTGTGTGTGTGTGTGTGTGTGTGTGTGTGTGTGTGTGAAGACCCATTGTCTCTGCCTGACCCTGCATGACTTTTCGCGTCTCTTACTCCAATTCTGTTTATCCCCCTTCGTTCGTGCCCCTAATATAATCTCACTAGTCATTTGATAAGGTGCCCCATGCAAGGCTTATTGAGAAAGTAAGGAGGCATAGGATCCAAGGGTACATTGATTACTGGATCCAGAACTGGCTTGCCCATAGTAGGCAAAGAGTGGTTGCAGACGGGTCATATTCCACACGGAGGCCGGTGACCAGAGCTTTGCCTCAGGAATCTGTTATACGCCCATAAGACCAAAAGATTTAGGAGCAGAAGTAGGCCATTCTGCCCAATAATCCAGAACAGAGGGCAAAATTCAAATTTCATTTATTAATATTTTCTGTACCAATGAAACAGCCTTGAGGCTCGTCACCTGTCCAGATCAGCGGACACTCCCACATGCACAGAGCAAGATTAATTTCAAATAGTTCACAGATCGGCTGTCTCATTTTAACTAAAACAAGAAACGAAGTCAAAGTCCATATTGCATTTAATTTTGAAGGTTGTATAAACGGAACAACTTTGAGATTCGATACTCCTCAAAATCCAACGGCTCCCACAAGTCAGTGTGCACTCCGGAATCCGCCGACACACCCAACTCTGTGCAAATCACTGTGAGCCCACAAATCTGTGCTCACCGGTAAACGCGCATTCAACCCTTAAATCAGAGTGCATCCCGAAAGCAACGGACATCTCAAAATCCATGTGCACCCACCCATTCGCTTCCATACCCCTAAATCTTAGCACATCCGTAAAGCAAGATCAGCCGCCGAATCACTCCTGCCTCCCCCGGTCTCCACTGTGTCCCGTCCCGTGTGCATTCAATATTCGATAGCTTTCAAACTGATTTCTCCCTCATTTTTCGCCAAGAACCATCAAACGCGCCTCAAAGGTTCACTCTTTCATTCTCTGTTCAACCTCCTCAGAGTAAAGCCCATGATATTGCTGTATGCCTTACAAACAATACAAAGCTATATAGTTCCCCGAACCAGTGTACAGACATCTCTCTTTTGTCCTCGCCAAGTGTTCTCGGTATCCAAGTCGACATGACAAAGCGCCATAGCTGTCTGCTAGCTACTCTCTGACACAAAGACACACACGGGAACTCATATAAACACTCAGAGATGCAGACACACAAAGATACATTAATAATGAACACATTCAGAACTTTGGACTGTTTAAGATGGAGGCAGCTATTTCGCGAACTGTTTGAAATGAATTTTGCTCTCAGAAAATCTAATGTGTCTGTATCGATGTCAGCGGGTTTGGGGGTACACATAGAAATGGGGCTGTACATTGATTTGCGGATGTCCGGACGCTTCAGGGCATGTTGGCGAATACGGGTGTGCACACTGATTTCGGAGTGTCAGTGAATTTTGGGGTGCCCACAGTTTTGCCATGTGAGGGTGCACAGGGTGTGCAAATCTATCTGAGGCACCGCACAGAATTGGGTGTGTCGGCGGATTATAGACAATAGACAATAGGTGCAGAAGTAGACCATTCGGCCCTTCGAGCCTGCACCGCCATTTTGAGATCATGGCTGATCAATTCCTATCAATACCCGGTTCCTGAGGATGCATACAGATTGCGGTAACCTTGGGTTTAGGGGTGTGATGTGAATCTCAAGATTGTTTCACTTATAGACACTTTAATAACAAATGCACTTTGAACTTTGTTCTTGCTATTTGATCTAACGTGGCGGCAGCTTTTTTGTGATTTGTTTGAAATGATTCTTGCTCTGGGATAAACTAATGAGCAGGTGGAGTTGTCAGCAGCCTTGAGGTGCGCACGGATCTGGGTATGTAGGTGGATTTGGGAGTGTCGGCAGGTTTGGGGTGCGCATGGATTTGGGGACACACAATGATTTGGGTGCGAACACTGAGTTGTGGTTTGCATGCGGCTTTGCGGGTGTGCACAGTTTTAGGAGAACACACAGATTTGCACATTAGCGCAGATTTGGGAATCCCGGTGGATTCGGAGGTTGTCGAATCTCAAGTTTGTTTCATTGATACAAACTTTAATAATGAATGCAATTTGACCTTGACCTCAGTTCTTGCTATTTTTTAGGGTGGAGGCGGATATTTCGAGAACTGCTTGAAATAATTCTTCCTCTGAGATAATGTTACTTGCATGTGGAGGATTCAGCAGGCATGGTGTGTGCACCGGTCTGGGTATGTCGATGTATTTAGGGGTGTCTGCCGGTTCGGCGTAGGCACGGATATGGGGCTGTACACAGATTTGAGGATTGTGCTGATTAGGGATGTTTTGGTGAATATGGGGGTGAACACGGATTTGTGGATGTGAGCAGACATCGGGGTTTGTCAGCGATTATGGGACTCGGTGGATTTGGGAAACCCACTGATGAGGGGATAATGATAAGTTTGGTGAGGTGCGCAGATTTAAGGGGATGTCAATGATTATACGAGGAATATGCATGTGGGTGTGTGTTTGCAATTTAAACTTTGTTCTTGTTATTTTTAAGGTGGACGCAGCTATTTTGTAAAGTGGTTGAAGTGAATCCTGCTCTGTGATAGTGTAATGTGTAGGTGTGCGCACGGATTTGGGGTGCCCATGGATTTGCGGATGTGCGCACATTTCGGGACCTGTCGGTGAATCTGGGGGTGCATGCGGATTTGGCAGCGAATGTTGCTTTGAGGATGTGCACAGATTTAGGGGTATGTCAGAGAACGTGTGATTGCACTGGAATTATCGAGTGTCGGTTGCTTTTGGGGTGCACACTGATTTGAGGGTTGAATGAGGTTTTGCCAGTGAGCGCAGATTTGTGGATGCACACTAATTTGCACAGAGCTGGGAGTGTTGGCGGATTCGGGGGTGAGCACTGGTTTGGGGGAGCCAGTGGATTTGGAGGTGTGTCAGAACTCAGGGTTGTTCCGTCTTTAATGCGATATTATTTAATTCAAGATGAACTTTGACCTCTGTTCTTGTTTTTTATATGGAGACAGCTATTTTGTGAACTGTCTGAAATGATTCTTGCTCCGGGATAATCTAATGTGCATGTGGGGGTGACTGCTGAAATGGAGCTGTGACGAGTCTCAAGGTTGTTTCATTTCGACTTACATTAATAATAAGACGGCTCAATTTCATGGCATGTGTTCAGGTTAGGGATGGGTCACGGATGAGTCCCCAAATGATCTGCGTGACACAAGCAGACATTTTCCTCGAGGCCCTCTCAGTAGAGTCCCACAAGCACAAACTACATCAAGAATTTATACTCTTGCGGAGAATAGAACAGTAAGTGATTCAGTACAATTTCACAGGCACAATGACATAATTTACTTCAATATTCTCAGTCCGACAACTGGTACCTTTATATATTTACATATGTACATATTTACAGTGGAAGCACACGTAATTGATAAGACACCTGGAACGGCTCAGTCACCTTTGTTGTAACAAACTAACCCCGCAAATGATCTAAATATTATTCATTAATTTAATCTCAGTCTGTCATCGCAGGGATTTTACCTGTCTGACGTAATTGGTTTGTAAATAATTTACAAACCTTTATTTTTAAATCTTGTTGAAATCTGTCCCTGTGGAATTGCTAAATGGCTTTAAAAATCCCAGTCATTTGCTGCTTTAGCATTTCATTCCGAGAGATCGCCTGTCGCACAAAGAGACAAATCACTGGCCAGAGAAAATGCTTGCAATGTTCTATAGGTATATCAGTGTGGAGAACATATTGTACATGTTCATTGCCGCCATTGGAGTTCCTGGTGAGTGAGCAGAGCATTTCATGTTCGATATTTCTGTGTGTTAACCTGTTTAAGATAATGTTACAAGCTTACAACCTGATCATCACTGCACAGATATCCATCAGAGATATCGATCCTGTCAATTTTACATTCTGAATGTTCGTATTTAAAAACAAGTGGAACTAAGTCTATGAGTATCCTCTAACTCACGGGATCGAATAGAACGCTTTTCTTGCCTTGAATGACACCTTGTGCAGAGATGTCCCAGTGCTGGGGCCAGGGATCTCTCCGGGAAGTTGTGACTGCGAGACGTTTGCATTCTGAAGTACACTCTTCCTAAGTTATTGATCAGAGGGAAACCCTAGTCCTGTGCTTCACGTCTCCCTGTGGAGTCTCTCACAGTCGGATCCCACTGTCCGTTGGTCAGTTATTGGGTCTGATCACCTGAACCAGTGTCACGGATCTGCTGCCGTATGTTATGGAATTAAACAGCGCTGTAGAATTAATCCATTAACGTAGCAACTCAGCCACAGGTCACTAAGTGGTTCCTTCTCTCCCTCTAAAACCCGTCATAAATCGTGGCAGCGCTTCGTCCTGAAGGAGGGTCTCGACCCGAAACGAAAGCTGATTCAATTCCACGGATGCTGCCTGACCTGCTGAGTTCCTCCACTTTTGTGTGTGTTGATCCTCTCTGTATCCCTTCTCGGCCTCATCAGATGCTGATTTTCCAGAGTCCTGGTCAGTCACAGTTAATTCAGTGAAACTGGCCCCATCAGCGACTGGAATGGGGATCAGCACCGATCGTTGTTGTTCATGCAGATCGTTTTTTATCGCCAACGATTCCCCACACATCGTCTTATCTCCACACTGAAGAAGACAGGTCAGAGACAGTGTGACCCGTTTCTGGTGTTAGATTAGCAGCCGTTTACAGACTCTAGCGCTCTCGAGTTTTAGCTAAAGCCCGATCCCGTATTAATTCCTGGAGAATGTTTTCAGTAATGCCCAGTGTCTGTTCCCTCTCTCCAGTGAATTTAGTGGCGATTGTGATCCTGTCCCGGGGAAAGTGCGGCCTCTCTACCTGCACCACTCGCTACCTGGTGGCCATGGCAGCGTCGGATCTACTGACCATTGTCACCAGCGTCATTTTGAATCGAATCAGAGTGTATTCCTTCCGGTGGAGTTTTCTGAGCATCACCCCTGTGTGCAGTGTTATCGATGTACTGAGCTTCACAGTCACACACTGTTCTGTCTGGTTCACCGTCACTTTCACCTTTGACCGGTTTGTCGCCATTTGCTGCCAGAGACTGAAAACAAAATATTGCACCGGGAAAACTGCGGCTGTGGTTCTAACAACAACCGGCGTACTGTCCTGTCTGAGAAACATTCCCCGATACTTCACATGGGAACCCGGAGTGATCATCGACAATGTACCGTGGTCCTGTATTACCAAGGACAGTTATTTCACTGACCCCTGGTGGGTAGGATATGACTGGCTCGATATGGTTTTAACTCCGTTCCTCCCTTTCTCTGGGATCCTGTTGCTCAACGCTCTGACAGTCAGACACATTTTAGTGGCCAGTCGGGTCCGTAAGGGGCTGAAGGGTCAGATCAAGAGGGAGAACCGCAGTGACCCGGAGATGGAGAGCAGGAGGAGGTCTGTGATTTTACTCTTCACCGTTTCCGGCAGCTTCATCCTCCTGTGGATGACAATGGTTGTAAATTTCATACATTATCAGGTATCAGGGACAGGAATCAATTTCAATGACTCTGAATTGATCTTTCACTACTTCGGGTTTTTCCTGATGGATCTCAGCTGCTGCACAAACACATTTATTTACGCGGTGACTCAGTCGAAATTCAGGGAGCAGGTGATCAGCGCGGTGAAATACCCCGTCACTTCGATGCTTCAGTTGATTAATGGCGCCGCATCCTGAGTAGTCGTCAAAGGCGGCGGCAGAGTCTCCAGTCCGGGCTCCAGCAATTCAGATTCACCACCTCATCTCCCTACTGTTATTCCCGGACGGATTGTCCCATCATCCGGCAGTCCGGGACGTTAAGATAGTGTGTGTGTCGGGAGGGGCAAAGCACCGTCCTAGAGAGTCAGTACCTCATTCTTCCCGCCAGATGCCAGACAAATAACTACTCCGGAATGCCGCCCGCACATTCGTCTGCGGATATGTCCATCTATTCCCATTCCGCTCACCAACTTTACTGTCAGACTTTCCAACAAGACGGCGCGGGGCGAGTCAGATGATCATTTACTAACCTAATATGAATCACACCAGTCCCCGCCATCTCCTTGAATGATTGGCTAAATTAAGAAATATGTCAAGCTTTGGATTAACGACGGTTGACACTCCAACTTAAAGGCGCATTCCCGTTATCAACTGGACTGGGCTGTGGTGTAGAGAACTGGGTAATAAAATCCTCACTGCTTCGGTCTTCTAATGAAAGCTAAATTACTCGCAACAAATCCTATCGATTATATGTAATGAAACAGAATACTGCGAATTTAATTAAAGACACACCCATTACTAAGAAAGCGGTTAAATGAAATCAACCAATAATAATATAATTCCTTCCCTTCTTGTTTCTCCCATAAACACAGCACTTTTATGTTCCCAGTCTGGTTCATGTCAATATAATTCCGTCCGTTCTTGTTTTACCCCTTTTCTCCCCATACACCCAACACGTTTATGTATTCTGTAAAGGTGTACCCATTTTCACATCAGTCTTTCCATCAGCTCCTAATTCTCAACATACATAACTCCGAACCTCTGATTTGTTAACTGAAGGGTCTTTATTACAGTTGAACTTTTGTAACTTACAGTCATCCCACTCATTCCCCTCAATACCTCTGTGTGCAGGGACCTATAAGAAGAAAATATATAAACAAGTACTTGAATATGAATTAATGTCTGGTGAGTTTCCAACAGTAAATCTGACCGACTGCTAGAATAACGTGTTTAAGGGACATCAAAACCGAAAGGTAATCTGAACAACTATAACGTTACGTGGGAAAAAAATGTCTCCACTCACCTTAAGCCAAAAATGATGGCAACCAATTCTGCTGTATGTACTGTTAAATGGTTGGAAAGTAATTTCTCTGTCATTGTCCATACTTCAGGCACACAAATGGGATCCATCTGTAAAAATGTTAAAAACTTGACATGATTAGTGTAACGCTTCGGGCTATCAGCTTGTATTTGTCCAGGGTGAAACCCGTCCTCCCGCCAAACGGTGTCCCCCGTTTGCGTAGATGCTGTGTAATGCACACTGGTACAAACTCGCACGTTCAATATCAGAACGCACACAAAGCACGTTTACAGATTACTCTTTATAAATTTTACTGGAACTAGGTAATTAATAGCGATACAATATACAAAGAAAGAAAAGAGAGCCAAAACTTATTAGAGTTCAATGAGTTCGTGCACAACCGTTGGAGCTCAATTATCGAAGCCTTCTGTCCACCATTCGATCTTCTCCGACCTCCTCGACCCGACGCCTGGGACCAACCTGAGACCAAAGGGTCCAACACGTCCTTCCTCTTCGGTTCTCCTCCCGAAAATCCCGCGCACTGACTCCAGGTTCCCACACATACAGAAAGAACAACAAAGCTTCCAGTGGTTAGTTCCTCCGTTAACAATAATTATAACCTTTACATTCCAACTAAACAGAGCATTACCAAATCAGTTACCTACAAAGAAGCCATTTCATTATAACGCTAAAGAGAAGCCATTTTATATGTGCAGTTAACAGTTAACATTACAGTTAATGATCTGAGAACCGTGCATCCTCCCCCCACCGAATTAAGTCATGCCCTCATGACGTTCAGATAATTCGCCAACCCCTCCTGCAGAACACACCGCCCAACCCAAGTGCAGAAAGCAGTGGCATAATTCCCCAAAACAGTGGAGATCACACCCTGTTCCCCAGGTGCCACATAGGCCAACCTGTCCGGGGGGTGCCTACTTCTCTGAGGCCTGCGCACTCCCTCTTCTAACTCCTCCACCTCGAACAGCACGGGAGACTCATGGGAACTATGAGGCGAACCCTCCCGCGAGCGGTCACCCAATCCCCTCTGCACTTCGCAACCACTATCTCTTACTTGGACCCTACATCCTTTATTCCAACGCCCTGTGGTAACTCCGACTGCCCATCACTGGCATCACCCTTGCCCAGTCTAACCCAGTGGTGGAAGGCCAGGAGCCTCCCCTCCATCTCCGGGGCTTCAGCGAACGGCAGCATGTACCAAGCATCCGAGTCATCATCCTCCGGGTCAGTATCCCTCACAGGGACAGTGCCCGGGACCGACTCTCCCGGTGTGGGCTCTTCCTCCACCCTGCGTGGACGCAGAGACCTGGTACAAGGTGCAGCCGGTACCTCGGGCTCCCGCACTACCTGTACATCTCGCCCCAGGGGCAACAGGTATTCCGGTGGAGAATCTTGACGGGCCCCCTCCCATCCCTGGGCCTCATCCGGAAAACAGGCAGATTTGGCATCTGACTCTCTACTACATAGGGCGTGCCCGCCCGGCGATCAGCCAGCTTGTGTTTCCCAGGTAGTCCCAAATTCCTTATGAGGCCTCGATCTCCGGGCAGTAGTTGGGAGAACTTTACCTTCTGGTCATACCTCATCTTATTTCCCGATTCTGCTCGGCTGCCGCCTCCCTAGCCAGCTCATAAACTCTTTGCAGTGACTTTTGCCACCGTAGTCGCCCTTTGCTTCTTGGTAGGGAACGCCTGAGCATACCTGGTGTAGTGGTCTTTGAAGACAAAGATATTCGCCGTATTGCTGGCATCGGGCTCTATGGCCAATAAATCCGTACACAACAGGTCCAACGGCCCCTCACTTTGCGAGTGTGACAACGGAGCAGGGGCAGGAACGCTCTCCCACTCCTCGCCCGTCTCCTGTTCCTCATGCTCCCGTCGTGACAAAGCATCCGCAGCGACATTCCTGCTTCCCAGCCAGCACTTCAGGCTGAAATCAAATACCAACAGGGCGGCCAACCACCGATGGCCGGCAGCATCCACTTTCACCGAAGGCAGGAGATCAGTAAATGGGTTGTTGTCCGTCCTCACCTCAAACCTGGCTCCGGGGAGATAGTCACTCAGCTGATCCACCTCTGCCCACTTCAACGCCACAAACTCCAACTGATGGGTGGGAGAGTTTCTCTCCGAGGGCGACAAACTCCGGCTGACAAACGCGACAGGTCTCAACCCGGTGCCCTGATCTTGATGCAAGACGGTCCCCTAATCCCTCTTGGCTGGCATCGGTGTGTAGTACATAGGGTAAACGGGGTCCGCAAAAGCCAGCACCGGTGCCTGGGTCAGCAACACTTTCGCGCTTTAACAGCCTCCACACGTTCGTATCCCACCTCTGTCCAAAGGGCTCCGACGGTTGGAGATATTCTCCAAACTCCCGCCCCTCCGTTTCCTTTCTTCACCATGGGAGGGTAACCACGCAGAAGCTGGTTCAAGGGGTGACTCACTTTGGCGTAGCCCTTCACGTATCTCCGATAATAACCACAGAACCCCGAGAACGAGCGCAGGGCGCTCACAGTCCGGGGCCTCGGCCACGTGGTCACCACTTCTATCTTATCCCGGTCTGCAGCTACGTCAATTTGAAAGATTATGTGTCCGACATAGCTAACAGACGTCTTGCAGAACTAGCGCTTGTCCAGGTAGAGTTTTAACTCTTCCTCCCTCAGCTGACATTTAACCTTCAGTAGCCTCGCTTCATATTCTTCCAAGGTGGCTCCAAACACTAACAAATCATCCAGATACATCGACACTTCAAGCAAATTCATATCCCCACCGTCTTCTCCATGACCCTCTGGAATGTGGCAGGGGCTCTCGATATGCCCTGGGGCATCCGTTCGAACTAGAGAAACCCCAGAGGGCATATAAATGTAGTCTTCTCATCGCGATCTGGTAATATCCACTCCTCAAGTCCAGCACACGAAACCACTCCACTCCACTCAGACCCTCGGGACCGTATGCTGGTCAGGGACAGTGCGCCGGTTCAGGGTCCTATAGACCGCACACATGCGTACCTTTCCGTTCTTCTTCCGGGCCACTACTATTGGGGATTCATAGGGCCTTCGGGACTCAGTGATGATTTCAGATTCCTTCAACTTGCACAAGTGCTGCCGCACGTTTTCCATATCTGCAGGGGCCAGTCGCCGTGACCTCTCCCTGAACGGGGTGTCCTCAGTCACTGGATGATATGGCGAGTGCTCTTGGAACAACCGACTCAAACTCACCAAGAGAGAAAAAAAAAACATCTTCCTGCTTCAACATCTTGTCCACCAGCCTGCGTTTCCACTCCGGCGGCAAAGGAGAGTCCCCAAAGTTAAAGGCCTCAGCGGTCAGTTTTCCTGTTTTCCAATCATTTCCCCCTCGCCTAGTGGGCCTCGCAGGGGCACTAGACATTACCGTCACCGGGAACAAATGCCCCAGCGGCATCGCTCTCTTAAATATGATTTCTCCCTTCGTAGTGTTCCTGACACTGACAGCTATCCGCCTTGCATCTACCATCTACACTTCCGGCCTCACCAGCACCCCTGCCGGAATTCGTGTCTCCCCCTCGAGATCTTCCGCTAAACGGGCCTCGCCATCAGGCACTCCGGGAATTCTGGGGGTTCCCATCACTCTTGCTGCTTACCTGGGCTTTATTATCACAGGCTTCGACTGGGTGCACCAGACAGTCCCCCTTTTAAATTCAGTCTCCGGCCCAGGGCGGCGTCGCACTTGTTCAAAAGCAGCATGAAACGCTCGGTGCTCGGCTCGGTCCCCCAAACAGTCCTCTCCTGCAGGCCCCCATGAGACTCCGCACCACAGGGATGTTGTTCCCCCACCAGTATTGAAGCATTCCCCGTTTCATCTGGCTCTGGACAAACCAGTGCTAACGTCTCCAGAACCTCGGACACTCCCACATCGGCTTCTGAATACTCCAGTTTCACCGGCAAATACCTTTCAAAGGGGTAATCCCTAGCACTGACGCCCCAAATCCCCAGTGCACGGAACGAGGAATGGCAAATGCTTTAAGTATTGATTGTAAAACTAACGATATAATAGTGAGACCTGCGTCCCGGTGTCGAGTATGGCTTTAGCAGAGATTCCCTCTATCCGTAGCGACACACTCGAGCGGGGTTCCACTAATCCTTCCGGAATAGAGTCTTGTGATTTCGTGGGTTCCTTGGTAAATTGCTGTGAACAGGTTCCCCGAGAGACGCGAGGCCGTTCCCTCACTGGGTCTCCTCTAGGTTTCCCGACACCTCTCCCTTCTTGGATACCCGGGGACTCGCCCTCTAAGAGGCTTCCGGCCGCTCACATTCCCGCTGGAAGTAGCCCACTCCCCGCAGTTATAGCACACCCCTGACTCTCTCAGTCTCTCCGGAAGTGTCCCTCTTTCACACAGTTATAGCACACGCTTCCAGCCGCCACTCTTCTCGCAAACCTCCGGCCAGTCGCAGCATCCTGCGCTGTCCGTCCTCTGGGCGGGGGGCGAAGCCCTCCCTACCGACCCCTCAGGCCTCAGCTCGGCCACCACATCCTTTATCAGTTGCCGGGTGGAGCCGGCTCCTCTCCCATCCCCACCAGGGGCTACAACTGAGGATCTCATCCTGCTGACAGAGTCCTCCCGAGGCCTTAACGCGCGCTCATCCCCCCTCACATCTCTGATCAGTTGAACGAACGTCGGAGGAGAAGGACGCGTTTTATAAGACTGCAGGAGACTCCAAGCAATCTTGTCCTCGGCCTGGGTACCTGAAATACCTGATCCATCCTTAACTGATTCACCTGTTCGGCCCGAATGACTCCCCAGCGCCGCAATCCATTAAGCTGTCTCTCTAGCCGAAAAAGGTCCGCAGAGAGCTTCTCACCCTCCTCCTGATACATGTTTTGAAACTCCCCGAGCAGCTCCCAGTCAACCAAAAAGCACTTTCCAAAGCATCCATATAGTCCTTCAGAGTGGCCAAAGGCTGGTTAAACTTCACACCTCGCAGTACCCCAGCCGCCTCTCCCCGCAAACTTTCAACTAATCTCTGTCGCTTTTCCTCACCCGAACACTGACGCTCTCTCAACAACTGTGACGTTTGCTCAACCCATGTCTCATAATCCTCCTCACCTTCGGGAGTGGGCGTTATCCCCGAGAAAACTCTTATCTTCTGGCGGGGACCCTCTGCCCTTCTCGCTAAGGAGGTAAGTGCAGAGGCCAACTCAGAGCTCTCGCCTTTCACGGTGGAACGGAAACTGACCAACTTTTCCAAATCTGACCACTCTTTCCTTTCATCCTCCAGCACCGAAAGAATCCGTTCCCTGAGATCTCCTCCCCCCCTCTGCAGGCAATTCCACTCGCTGAGCTTTGGCCCCTCCCTCCCCGACACACTGCAGGCACCATGGCCCCGCCTCCCCGGGGACGCCAATCTCCTCTGGCAACTCCGCCCCTGTTGTGTCCTCACTTGTCTGCACTAACACTATATCTGTACCTGCCTCAAAATCAAAGTTCCGCGATACAACCTCCACTTTGCCAAAAGTTTTAACCGCTCTCATACCTCGCAGTAACACTTCATCCGGTTGCTAGTCTCCACCCCCCGCCCCCCCCCCCCCCCCCAGCACGCACGCATTGCTCTCTGCCACCTTCGCAGCCGCACACCATCGCCGAAAAGCAGCTGCCGCCAACCCAACAGTATTTTATTTAAGCAGAGTGGTCACACAGCATCCACAGAATTCTATCCCGGGACGAGCGCCCCACAGATGTAACGGCCACGACTATCGGCTTGTATTTGTCTCGGGGAAAATCCGTCCATCCGCCAAACCTGTCTCCCGTTTGCGTGGATGCTGTGAAATGCACACTGGTACAAACTCGCACACACAATATCAGACAGCACACAGTGTACGTTTACAGTGTACACTTTATATATCTTACTGGAACTACGCAATTAATAGCGTTACGATATAAAAAGAAAAGAAAAAAAAGGCGCCGACTTATCAGAGTTCAATCAGTTCCAGCACAACCGCTGGAGCTCAATTATCGAAGCCTTCTGTCCACCATTCGATCTTCTCCAACCTCCTCGACCCGCCGCCTGGGACCTACCTCGGTGATCGGCCAGAGCCCGTCCAGGACGTCCTTCCTCTTCGGTTCTCCTCCCGAAAACCTCGCGCACTGACTCCAGGCTCCCACACGTACAGATAGAACAACATCGCTTCCCTTGTTTAGTTCCTCCGTTATCAATAATTATAATCCAAACATTCCAAATAACCGGAGCATTACCTCATCACTGACCCACAAGAAAGCCATTTCATTATAACGCTACAGAGAAGCCATTTTATGTAAGCAATAAACTGTTAACATTGTAGTTAATAATCAGAGAACACTCCATATATATTGTTGAAACCTGACGCAGACTGGGAGTCCGTTTCGCTGAACACCTACGCTCGGTCCACCAGAGAAGGCAGGATCTCTCGGTGGCCACACATTTTAATTTGCACGTCCCATCCCCATTCTGATTGTCTATCCATGGCCTCCTCTACTGTCAAGATGAAGCCACACTCAGATTGGAGGACCAAGACCTTATATTCTGTCTGAGTGGGCTCCAAGCCGATGGCATGAACATCGATTTTTCTATCTTCCATTAATCCCCCTCCTCCCCTTCTTACCCCATCCCTCATGTATTTATTTATTATTTTCTCTGCCTGTCTCACAATCACTCCTTGCCTGCTCTCCATCTTCCTCTGGTACTCCCCTCCCCTTTTCTTTCTCCCATGAACCTTTCCCTTTTACAGCTGTGTATCCCTTTTTCCAATCAACTTCCCAGCTCTGAGCTCCATCCCTTCCCCTCCTGTCTTCTCCTATCATTTCGGATCTCCACCTTCTCCTCCCAAATCTCTTACTAGCTTTTCATTCAGTCAGTCCTGACCAAAAGACTTGGCCCGAACCGTCGACTGTACTTCTTCCTATAGATGCTGCTGACCAGCTGTGTTCCACCAGCGTTTTGTGTGTGTTTCTTGAATTTCCAGCATCTGCAGATTTCCTCGTGAAAAGACTGAGCTTTGTCATGAAGCAGTTAAGTGATAATTTGAGGCAAGGATTGGCGGTAAAAATGGCTGAAGGGGAATTGAAGTTTATTCCACATCAACCCCACCTACTGGGAGGCATCACAGTCACATGGTCAGCTGGAGATGTCAGACCACTGAACACACCAGCACAGGGTCCCCGTGGTTCTGTGATGTTTGTGTGTGTGTGTGAGCGACTGTGGGAGTGGGGATTTTGAACACCTTGTAATGATTTGGATGAAATTCACGATGTGAAAAGGAAGTCCAAGTCTAATCAGATTTGTGTTTTTATTTATTTCAGGAGGTATCTCGACGGAACAGGAGGTAGGACCTGCTCTTTACCGAAACCCTGGATGGATTCGTAAAATTGTTCCAAATAGCAGCTTATAACCACCAGTTTAAATATTTACAGGACTGATGATGATGTCCAGGAATTGACAGTGACAGATGAGTCTATACCGGTTGAAAAATTCGATCACCCCTATTTGCTGAACACAGTGCTAAGAAAAACACTTGATGCCATTAATCGAGGTAAAACTTACAAAGCTTGGCCGTAATACTGGGCTGAAGGGGAACTGAAGTTTATTCCACATCAACCCCACCGACTGGGAGGCATCACTGTCACATGGTCAGCTGGAGATATCAGACCCCTGAACACACCAGCACAGTGACACAATACAACCAATACACGACACTGGCAGATGAACCACTGTGTCCTGATCCCAGGCACACTGCACTGACATGGCAAGACATGAATTTGAATCCTACCACAGGAGCTGAAAATTTAATACTGACTTAATAATATTGTAGAGAGTAAAAGTGGGTATCAGTGTGATTACCGGGATTGTCAGGAAAATACACAAGTTCTTCGTGAATTGTGAGTGCAGTGTCTGATTGAAGCAGGTCTTCCCCCTTCTGGATCAGCATCTCTCACTGTTGTCAGAGGCAGAAGAGGGGAGTGGTAGTGATCGGGAACTCAATCTTCAGGAAGCAGACAGGAGAATTTATGGACATGAACTGAACACCTGTATGGTGTGTTGCCTCCGAGGTGGCAGGGTCAGGAACGCCTGGGATCGTGTTTGCATAATTTAGAGAGGGAGAGAAAAGAACCAGATACTGTATCTTGGTATATTCTGGGACCAGTGATATTGGAAGTAAAAGCAAAGAAGTCCTGAAAATAGAATTGTGAGAGCTTGGTAAAAATCTCAGAACAGTACCTCCAGTGTTGTAATTTCTGGATTGTTGCCTGTGCCACCTGCTGGTTAGTGTAGGAACAGCATAATTTGGCTGCTATTGATTTGAGTGCTGTTCTAAAGCTCTTGAATTGAACGCTGACATTGGATTTGCCTTCCTAACACCTTCCTCACCACTGACTCGACCTGCAAGTTAACCTTCAGGGTGTTCTGCAGAAGGACTCCTTAGTCCATTTTCATCTCAACTTTTTGGGATTTTCTCCCCATTAAAAAAAAAATAATCTGCACATTATTTCTACGACCAAAGCTCATGACCTGAATTTTACAGCATTGTATTTCATTTGCCATTTTCTTGCCCTTTCTCCTCATTCAAGTCTTTGTGCAGTCTGCCTGTTTCTTCAATACTACCGCCCTCCACCATTCTTTGTATGATCTGCAAACTTGACAACAAAGCCAAATATTTCATTACCTAAATCACTGATATATAACATAAAAAGAGGCTGTCCCAACAGCGACCCCTGTGGAACACCACTAGTCACTGGCAACCAAACAGAAAAGGATTCCTTTACTCTCATTCACAGTTTCTGACCAATCAGCCAACGTTCTGACTATGCCAATAAATGTTCTGTAATACCATGAGCTCTTAACTTGGTAAGCAGCTTCATTTGTGCGTCTTATCAAAGGCCTTCTGAAATTCCAAATATACTACATCCCCTTCATCTATCCTAATTGTAATCTCCTCAAAGAATTACAAACACGTTTGTCAGGCAAGAAGTTCCCTTAAGGAAGTCATTCTGACTTGTCTTACCTTGCTCAGTGTCACGAAGTATTCCATAACCTCATACTTAACAAATGGCACTAAATTCTTCCCAACCACAGAGGTGAGGCTAACTGATGTATAACTTCATTTCTGCTGACTTCCTCCTGATTAAAAGAGTGGAGTGACTTTAGCAGTTTTCCAGTCCTGTGAAACTATGCCACGGTCCATTGATTTTTGAAAGATCATTCCTAATGTCTCCACAATGTCCACTGTTGCCCCTTTCAGAACTTTAGAGTGCAGTTCATCTGCTCCGGGTGACTCATATACCGTCATGTCTTTCAGCGTTTTGAGCACCTTATCCGTTGTAACAGTAACTGCACTCACTTCTCTTCCCTCGAACCCTTCAAATTCTGGCACAGTGCTAGTGTCTTCCACGGTGAAGACTGATGCAAAATATTTAATTTATTTTTCATCTCGTTATTCGACGTTATTATATATCCGGCCTCATTTTCTAGTGGTCTGTATCCACTTTCATTTCTGTGTTATTTTGTTACAATACTTGAAAAACAATTTGATATTGTTTTCTGGCTTGTTTTGTAAAGCCAGGTTTATTAACAGTGCTCGAAGGATTACTGGAGTCAACCCGAACACAAACTGTTCCAGTTGCTACCATCCGGGATACGGTACCGCAGCGTAAAAGCCAGGAGCAACAGTCGCCAGGACAGCTTCTTCAAGCAGGCCATCAAACTGCTTAACACGTGCTGAGACAACTGTATTTCTATGTTATATTGACTAGCATGGTGTACATTGTATTTATAAACGTCTGTATCATAAATGACGTAAATTACACATTGCACATTTGGACGGAGAAGTAACATAAAAATTTTTACTCCTCGTGCATATCAAGGCTGTAAGCAATAAAGTCAATTCATATTTAATTTTTTCCCTCCCAATCATTCTTTCAGTTGCTCTCTGTAAATATTTAAAAGCTTCCCAATCCTCTGTCTTCCTTCTAATTTGTGCTTAGTTGTATAACCTCTCATTTGCCTTTACATTAGCTTGAATTTCCGTGTCAGCCACGGTTTTACTATTTTGCCATTTGAGTATTTATTTATTTTTGGAATATATCTATCCTTCACCTTCCCCATTTTCCCAGAAACTGACACCATTTCTGCTCTGCTCTCATCCCTGCCAGCGTCTCTTTCCAATTTGCTTTGGCCAATTCCTCTCTTAGACTACAATTTCTAATGATCTAAAAACATGAAGCCCGGTCCCCTACACCAGCTTCTGAACCATCTTTAATCTGCCAAATTACCCTGTTTCTACCCTCACCAGCACGTGGCACAGGCAGCAATCTAGAAATTACAACCCTGGAGGTACTGCTTCTGAGCTTTCTACCAAGCTCTCCAAATCCTATTTTCAGGACCTCTTTGCTTTTACTTCCTATGTAATTGGTCCCAAAATGTACCAGGATATCTGGCTGTTTTACCTCTCTCTCCCTCTCTGAAATGTTGCAAACACAATTCGAGAAATCCCTGACCCTCCCTGGCACCTATGAGGCAACATACCATTCAGGTGTCCAGTTCATGTCCATCAATTCTCCTGTCTACTTCCTGAAGATTGAGTCCCCTATCACGACCACTCCCCTCTTCTGCCTCTAACAACAGTGAGAGTTGTTGATCCAGAAGGGGGAAGACCTGCACCAATCAGACACAGCACTCACAATTCACGAAGGATTTGCGTATTTTCCTGACAATCCCGGTAATCACACTAATATGCACTTTTATTCTCTACAATATCATCAAGTCAGTATTAAAATCCCAGCTCCTGTGGTAGGATTCAAACTCATGTCCTGGTGTGTTAGTGCATTTGCCTGGGATCAGGATACAGTGGTTCATCAGCCAGTCCCGTGTATTGGTTGTATTGTGACCCTGTGCTGGTTTGTTCAGGGGGTCTGACATCTCCAGCTGACCATGTGACAGTGATGTCTCCCAGTCGGTGGGGTTGTTGTGGAATAAACTTTAGTTCCCCTTCAGCCATTATTATCGACAATCTTTGCCTTAAATTATAACTTAACTGTGTCTCTTAAACAAATAGAAATTAATCATTGCAAGTTTTAGCAACAGACACAAAATGCTGGTGGAACACAGCAGGCCAGGCAGGATCTATAGGAAGAAGTATAGTCGACGTTTCTGGCCGAGACCCTTTGTCAGGACTAACTGAGAGAAAAGATAGTAAATGATTTGAAAGTGGGAGGGGGAGGAAGAGATCCCAAATGATAGGAGAAGACAGGAGAGGGATCGATGAAGCTAAGAGCTGGGAAGCTGATTGGCAAAAGGGATACACAGCTGGAGAAGGGAAAGGATCATGGGAAGAGGCCTAGGGAGATAGAAAGGGGGAAGGGAGCACCAGAGGTAGATGGAGTACAGGCAAGCACCGATTGTGAGAGCGGCAGAGAAAATAATAAATAAATACATCAATAAATACATGAGGGATGGGGTAAGAAGGGGAGGAGGGGCATTAATTGAGTTAGTTAATTCAATGTTCATCCCATGAGTTTGGAGACCACCCAGACGGAGTGTGGCTTCATCTTGACAGGAGAGGAGGCCATGTATAGACATATCAGACTAGGAATGGGACGTGGAATTAAAATGTGTGGCCACTGGGAGATCCTGCTTTCTCTGGTGGGCAGAGCATAGGTGTTCAGCGAAACGGTCTCCCATTCTGCGTCGGGTCTCACCAATATATATGTAAGGTTGTCAGATTATTAACTGTAATGTTAACTATCAACTGCTTATACAAAATGGCTGCTCTGCAGAGTTAGAATGAAATGGCTTCTTTGTGGGAAACTGATTAGGTAATGCTCTGTTTAGTTGAAATGTTTGGGTTATAATTATTGATAACGGAGTAAATAACGGATAACGGAGGAAGCGATATTGTTCTATCTGTATGTGTGGGAGCCTGGATGGGTGGCGGGATTTTCGGGAGGAGAACCGGAGAGGAAGGACGTGCTGGACGTGCTCTGGTCGACCACCCAGGTTGGTCCCAGGCGGCGGGTCGAGGAGGTCGGAGAAGATCGATTGGAGGACAGAAAGCTTCGATGATTGAGCTCCAGCGGTTGTGCTAGAACTGATTGAACTCTGGTAAGTCGGCGCCTTTTTTTTTCTTTTCTTTTTATATTGTAACGCTATTAATTACCTAGTTCCAGTAAGATTTATAAAATGTACTCTGGAAACGTACACTGTATGCTGTCTGATATTGTGTGTGCGAGATTGTACCAGTGTGCATTACACAGCATCCACGCAAACGGGAGACACGGTTTGGCGGGTGGACAGATTTTCTCCTGGACAAATACAAGCCGATAGCCCTGGGGGTTACATTTGTGGGCTGTTCGTCCCGGGATTGAATTCCGTGGATGCTGTGTGACCACTCTGCTAAAATAAAATAGAGTCGGGATGGCGGCAGCTGCTTTTCGGCGATGGTGTGCGGCTGCGAAGGTGGCAGAGAGCAATGCGTGCGTGCTGAGGGGGGTGGAGACTAGCGTACCGGATGAAGTGTTACTGCGAGGTATGAGTGCGGTTAAAACTTTTTGCAAAGTGGTGATTGTATCACGGAAATTTGTTTTTGAGGCAGGTACAGAATAGTGTTAGTGCAGACAAGTGAGGACATAACAGGGGCGGAGTTGCCAGAGGAGATTGGCGTCCCCCGGGAGGCGGGGCCATGGCGCCTACAGAGTGTCGGGGAGGAAGGGGCCAAAGCTCAGCTAGTAGAATTGCCTGCAGAGGGTGGAGGAGATCGTAGGGAACGGATTCTTTCGGTGCTGGAGGATGAAGGGAAAGAGTGGTCAGATTTGAAAAAGTTGGTCAGTTCCCGTTCCACCGTGAAAGGCGAGAGCTCTGAGTTGGCCTCTGCACTTACCTCCTTAGCGAGAAGGGCAGAGGGGCCCCGCCAGAAGATAAGAGTTTTCTCGGGGATAACGCCCACTCCCGAGGGTGAGGAGGATTATGAGACATGGGTTGAGCAAACGTCACAGTTGTTGAGGGAGTGTCAGTGCTCGGATGAGGAAAAGTGACAGAGATTATTTGAAAGTTTGCGGGGAGAGGCGGCTGGGGTAGAGCGAGGTGGGAAGGTTAACCAGCCTTTGGCCACTCTGAAGGACGATATGGAGGCCTTGGAAAGAGCTTTTGGGTTGACGGGGAGCTCCTCGGGGAGTTTCAAAACATGTATCAGGAGGAGGGTGAGAAGCTCTCTGCCTACCTTTTTCGGCTAGAGAGACAGCTTAATGGATGGCGGCGCCGGGGGGGCCATTCGGGCTGAACAGCTGGATCAGTTCAGGATGGATCAGGTATTCCGGGGTACCCAGGCCGAGGACAAGATTGCTTGGAGTCTCCTGCAGTCTTATAAAACGCGCCCTCCTCCGACGTTCGTTCAACTGATCAGAGATGTGAGGGGGGATGAGCGCGCGTTGAGACCTCGGGAGGATTCTGTCAGCAGGGTGAGATCCTCAGTTGTAGCCCCCGGTAGGGATGGGAGAGGATCGGGCTCCACCCGGCAACTGATAAAGGAGGTGGTGGCCGAGCTGAGGGCTGAGGGGTCGGTGGGGCGGGCTTCGCCCCCCAGAGGACGGACAGCGCAGCATGCTGCGAGTGGCGGGAGGTCAGCGAGAACAGGGGCGACTAATAGCGTGTTCTATAACTGTGGGAAAGAGGGACACTTCCGGAGAGCCTGTGAAAGGCAGGGGGTGTGCTATAACTGTGTGAAAGAGGGATACTTCCGGAGAGACTGTGAGAGGCAGGGGGTGTGCTATAACTGCGGGGAGGAGGGCCACTTCCGGCGGGAATGCTTGCGGCCGGAAGCCTCTAGGAGGGCGAGTCCCCAGTTATCCAAGAAGGGAGAGGTGTCGGGAAACTTGGAGGGGACCCAGTGAGGGAATGACCTGGTGTCTCTAAGGGAACACGTTCCCAGGAATGTACCAAGGGACCCCTGAAAGCAAAATACCCGATTCTGGAAGGATTAGTGGGACCCCTCTGCAGTGTGTCACTATGGATACAGGGAATCCATGCTAAAGCCATACTGACACCGGGTCGCAGGTTACACTACTGTACCGTTCGTATTGCAATCAATACTTAAAGCATTTGCCATTGACCCCATTCCGTGCACTGAAGATCTGGGGCGTCAGTGCTGGGGATTATCCGAATGACGAGTGTTTGTTAGTGAAACTGGAGTTTTCAGAAGCCGATGTGGGAGTGTCTGAGGTTTTGGAGACGTTAGTGTTGGTTTGTCCGGACCCGGTTGAGACGGGGGGCGGGGTGGTGCTTCAATCCTGGTGGGGACCAACACCCCTGTGGTGCGGAGGCTCATGGGGGCCTGCCAGGAGAGGGCGAGTGAGAACTGTTCGGGGACCCGGGTCGGAGACTACATTTAAACGAGGGACTGTGTGGTGCACCCAGTCGAAGCCTGTGATAATAAGGCCCGGGGAAGTAGCAAGAGTGATGGGAAATCTTCCCCAGATTTCCCGGAGTGCATGATGGCGTGGCCCTTATAGTGGTCGCTCCGGAAGACCTTGACGGGGAGCCACGTTTTCCGGCTGGGTACTAGTGAGGCCCGAAGTGCACAGGCCCTCGGGGGTACATGCGAGGCGGATAGCTGTGAGTGTCAGGAACACTACGAAGAGAGAAATCACCTTTAAGAGAGGGATGCCGCTGGCGCATTTGTTCCCGGTGATGGTAATGTCTAGCGCCCCTGTGAGGCCCACGCGGGGGGAATGATTGGAAAACAGAGGAAAGTTGACCGCGGAGGCCTTTAACTTTGGGGACTCTCCTGTGCCGCCGGAGTGGAGAAAATGTTGAAGCAGGAAGACGTTAATTTCTCTTCGTGAGTTTCATGTGGATTGTTCCAAGAGCACTCGCCATATCATCCAGTGACTGAGGACACCCCGTTCAAGGAGAGGTTCCCTACCAAGGAGCAAAGGGCGACTACGATGGCGAAAGTACTATGGGAGAATTATTTTGTGCGTTATGGCCTTCCCCGGCGGATACATAGTGACCAGGGACGAGACTTTGAGAGTAAGCTCACCTACGAGCTACTGGGTATGTTGGGGGTTGAGAAATCGAGGATTACACCCTGTCATCCGCAGGGCGATCCCCGGCCGGAGAAGTTTAATCGGACCCTGTTAGACATTTTGGGAACTCTGGAGATTAGCAAAAAGAGCGGATGGAGACAACATATTGGGCATCTGGTTCACTGTTACAACTGAACCCGAAATGAAGCTACTGGATACTCGCCCTACTATTTGATATTTGGGTGCGAGGCAAGGTTGCCCATTGACCTCTGTTTTGGGACGGATGCAGGTAAAGCATCGCCGAAGCCCAACTTGAAGTATGTGTCTGATATGAAGAAAGATCTACAAGGTGGTTATGAGCTGGCTAGGGTGGCAGCCGCCGAGCAGATTCGGGGAAATAAGAGGAGGTTTGACAAGAAGCTGCAGTTCTACCAACTATTGCCGGGAGATCAGTGGGAGGAGATTGCGCGGCTCTCAGATTATTAACTGTAATGTTAACTGTTAACTGCATATATAAAATGGCTTCTCTGTAGCGTTATAATGAAATTACTTCTTTGTAGGTAACTGATATGTTTAGTTGAAATGTTTGGGTTATAATTGTTGATAACGGAGGAACTAACCACTGGAAACGATGTTGTTCTGTCTGTATGTGTGGGAACCTGGAGTCAGTGCGCGGGTTTTCGGGAGGAGAACAGAAGAGGAAGGATGTGCTGGACCCTTTGGTCCCAGCCGGCGGGTCGAGGAGGTCGGAGAAGATCGAATGTTGGACAGAAGGCTTCGATAACTGAGCTCCAATGGTTGTGCACGAACTGAATGAACTCTAAAAAAAAAGTTTTGGCGCCCTTTTCTTTCTTTTTATATTGTATCGCTATTAATTACTTAGTTTCAGTAAGATTTATAAAGAGTAATCTGTAAAACATACATTGTGTGCTGTCTGATACTGTGTGTGCGAGTTTGTACCAGTGTGCATTACACAGCATCCACGCAAACGCGTTACACTAATCATGTCAAGTTTTTAACATTTTTATAAAGGAACGAAGGATAATTGAACTGGCAATGTTGGAGAAGCACATTTTTGTGCCTGAAGTATAAACAATGACAGATAAACTACTTTGCAACTATTTATCCGTATATACCGCAAAATTGGTTGCCATCGTTTTAGGTTCAAGGTTGGTGAAGTAATTTCTTCCCACGTAACGTTATAATTGTTCAGATTACTTTTACGTTTTGATGACTCTTAAACACGTTATTCTAGCAGTCGGTCAGATTTACTGTTGGAAACTCACCAGGCATTAATTCATATTCAAGTACTTGTTTATATATTTTCTTCTTATAGGTCCCTGCATACAGAGGTATTGAGGGGAATGAGTGGGTTTACTGTAAGTTACAAAAGTTCAACTGTGGATAAAGACCCTTCACTTAACAAATCTGAAGTTCAGAGTTAAGTATGTTGGGAATTAGGAGCTTATGGAAAGGTTGATGGGAAAATGGGTACAGTTTTACAGAATACATAAACGTGTTGGGTGTATGGGGAGAAAGGGGTAAAACAAGAACGGACGGAATTATATTGACATGAACTAGAATGGGAACATGAAAGTGGTGAGTTTATGGGAGAAACAAGACGGGAAAGAATTATATAGCCATGACTTTTTGTCATGTTGCAAAACATGCTTCCGGATCGTATAGGTTTTTTCATTATGAAACGGTTGAACACAGGTGAAGCATATCAGGAAAGAAATCATGCAGACTTCATTGCAATTATGGGGAGGCTTGATTGATTTCATTTAACCATTTTCATAAGTCATGGATGTGTCTTTAATTAAATTCGCCGTATTGTGTTTCATTACCTATAATTGATAGGATTTGTTGGAAGTAATTTAGCTTTCGTTAGAAGACAGAGGCAGTGAGGATTTTATTTCCCGGTTATCTGCACCAGTTGATAACGGGAATGCGCCTTTAAGTTGGAGTGTCACCCGTCGTAAATCCAAAGCCTGACCTACTTCTTAACTTAGCTAATCATTCAAGGAGATAGCGGGGACTGGTGTGATTCACATTGGGTTAGTAAATGTGCATCTGACTCGCCCCGCGCCGTCTTGTGGGAATGTCTGACAGGGAAGTTGGTGAGCGGAATGGGAATAGATGGACATATCCGCAGACGAACGTGCGGGCGGCATTCCGGAGTAGTTCTTTGTCTGGCATCTGGCGGGAAGAATGAGGTTCTTACTCTCTTGGACGGTGCTTTGCCCCTCCCCACACTCACACTATCTTAACATCCCGGACTGCCGGTCGATGGAACAATCCGCCCGGGAATAACACCTGGGAGATCAGGCGGTGAATCTGAGGAGCTGCAGCCCGGACCGGAGACTCTGCCGCCGCCTCTGGTGACTACTCAGGATGCGGCGCCGTGAATCAACTGAAGCATCGAAGTGACGGGATATTTCACCGCGCTGATCGCCTGTTCCCTGAATTTCGACTGAGTTACTGCGTAAATAAATGTGTTCGTGCAGCAGCTGAAATACATCAGGAAAATCCCGACGTAGTGAAAGATCCATTCAGAATCATTGAAATCGTGTCCTTTTCCTGAGACCTGATAATATATGAAATTTACAACCATTGTCATCCACAGGAGGATGAAGCTGCCGGAGAGGGTGAAGAGTAAAACCACAGACCTCCTCCTGCTCTCCATCTCCGGGTCACTGCGGCTCTGCCCCTTGTTCTGACCCTTCAGCCCCTTACGGACCCGACTGACCACTAAAATGTGCCTGACTGTCAGAGCGTTGAGCAACAGGATCCCAGCGAAAGGGAGGAACGGAGTTAAAACCATATCGAGCCAGTCATATCCTACCCAACCGGGGTCAGTGAAATAATTGTCCTTGGTACTACAGAACCACGGTACATTGTCGACGATCACTCTGGGTTCCCATATGAAGTATCGGGGAACGTTTCTCAGACAGGACAGTACGCCGGTTGTTGTTAGAACCACAGCCGCAGTTTTCCCGGTGCAATATTTTGTTTTCAGCTTCTGGCAGCAAATGGCGACAAACCGGTCAAAGGTGAAAGTGACGGTGAACCAGACAGAACAGTGTGTGGCTGTGTAGCTCAGTACATCGATAACACTGCACACAGGGGTGATGTCCAGAAAACTCCACGGGAAGTAATACACTCTGATCCGATTCAAAATGACGCTGGTGACAATGGTCAGTAGATCCGCCGCTGCCATGGCCACCAGGTAGCGAGTGGTGCAGGTAGAGAGGCCGCACTTTCCCCGAGACAGGATCACAATCGCCACTACATTCACTGGAGAGAGGAAACAGACACTGGGCATTACTGAAAACATTCTCCGGGAATTAACATGGAATCGGGATTTAGCCAAAACTCGGGAGTGCTGGAGTCTGTAAACGGCTGGTAATCTAACACCAGAAATGGGTCGCACCGTCTCTGATCTGTCTTCTTCACTGTGGAGATAAAAGGATGTGTGGGGAATCGTTGCGATAAAAGCGATCTGCATGAACAACAACGATCGGTTCTGATCCCCATTCCAGTCGCTGATGGGGCCGGTTTCACTGAATTAGCTGTGACTGACCAGGACTCTGGAAAATCAGCATCTGATGAGGCCGAGACGGGATACAGAGAGGAGCAACACACACAAAACTACAGGAACTCTGTAGGTCAGTCAGCATCCATGGAATTGAATAATCTTCCGTTTTGGGTCGAGACCCTCCTTCAGGACGAAGCGCTGCCCCGGTTTATGACGGGTTTCAGAGGGAAAGAAGGAACCATTTAGTGACCTGTGGCTGAGTTGCTCCGTTAATGGATTAATTCTGCAGTGCAGTTTAATTCGATAACACACGGCAGCAGATCCGTGAACACAGGTCCAGGTGATCAGACCCAATAACTGGCCAACAGACAGTGAGATCCGACTGTGACAGACTCCAGAGGGAGACGTGAAGCGCAGGACTAGGGTTTCCCTCTGATCAATAACTTTGGAAAAGTGTACTTCAGAATGCAAACATCTCCCAGTCACAACTTCTCGGAGAGATCCCTGGCCCCAGCACTGGGACATCTCTGGACGAGTTGTCATTCAAGGCAAGAACAGCGTTCTATTCGATCCCGTGAGTTAGAGGAGAAACATAGACTTAGTTCCACTTGTTAATAAATACGAAAAGTCAGAATGTGGCATTGACAGGATCGATATCTCTGCAGGATATTTGTGTAAGGATGATCAGTTCGTAAGCTTGTAATATTATCTTAAACAGTTTCACACCGGTTAACACACCGAAATAACGAACATGAAATGCTCTGCTCACTCACCAGGAACTCCAATGACGGCAATGAACATGTACAATATTTTCCCCACACTCAAGTACCTATCCAACATTGCAGACATTTTCTCTGGACAGTGATTTGTCTCGTGCGACAGGCGATCTCTCGGAATGAAATGTTAAAGCAGCACATGCCTGGGGTTTATAAAGCCATTTTGCAATTCTACAGGGACAGATTTCAACACATTAAAAAATAAAGGTTTTTAAATTATTTACAAACGAATTACGTCAGACAGATGAAATTAATGAATAATATTTCGATCATTTGTGGGAGTTAGTTTGTTACAACAAAGGTGACTGAACCGTCCGAGGTGTCTTATCAATTAAATATGCTTCCACTGTAAATATGTACTTCAAAAGAACCAGTTGTCTGACAGAGAATATTGAAGTAAATTTCACTGTACCTGTGAAATTGTACTGAATCACCTACTGTTACCATTCTCCTCGAGAGTATAAACTCTTGATGTAGTTTGTGTTTGTGGGATTCCACTGAGAGGGCCTCGAAGAAAATGTCTGTTTGTGTTGATGAATAAACACAATTTCATACCCACTAAATCCTCCAATTGCTTCAATGACTTAGTCACACACAGATCATTTGGAGGCTCATCCAGGACCCATCCCTAACCCGAGCACATGCCAGGAAATTGAGCAGTCCAGAGGGGTGGAGGGGTCTGTTTTAATCATGTCACTCCGTAGGTGTCACAGAACACGGTGGGAAAGTGTGTGTGTGTGTGTGTGTGTGTGTGTGTGTGTGTGTGTGTGTGTGTGTGTGTGTGTGTGTGTGTGTGTATGTGTGTGTGTGTGTGTGTGTGTGTGTATGTGTGTGTGTGTGTGTGTGTCTATGAATGTTAATGTGCGTCAGTGTGTTTCTGTGCCTGTGTCTCTGCTTGTCCCTGCCTGACTATACACGTGCCCGTACACCTCCAATTCAGTTTATCCTCCTTGGCTCAGCCCCTTCCCATCTGTCTCCGCAATTCAGATGTTCTCGAACTCTCATTTCAAACGCTTCACAAAATGGCTGCTGAATCGTAACAAAGCAAGAACAGAGGGCAGATTTCAAATTGCAGTTATTATTAATGTATGTAGAAATAAAACAACCTTGAGACTCACCACAGCTCCATTTCGGCAGACAGCCCCACATGCACATTAGGTTATCCCGGAGCAAGAATCAATTCAAGCAGTTCACAAAATAGCTGTCTCCATAAATTCCTTTATAAAGGGAACAACACTGAGTTTTGACACACCTCCAAATCCACCTGCTCCCCCAAGCCAGTGCTCAGCCCCGAATCCGCCAACACCCCCAAATCTGTGCAAATCTGTGTGCATCCACAAATCTGTGCTCACTGGCAAAACATCATTCAACCCTCAAATCAGTGTGCACCCCAAAAGCAACCGGCACCCGGAAAGTCCAGTGTACTCACACATTCTCTGACGTACCCCTAATCTGTGCACATCCGGAAAGCAACATTCGCCACCAAATCCGTATCGTTACACTCTCACAGAGCAGGAGTCACTTCCACTACTTTACAAAATAGCTGTTTCCGCCTTAAAAATAGCAAGAACAAAGTTTAAAATGCAAACATACGCCCACATGCGTATTCCTCGTATAATCATTGACATCCCCCTAAATCTGCGTACCTCACCAAACCCATCTCTATCCCCTCATCAGTGGGTTTCCCAAATCCACCGACCCCCATATTCCCTGACAAACCCCGATGTCTGCTCACATTCTCAACTCCCTGTGCACCCCCATATTCGACAAAACTTCCCTAAGTCAGAGCAATCCTCAAATCTGTGTGCACCCCCAAATCCGTGCCCACGCCGAACCCGCAAACACCCCTAAATCCACCGACATACCCAGATCGGTGCGCACCCCCAAATTCTAAATCTTTTGGTCTTATGGTCTCATAACAGATTCCTGAGGCACAGCACTGGGCATCGGCGTCCGTGCGGAATATGACCCGTCTGCAACCACACTTTGCCTACTGTGGGCAAGCCAGTTCTGGATCCACAAAGAGATGAGGCTTACTTTCTCAATAAGCCTTGCATGGGGTACCTTATCAAATCCCTGGGGAGATTAAATTAGAGGCATGAACCAAGTGTGATAAACTGAATTGGAGACGGACAACTGTATAGACATCCAAGGTCAGGCAGAGACAATGGGTCTACACACACACACACACACACACACACACACACACACACACACACACACACACACACACACTTTCTTCGGCTCTCAGCCGTGTTCTTTGACACATACAAGGTGTAATGATTAGGACATGCTTCCCCACACTAAATTTGTGAGCTTGCTGGCGATATGTCAGGGTTAGGGGCGGGTCCTGGACGAGCTCCCAAATGTTCTGAGTATGACTGAGTCGCTGAAGGCGTTGAGCGTTTCATGGATAGGAAAGTGTTTATCCATCACCACAAACAGACATTATTTTGGAGACCCCCTCAGTAGAATCCCCTAAACATAACCTTCATCAAGAGTTTATGCTCCTGAGGAGATTGGTAAGAGTCCGTGATTCAATACAGTTTCACAAGCTACTATGCCATAATTTACTCCTATAATCCTGTGCCTGAGTATTTCATACAGTTCTGGTCATCCCACTATAGGAAGGATGCTGATATTTTAGAGAGGGTACAGAGGACATTTACAAGGACGCTGCCTGGTTTAGAGGACATGCGCTATCATTAAAGTCTGGATAAACTTGTGTTGTTTCTTCTAGAGAGTTGCAGGTTGATGGAAGATCCGTTAGAGGTCTATAAGATTATGAGAGGCGTAGATACAGTGTACAGAGTCTACCTGTTTCCCAAGGTTGAAATGGTTAATACCATCGGGCAGGCATTGACGGTGAGAGCGGGTAGGCTCAAGGGGCATGTGAAGGCAGTTATTTTACTCAGTGAGTCATAGATTCCTGGAATGCGCTGCCTGGGTTTAGTGGTAGAGGAAAATATAACAGAGGTTTTGAACAGACATTTTGGATGAGTACAGTGTAGATAGGAGGATTAATATTTGTGTATTTTTGTTTTGAATTTTCCAACACTGAGCACCGAATAGCCGGTTCCACGTGTCCAGTAATGCAAAAAACATTTGTCTGTTCCTACCTCCTCACCAAAAAGCTATAGTTATGTTGTGCTTATGCGGGCAGTGGGAAATCATGCTTCTTGCGCTTCTTGATTTCGTCACAGAGATTCAGTGTCAATCAAACCCGACTCTTTCCTCTGGCAGACAGCTTCATTAACTCGATTCAATATTTGCCTTTATTGGTGTCTTCCTCCTCCTAACACAAATGTTAAGGTTTATGGTGTTAATATGCTACGCTGATGGGGTTGCTACTTGTGATTGATGTGGGGGTGATGTTGGATTGTAGTGAATGACTAATGGGTTAGTGTCTATTGGGATCTATATGGGGGGGTCGGTGATGTTAAGGGGAGGGATGGTAAATGGAAATGCAGCACTCCTCATGGGGTGAGAGGGGCGTGGAACTCTCCTGGTGTTAACTAAGCTTGATGTATGTGACCAGGCATAGTCGAAGTGCCGGCGGGGCTGGTTGTGTTGTTGACCTTTAGAATCAGTGTTAAGGGTAAGTTTGTGGATGTCTACATGGGTTTGAAGGAAAGAGCGTGTTGGAGTTTCGTGTCGGGAGATATGTGTGCCTGTGGCTGATAGGGTTGTGTAGCCACTTTAATCTGACCCGTGCCTTTCACTAACAGTGTCCAATATCACGTGGCTTAATTAACCGGTGCGCCCAGTACTGGCTAGGTTTTATGGGATTTGTAAGAAGGGTGTAATCTATGATTACACGGGAGTGGGAAGATCATCCTTCCTGTGCTTCTTGATCACGTCACTCGAAATTCACTTTCACGCAACCCTCTCATTTTGCTCTGGCCCACGTCTTCTTTAAATTGGACCAACACTTGCCTTTAGTGGGATATTCTTCAGTCTTACAAAAGTTTTATAAATCATGGTCATGAAAATGCTAAGGTGATGAGTTGACGACTTTTGATTGATATGGGTGATGTTGGATTGTAGGGAATAGAACCTGAGGTATGGGTTAGGGTTTGTAGGATTTGTAGCAGGGGAGTAGGCATTAGGTTTAGGGGTATGGTTGAGAGATGGAGATGCAGGACTCCCCATTGGGAGAGAGAGAGGGGAGGATGGGATGTGGTGTTACATATGTTCGCTTGTGATGCCAAGGTTAGTCGGGGATCAGTAGGAGTGGGCCCTTGGATTTTAGGATTACTTTTAAGGGTAGGGTGTGGAGGCGGAGCGTCGCCCAACTCAGGGATTTTGTTTCAGGGACACAGAGCGTAAAACATATAACTAAACACAGATCAGCAAACATTGAGACAGGCACTTCGACCCACAGAGCTGTGCCAAACGAATTAAACTAGCAACTAATTGTCGAACTAAACTACCTCACTTACAATAATCACCCCTTGTAGTAATTATCCGGGAGGCATGGAGAAAATGTGCAATTACAGATCAGTACCTTTATTGTATAACAGCAGAACTCCTGAACTTACACAACCGAATATTTGTCTGCACTTCTGCTTTTTTTTCCTAACCGCCCATAAACAGTCAAAGAATAAAAAGTAAAATCACAAGTAAAGAGGCGTTTTTGTTGCTGATCACATGCAACTCGTATCTCTACGTCAATGGAGCACATCTCATCCACGGTGGTCAATATCCACACTGGCAGCACACTGGAAGCACACTCGAAGCGTCTGCTTCTCAACATATTTCTTACCAATTCAAGTATTGCATTTCACTGTCAGTGTCTGTGGCTCAGTGAGGAAGTGGGGAGAGCAGGAGTGTTTGCTAGGCGTAGTAGTGCAGTGCCAGTGGTTCCAGGGACACTGTCGTGTACTATATGTGGGATGTGGCTATTCTGGGAGACCTCCAGTCTTGCAGAGAAACACACTTGTACAAAGTGCGGAGTTTTGCAGCTCCTGGGAGAATGGGTTAAGGAACTGAAGCTGCAGCTCGATGAATTTCGGCTCATACAGGAGAATGAGGAAGTTGATGCACAAGTAGTTGTAACTTATTGTCAGGCTCTGAGGGACAACTGGTAGAGAATGCAGCAAAATGAGGAAGACGGACACATCGAGACAAATGCCGATGGCGGTTGCGAGTTCAGCACCGCCTCCTTTCCCTTTGATCGATACGAGAGGAGTTTGTGAGCGGCCTATCGCTATGTAGCTCGCTGTGGCAGGTAGTTAGGCTTCTGCGCTCGTGTGGCTTCTGCCTCCCTTCCCATGAATGTGGCTGTTATTGGATGAAGGTATCGTGGTTCCATTTACAGAGTAGTCCATTGCGTTTAAGGACTGTGAACTTTTGCAGTCTAAAGGATTTTGTATTTACTGTTTTAAATCGACGTTCCTTTTCCATTTTATTGTGCGATGGGACTGGGTATGGGGTTGATGTTCTACTGTGTTCTGTTAGCTATGTTTACGGGGCTGGGGGGGGGGGCGTTGGTCTTGCTTTGTTTTGTCCCGGGGTGTTTGGGGTTGATGTTCTGTTGTGTTCTGTTAGATATGTTTCCGGGGGTGGAGGGCGATGTTCTTGCTTTGTTTTGTCCCGGGGTGTTTGGGGTTGATGTTTTGTTGTGTTCTGTTAGATATGTTTCCGGGGGTGGGGGGCGATGTTCTTGCTTTGTTTTGTCCCGGGGTGGTTGAGGTTGATGTTCTGTTGTGTTCTGTTTGATATGTTTCCGGGGGTGGGGGACGATGTTCTTGCTTTGTTTTGTCCCGGGGTGTTTGGGTTGATGTTCTGTTGTGTTCTGTTAGATATGTTTCCGGGGGTGGGGGGCGATGTTCTTGCTTTGTTTTGTCCCGGGGTGTTTGGGATTGATGTTCTGTTGTGTTCTGTTAGATATGTTTCCGGGGTGGGGGGCGATGTTCTTGCTTTGTTTTGTCCCGGGGTGTTTGGGATTGATGTTCTGTTGTGTTCTGTTAGATAAGTTTCCGGGGGTGGGGGGCGATGTTCTTGCTTTGTTTTGTCCCGGGGGGGGGGGGGTTGGGATTGATGTTCTGTTGTGTTATGTTAGATATGTTTCCGGGGTGGGGGCGATGTTCTTGCTTTGTTTTGTCCCGGGGTGTTTGGGTTGATGTTCTGTTGTGTTCTGTTAGATATGTTTCCGGGGTGGGGGACGATGTTCTTGCTTTGTTTTGTCCCGGGGTGTTTGGGGTTGATGTTCTGTTGTGTTCTGTTAGATAAGTTTCCGGGGGTGGGGGGCGATGTTCTTGCTTTGTTTTGTCCCGGGGTGTTTGAGGTTGATGTTCTGTTGTGTTCTGTTAGATATGTTTGCGGGGGTGGGGGGCGATGTTCTTGCTTTGTTTTGTCCCGGGGTGTTTGGGGTTGATGTTCTGTTGTGTTATGTTAGATATGTTTCCGGGGTGGGGGGCGATGTTCTTGCTTTGTTTTGTCCCGGGGTGGTTGGGGTTGATGTTCTGTTGTGTTGTGATAGATATGTTTCCGGGGATGGAGGGCGATGTTCTTGCTTTGTTTTGTCCCGGGGTGTTTGGGGTTGATGTTCTGTTGTGTTATGTTAGATATGTTTCCGGGGTGGGGGGCGATGTTCTTGCTTTGTTTTGTCACGGGGTGGTTGGGGTTGATGTTCTGTTGTGTTCTGTTAGATATGTTTCCGGGGTGGTGGGCGATGTTCTTGCTTTGTTTTGTCCCGGGGTGTTTGGGGTTGATGTTCTGTTGTGTTCTGTTAGATAAGTTTCCGGGGGTGGGGGGCGATGTTCTTGCTTTGTTTTGTCCCGGGGTGGTTGGGATTGATGTTCTGTTGTGTTATGTTAGATATGTTTCCGGGGTGGGGGCGATGTTCTTGCTTTGTTTTGTCCCGGGGTGTTTGGGTTGATGTTCTGTTGTGTTCTGTTAGATATGTTTGCGGGGGTGGGGGGCGATGTTCTTGATTTGTTTTGTCCCGGGGTGTTTGGGGTTGATGATCTGTTGTGTTCTGTTAGATAAGTTTCCGGGGGTGGGGGGCGATGTTCTTGCTTTGTTTTGTCCCGGGGTGTTTGGGGTTGATGTTCTGTTGTGTTCTGTTAGATATGTTTCCGGAGGTGGGGGGCGATGTTCTTGCTTTGTTTTGTCCCGGGGTGTTTGGGATTGATGTTCTGTTGTGTTCTGTTAGATATGTTTCCGGGGTGGGGGGCGATGTTCTTGCTTTGTTTTGTCCCGGGGTGTTTGGGATTGATGTTCTGTTGTGTTCTGTTAGATATGTTTGCGGGGGTGGGGGGCGATGTTCTTGCTTTGTTTTGTCCCGGGGTGTTTGGGGTTGATGTTCTGTTGTGTTCTGTTAGATATGTTTTCGGGGGTGGGGGGCGATGTTCTTGCTTTGTTTTGTCCCGGGGTGGTTGGGATTGATGTTCTGTTGTGTTCTTTTAGATAAGTTTCCGGGGATGGGGGACGATGTTCTTGCTTTGTTTTGTCCCGGGGTGGTTGGGGTTGATGTTCTGTTGTGTTCTGTTAGATATGTTTCCGGAGGTGTGGGGCGATGTTCTTGCTTTGTTTTGTCCCGGGGTGTTTGAGGTTGATGTTCTGTTGTGTTCTGTTAGATATGTTACCGGAGGTGGGGGGTCGATGTTCTTGCTTTGTATTGTCCCGGGGTGTTTGGGTTGATGTTCTGTTGTGTTATGTTAGATATGTTTGCGGGGGTGGGGGGCGATGGTCTTGCTTTGTTTTGTCCCGGGGTGTTTGGGGTTGATGTTCTGTTGTGTTCTGTTAGATATGTTTCCGGGGTGGGGGGCGATGTTCTTGCTTCATTTTCTCCCGGGGTGTTTGGGGTTGATGTTCTGTTGTGTTCTGTTAGATATGTTTCCGGGGGTGGGGGGCGATGTTCTTGCTTTGTTTTGTCCCGGGGTGGTTGGGATTGATGTTCTGTTGTGTTATGTTAGATATGTTTCCGGGGTGGGGGCGATGTTCTTGCTTTGTTTTGTCCCGGGGTGTTTGGGTTGATGTTCTGTTGTGTTCTGTTTGATATGTTTGCGGGGGTGGGGGCGATGGTCTTGCTTTGTTTTGTCCCGGGGTGTTTGGGATTGATGTTCTGTTGTGTTCTGTTAAATATGTTTGCGGGGGTGGGGGGCGATGTTCTTGATTTGTTTTGTCCCGGGGTGTTTGGGGTTGATGATCTGTTGTGTTCTGTTAGATAAGTTTCCGGGGGTGGGGGGCGATGTTCTTGCTTTGTTTTGTCCCGGGGTGTTTGGGGTTGATGTTCTGTTGTGTTCTGTTAGTAAGTTTCCGGGGGTGGGGGGCGATGTTCTTGCTTTGTTTTGTCCCGGGGTGTTTGGGGTTGATGTTCTGTTGTGTTCTGTTAGATATGTTTCCGGAGGTGGGGGGCGATGTTCTTGCTTTGTTTTGTCCCGGGGTGTTTGGGATTGATGTTCTGTTGTGTTCTGTTAGATATGGTTCCGGGGTGGGGGGCGATGTTCTTGCTTTGTTTTGTCCCGGGGTGTTTGGGATTGATGTTCTGTTGTGTTCTGTTAGATAAGTTTCCGGGGGTGGGGGGCGATGTTCTTGCTTTGTTTTGTCCCGGGGTGTTTGAGGTTGATGTTCTGTTGTGTTCTGTTAGATATGTTTGCGGGGGTGGGGGGCGATGTTCTTGCTTTGTTTTGTCCCGGGGTGTTTGGGGTTGATGTTCTGTTGTGTTCCTTTAGATATGTTTCCGGAGGTGGGGGGCGATGTTCTTGCTTTGTTTTGTCCCGGGGTGTTTGGGATTGATGTTCTGTTGTGTTCTGTTAGATATGGTTCCGGGGTGGGGGGCGATGTTCTTGCTTTGTTTTGTCCCGGGGTGTTTGGGATTGATGTTCTGTTGTGTTCTGTTAGATATGTTTGCGGGGGTGGGGGGCGATGTTCTTGCTTTGTTTTGTCCCGGGGTGTTTGGGGTTGATGTTCTGTTGTGTTCTGTTAGATATGTTTCCGGAGGTGGGGGGCGATGTTCTTGCTTTGTTTTGTCCCGGGGTGTTTGAGGTTGATGTTCTGTTGTGTTCTGTTAGATATGTTTCCGGAGGTGGGGGGCGATGTTCTTGCTTTGTTTTGTCCCGGGGTGTTTGGGTTGATGTTCTGTTGTGTTCTGTTAGATATGTTAGCGGGGGTGGGGGGCGATGTTCTTGCTTTGTTTTGTCCCGGGGTGTTTGGGGTTGATGTTCTGTTGTGTTCTGTTAGATATGTTTCCGGAGGTGGGGGGCGATGTTCTTGCTTTGTTTTGTCCCGGGGTGTTTGGGATTGATGTTCTGTTGTGTTCTGTTAGATATGTTTCCGGGGTGGGGGGCGATGTTCTTGCTTTGTTTTGTCCCGGGGTGTTTGGGATTGATGTTCTGTTGTGTTCTGTTAGATATGTTTGCGGGGGTGGGGGGCGATGTTCTTGCTTTGTTTTGTCCCGGGGTGTTTGGGGTTGATGTTCTGTTGTGTTCTGTTAGATATGTTTTCGGGGGTGGGGGGCGATGTTCTTGCTTTGTTTTGTCCCAGGGTGGTTGGGATTGATGTTCTGTTGTGTTCTTTTAGATAAGTTTCCGGGGATGGGGGACGATGTTCTTGCTTTGTTTTGTCCCGGGGTGGTTGGGGTTGATGTTCTGTTGTGTTCTGTTAGATATGTTTCCGGAGGTGTGGGGCGATGTTCTTGCTTTGTTTTGTCCCGGGGTGTTTGGGTTGATGTTCTGTTGTGTTATGTTAGATATGTTTGCGGGGGTGGGGGGCGATGGTCTTGCTTTGTTTTGTCCCGGGGTGTTTGGGGTTGATGTTCTGTTGTGTTCTGTTAGATATGTTTCCGGGGTGGGGGGCGATGTTCTTGCTTCATTTTCTCCCGGGGTGTTTGGGGTTGATGTTCTGTTGTGTTCTGTTAGATATGTTTCCGGGGGTGGGGGGCGATGTTCTTGCTTTGTTTTGTCCCGGGGTGTTTGGGGTTGATGTTCTGTTGTGTTCTGTTAGTAAGTTTCCGGGGGTGGGGGGAGATGTTCTTGCTTTGTTTTGTCCCGGGGTGGTTGGGATTGATGTTCTGTTGTGTTATGTTAGATATGTTTCCGGGGTGGGGGCGATGTTCTTGCTTTGTTTTGTCCCGGGGTGTTTGGGTTGATGTTCTGTTGTGTTCTGTTTGATATGTTTGCGGGGGTGGGGGGCGATGTTCTTGCTTTGTTTTGTCCCGGGGTGTTTGGGGTTGATGTTCTGTTGTGTTCTGTTAGATATGTTTCCGGAGGTGGGGGGCGATGTTCTTGCTTTGTTTTGTCCCGGGGTGTTTGGGATTGATGTTCTGTTGTGTTCTGTTAGATATGTTTCCGGGGTGGGGGGCGATGTTCTTGCTTTGTTTTGTCCCGGGGTGTTTGGGATTGATGTTCTGTTGTGTTCTGTTAGATATGTTTGCGGGGGTGGGGGGCGATGTTCTTGCTTTGTTTTGTCCCGGGGTGTTTGGGGTTGATGTTCTGTTGTGTTCTGTTAGATATGTTTTCGGGGGTGGGGGGCGATGTTCTTGCTTTGTTTTGTCCCGGGGTGGTTGGGATTGATGTTCTGTTGTGTTCTTTTAGATAAGTTTCCGGGGATGGGGGACGATGTTCTTGCTTTGTTTTGTCCCGGGGTGGTTGGGGTTGATGTTCTGTTGTGTTCTGTTAGATATGTTTCCGGAGGTGTGGGGCGATGTTCTTGCTTTGTTTTGTCCCGGGGTGTTTGAGGTTGATGTTCTGTTGTGTTCTGTTAGATATGTTTCCGGAGGTGGGGGGTCGATGTTCTTGCTTTGTATTGTCCCGGGGTGTTTGGGTTGATGTTCTGTTGTGTTATGTTAGATATGTTTGCGGGGGTGGGGGGCGATGGTCTTGCTTTGTTTTGTCCCGGGGTGTTTGGGGTTGATGTTCTGTTGTGTTCTGTTAGATATGTTTCCGGGGTGGGGGGCGATGTTCTTGCTTCATTTTCTCCCGGGGTGTTTGGGGTTGATGTTCTGTTGTGTTCTGTTAGATATGTTTCCGGGGGTGGGGGGCGATGTTCTTGCTTTGTTTTGTCCCGGGGTGGTTGGGATTGATGTTCTGTTGTGTTATGTTAGATATGTTTCCGGGGTGGGGGCGATGTTCTTGCTTTGTTTTGTCCCGGGGTGTTTGGGTTGATGTTCTGTTGTGTTCTGTTTGATATGTTTGCGGGGGTGGGGGCGATGGTCTTGCTTTGTTTTGTCCCGGGGTGTTTGGGATTGATGTTCTGTTGTGTTCTGTTAAATATGTTTGCGGGGGTGGGGGGCGATGTTCTTGATTTGTTTTGTCCCGGGGTGTTTGGGGTTGATGATCTGTTGTGTTCTGTTAGATAAGTTTCCGGGGGTGGGGGGCGATGTTCTTGCTTTGTTTTGTCCCGGGGTGTTTGGGGTTGATGTTCTGTTGTGTTCTGTTAGTAAGTTTCCGGGGGTGGGGGGCGATGTTCTTGCTTTGTTTTGTCCCGGGGTGTTTGGGGTTGATGTTCTGTTGTGTTCTGTTAGATATGTTTCCGGAGGTGGGGGGCGATGTTCTTGCTTTGTTTTGTCCCGGGGTGTTTGGGATTGATGTTCTGTTGTGTTCTGTTAGATATGGTTCCGGGGTGGGGGGCGATGTTCTTGCTTTGTTTTGTCCCGGGGTGTTTGGGATTGATGTTCTGTTGTGTTCTGTTAGATAAGTTTCCGGGGGTGGGGGGCGATGTTCTTGCTTTGTTTTGTCCCGGGGTGTTTGAGGTTGATGTTCTGTTGTGTTCTGTTAGATATGTTTGCGGGGGTGGGGGGCGATGTTCTTGCTTTGTTTTGTCCCGGGGTGTTTGGGGTTGATGTTCTGTTGTGTTCCTTTAGATATGTTTCCGGAGGTGGGGGGCGATGTTCTTGCTTTGTTTTGTCCCGGGGTGTTTGGGATTGATGTTCTGTTGTGTTCTGTTAGATATGGTTCCGGGGTGGGGGGCGATGTTCTTGCTTTGTTTTGTCCCGGGGTGTTTGGGATTGATGTTCTGTTGTGTTCTGTTAGATATGTTTGCGGGGGTGGGGGGCGATGTTCTTGCTTTGTTTTGTCCCGGGGTGTTTGGGGTTGATGTTCTGTTGTGTTCTGTTAGATATGTTTCCGGAGGTGGGGGGCGATGTTCTTGCTTTGTTTTGTCCCGGGGTGTTTGAGGTTGATGTTCTGTTGTGTTCTGTTAGATATGTTTCCGGAGGTGGGGGGCGATGTTCTTGCTTTGTTTTGTCCCGGGGTGTTTGGGTTGATGTTCTGTTGTGTTCTGTTAGATATGTTAGCGGGGGTGGGGGGCGATGTTCTTGCTTTGTTTTGTCCCGGGGTGTTTGGGGTTGATGTTCTGTTGTGTTCTGTTAGATATGTTTCCGGAGGTGGGGGGCGATGTTCTTGCTTTGTTTTGTCCCGGGGTGTTTGGGATTGATGTTCTGTTGTGTTCTGTTAGATATGTTTCCGGGGTGGGGGGCGATGTTCTTGCTTTGTTTTGTCCCGGGGTGTTTGGGATTGATGTTCTGTTGTGTTCTGTTAGATATGTTTGCGGGGGTGGGGGGCGATGTTCTTGCTTTGTTTTGTCCCGGGGTGTTTGGGGTTGATGTTCTGTTGTGTTCTGTTAGATATGTTTTCGGGGGTGGGGGGCGATGTTCTTGCTTTGTTTTGTCCCAGGGTGGTTGGGATTGATGTTCTGTTGTGTTCTTTTAGATAAGTTTCCGGGGATGGGGGACGATGTTCTTGCTTTGTTTTGTCCCGGGGTGGTTGGGGTTGATGTTCTGTTGTGTTCTGTTAGATATGTTTCCGGAGGTGTGGGGCGATGTTCTTGCTTTGTTTTGTCCCGGGGTGTTTGGGTTGATGTTCTGTTGTGTTATGTTAGATATGTTTGCGGGGGTGGGGGGCGATGGTCTTGCTTTGTTTTGTCCCGGGGTGTTTGGGGTTGATGTTCTGTTGTGTTCTGTTAGATATGTTTCCGGGGTGGGGGGCGATGTTCTTGCTTCATTTTCTCCCGGGGTGTTTGGGGTTGATGTTCTGTTGTGCTCTGTTAGATATGTTTCCGGGGGTGGGGGGCGATGTTCTTGCTTTGTTTTGTCCCGGGGTGTTTGGGGTTGATGTTCTGTTGTGTTCTGTTAGTAAGTTTCCGGGGGTGGGGGGCGATGTTCTTGCTTTGTTTTGTCCCGGGGTGGTTGGGATTGATGTTCTGTTGTGTTATGTTAGATATGTTTCCGGGGTGGGGGCGATGTTCTTGCTTTGTTTTGTCCCGGGGTGTTTGGGTTGATGTTCTGTTGTGTTCTGTTTGATATGTTTGCGGGGGTGGGGGGCGATGGTCTTGCTTTGTTTTGTCCCGGGGTGTTTGGGATTGATGTTCTGTTGTGTTCTGTTAAATATGTTTGCGGGGGTGGGGGGCGATGTTCTTGATTTGTTTTGTCCCGGGGTGTTTGGGGTTGATGATCTGTTGTGTTCTGTTAGATAAGTTTCCTGGGGTGGGGGGCGATGTTCTTGCTTTGTTTTGTCCCGGGGTGTTTGAGGTTGATGTTCTGTTGTGTTCTGTTAGATATGTTTGCGGGGGTGGGGGGCGATGTTCTTGCTTTGTTTTGTCCCGGGGTGTTTGGGGTTGATGTTCTGTTGTGTTCTGTTAGATATGTTTCCGGAGGTGGGGGGCGATGTTCTTGCTTTGTTTTGTCCCGGGGTGTTTGGGATTGATGTTCTGTTGTGTTCTGTTAGATATGGTTCCGGGGTGGGGGGCGATGTTCTTGCTTTGTTTTGTCCCGGGGTGTTTGGGATTGATGTTCTGTTGTGTTCTGTTAGATATGTTTGCGGGGGTGGGGGGCGATGTTCTTGCTTTGTTTTGTCCCGGGGTGTTTGGGGTTGATGTTCTGTTGTGTTCTGTTAGATATGTTTCCGGAGGTGGGGGGCGATGTTCTTGCTTTGTTTTGTCCCGGGGTGTTTGAGGTTGATGTTCTGTTGTGTTCTGTTAGATATGTTTCCGGAGGTGGGGGGCGATGTTCTTGCTTTGTTTTGTCCCGGGGTGTTTGGGTTGATGTTCTGTTGTGTTCTGTTAGATATGTTAGCGGGGGTGGGGGGCGATGTTCTTGCTTTGTTTTGTCCCTGGGTGTTTGGGTTGATGTTCTGTTGTGTTCTGTTAGATAAGTTTCCGGGGGTGGGGGGCGATGTTCTTGCTTTGTTTTGTCCCGGGGTGTTTGGGTTGATGTTCTGTTGTGTTCTGTTAGATATGTTAGCGGGGGTGGGGGGCGATGTTCTTGCTTTGTTTTGTCCCGGGGTTTTTGGGGTTGATGTTCTGTTGTGTTCTGTTAGATATGTTTCCGGGGGTGGAGGGCGATGTTCTTGATTTGTTTTGTCCCTGGGTGTTTGGGTTGATGTTCTGTTGTGTTCTGTTAGATATGTTTCCGGGGGTGGGGGGCGATGTTCTTGCTTTGTTTTGTCCCGGGGTGTTTGGGGTTGATGTTCTGTTGTGTTCTGTTAGATATGTTTCCGGGGTGGGGGGCGATGTTCTTGCTTTGTTTTGTCCCGGGGTGTTTGAGGTTGATGTTCTGTTGCGTTCTGTTAGATATGTTTCCGGGGGTGGGCGGCGATGTTCTTGCTTCATTTTGTCCCGGGGTGTTTGGGGTTGATGTTCTGTTGTGTTCTGTTAGATATGTTTCCGGGGGTGGGGGGCGATGTTCTTGCTTTGTTTTGTCCCGGGGTGGTGGGGGTTGATGATCAGGATGCCGTTCCTTTTCTGTCCAGGAGTGTGGGTTTGACGTTTCTCTGTGAACGGCTTTCATGCTCTTTCTTTGTTTCGTTGTTATCCGGAGTTGTATATGGCGACAGACTTTGAAAATAAATGAATCTTTGAACCTTTGGAAATGGCTGTTAGTGGGATATCTTAAACTGGAAAGGGACCCTACGTCACTGAAGATGATGAATATGTGACTGAAGGTGTGATCTGTGAATGGCCACAGTGCACGGAATAAGGTCGGTGATCTTGTGGCGCAGATAGAGATTGGCAGGTATGAGACAGTGGACATTCTGAGTCATGGCCGAAAAAGGAACAGAGTTCGGAGCAGGGCATCCTAGGATATGCATTGTATCGAAAGCAATAGATAGATCTGCGGAGAGGGCTGGTAGTCTGATGTGTTGGTACAAATGATGTCAAATCCTTAGAAAGTGACAGATATAGAATCCTTATTGATAGAGTTTAAAAAATGCAAGTGTAAAATTACCTTGATGGGCGTTATATACAGATATCGAAACAGCAGCCAGGAAGTGGACAACAAATTACAACAAGAGATCTAGAATATGTAAATAAAGGGCATTGTTGCAATTGTACAACTCACTGAGGATTTCAATATGCAGGGAGGTTGAAAAGGTCCGTTAGTGCTGACTCCCAAGAGGCATTGTTTTAGAATGCATACGATATGGCCTTTGAAGCAGCGTGTGGTTGAGCCTACACGGAAAGGGTAATTCTGGATTAGTATCAGCGAGGAATTCGCCAGAATGGATTCGGAAGAGTCACTGGGAAGTATGACAGCGCTTTGCATTAATAGCTAATGTTTCTGGGTGAGATTCGGAAAGCGAACGGAAGGTGCATCCCGAATATAAAAATTGGTATCCTAATGGGAGGATCAGGCAACCGTGGCTGACGAGAGAAGTCTAAGACAGTTTAAACTCAAGAGAGAGGGTATATAATATAGCAAATATTTGATGGGATTGTAGAACAGTGGGAAGATTTTAAGGACAGAATAGATTAAATATGAAAGTGAGTTTGCCAATAACATCAACGAGGTTACAGAAAGATTGTTCTGTGGAAGACACCAGCTGACTGACAGAAACGCAAGATCGTCAGGAGGCAGAAGTGACTGTAGGTGGTATTATTGAGGTGAGGATGTTCAGAAGCTGAAAAGCGTGAAGGTAAGTAAGTCACCTGGTCCAGAGAGACTAGACTGCAGAGTTCTGAAAAGAGATAACTGAAGAGATTGTGGAGGCATCAGCAATGATCTTTCAAGAACCTAGAGAGACTGGAATGGATGCTGAGGACTGGAACATTGCAAATGTCACTGCACTCTTTAGGAAGGAATGGGGGCATCACAAAGGGAATTATCGGTCAGCTTGCCTATCTTGAACGGTTGGAAGACGTCGGAGCCGATCACTAAGGATGAGGTTTCGGGGTGCTTGGAGGCACACGTTAAAATTCTGCAAAGTCAGAATTTCTGAAGCGGAAATGCTACCTGACAAATCTGTTGAAATTCTCTGAAGTAGTCTCAGACTTTGCCTCAAAGGAGGCTTCGGATCAGAAGCGGTGTCTGCTCTGGGGACGTCACCCGGATAGGTTTCTGTGAAACTTATCTCTTTTTACTGTGTCAGCGATACTTAGAGTAGTCTAGATAGACGCTGAATGTTCGTCATGCTGGATGTTGGAGCACTGGGAGACACAGATTTTCCCATGGAACTACTTCAGCCTGAAGTGCGTCCAGGCGCAGCTCCTTAAAGACCCAGTCGGGATGTGGAGCAGCAGCTGGATGACCTTCCGCTCTTACCGAACGGTGAGGAGATCACTGATCGGTGTTACAAGGAAGTAGTCGCGTCTCAGTTGCAGGAGGTGGCTTGCTGGGAGACTGTTAGCAGAAGGAATGAGAAGGTGAATATGGAGTTAGCGCAGAGCAACGCTGTGGCCATTCCTCTGAATAATACTTGTACCCGTTTGGATACCCCAGTGGCCGATGACCTCCCAGAGAAATGAAACGGAGACTAGGTTATTGGCACTGAGCATGAGTCCGTGGTGCAGAAGGATACAAGGGAGGAAGAGGGAGCTGGTAGTGCTGAGGGGGGTCAACAGTCAAATGAACAGTCAGAAGATTCTGTGAACGTGAAAAGGACACGTGGATGGTGTCCTCCCATGTGCTAGATCAGGGGTAACACGGAACGTGCCCACCACAATTTGGAAGGGCAGAGAGAACAGCCAGTTGTGTCGGTACACATTGGTGCCAATGGCATAGGAAGGGGAACAAAGATATACTGACGATAGAATTTAGAGAGCTATGTAGAGAAACTGAAAGCAGGAGCTCTAGGTTAATATTTTCTGGATTTCTATCTCTGGCATGCGCCAGTGAGGGTAAAAACAGGATGATGTGGCAGTAAAGTACGTGGATGAGAAGACTGTGCGGGGAGAGTGTCTTCAGCTTGTTGAATCATTGGGATATCTTCGGGGGGATGCATGACCTACACAAACGAGACAGTTTACATCTGAACCAGACGCGGCCCACTGTTCACGAAAGAGGAGTTTACTAATCTTGTTAGTGTCTGTTTCATCTAATTTTGCAGGAGCGTGGAAACCAGAATGAGTGAACTCTGAATAGGACGCATGTTGAAAAGCAAAGATAGAGTGCAGTCAGACTGTCGGGCAGGACAGGGAGTTGACAGGACAAAATAGCAGCCAGCACGGTGAGTACCGGTGCGTTTGGGCTAAAAAATCGAAAAAGGTAGCTAATACTGTACTCAAAATAGTACAGCCGTGGCTGACAGGTTCCCTTAAGGGAAAATGTTGTCGGAGGAACCTGATAGGATTCTCTGAAGGGATACAAGTCGGGCAGATAAGGAGGATGCAGATGACTGAGTATATTTGGATTCCCAGCAGGCCCTTGACAGGGCGCCAGAGTATTACAAGTACTTTACGATCATCATTAGCGCATTGGCTGACTGCTCGGAGGCAGCCAGTGGGAATGAAAGCATCCTTTCCCGGTGGGCTGCCGGAGACGATTGGTGCTCTACAGGGGTCGCTGTTGGGACGGCTTCTTTTGATGCTGTATATCAATGATTTAGATGATGGAATAGCTGGTTTTGTTGCCAGGATTCCATGTGAAACAGGGTTGGTAAAGGGGCAGTCTGTGTTGAGGAAACAGGTAGGGTGTGGAAGGACAGATAAGGAAAATCAGCAAGGAAGTGTCAAGTGAAATACAATTTTGGAAAATGCATGTCACGCAATCTGGTGGAAGCAATAAACATACAGACTATTTTCTAAACGGGGAGAAAAGTCAATAAGTATTGAGATGCAAAGGAACTTGGGAATTCTTGTACATAACGCCATAAAGGTGAACTTCCAGGTTGAGTCGGTGGTGCGCACACCAATACAATGTTAGCATTCATTTCAAGAGGTTTTGGCATACTAAAGCAGGGATGTGATACTGAAGCGTTTTAAATCACTGCGGTGGCATCATCCAGAGTATTGTGAACGGTTTTGTGCTCCTTATCTGAGAAATGATGCACTGGCATTGGAGACAATTCACAGGTTGTTCGCTAATGGTCATTCCAGGTACGAAAGGGTTGTCATATGAGGAACGTTTGATGGCTCAGGGCTTATACCCACTCGAACGTAAAGCATGAGCTGGAATCTTTAGAATGTTGAAAGGGTATTTTCGATGGGTTGGGAGTTTTGGACAAGACGCCTCCGGATAGAGACCGTCAGATTTATACAGAGCTGCGGAGCACTTCCTTTCGCCTGTGAGTGGTGCATTTGTAGAATTTGTTACCACAGGCAGCTGTGAAGGCCAGGTCGTTGGGAGTATTGAAGGCGAGGAATGATTGGCAACGGCATCAAAGGTTACAATGGGGTCTTTTAAAAGAGCAAATTAGACAGGTACATGGAGTTCAGGAAAATAGAGGGCTGTGCGCTAGGGAAATTCTGGGTAGGGTTCATGGTCCGCACAACGTTGTGGGCCGAAAGGCATGTAATGTACTGTTCATTTCTGTGTTTTATGTGCTAAATTACGGGGAAAATGCCGGGGAGTGGGAGTAAGAAACGGAACAAAGAATCAATCATGACTGAATGGTGGAGCAGACTCGATGGGTCAAATGGACTAATTGTGCTCCTGTGTCTTATCGTCTGAAGATCCATCCGTCACCAACTGGCCCGGCTGTGATGATCTGAGGAATACAGCAACAGTTCATTCAGCAACACCTGAATCCCGGTGGAGGATTGCAACTTCTGATGTAAATGCGAGTAGAGTGGACACCAGATCATCACCACGAGTTCCATTTCGCCAGCAGACTTGGTGAATTGATGGTCCAACGCTGAGAATTCTGACATTCATTCAATCATCGGGACTGGATTGTGAATTTATTGGGACCTCGGGATTGAATGCGCCGACTCCTTGTTTGGCGTGAAAATGCAGTTACTTGAAAAAGTGTGACACAATGTATACAGACACAAAAATAAACACAAACACACACACACGCACACACACACACACACACACACACACACACACACACACACACACACACACACACACACACACGCACGCACACACACACACATAAACAAACACACAACATTAGGTTTTTATCTGCTGTTTGGAAAGATTACTGCCGTTGTACATAGTTTTGCATTGATGTAATCTATTCTCTGGAATATAAAACTGTGCTGCTGTATAAAAACAGAAATACGCTGGAAACATGCAGCAATCCGGTCACATTTCTGGAAAGAGGGACAGCTTTAAAGCTGCACGTGGGTTCCCGTTCGTTCCAACTGGGAATGAGAGACAATAAGCTACGGGCGAAAGTGGTCCCACAAGGAAAAACCGCTGATCAGGTGTGACCGAGTGAGTGACTGTGGCGGTTAGAATCGTGTCATCATTTTGTTTCCCTGTGTTAGGGATTCTGAAAGAAATAATTGCAGGATCTGTCCAGCGCGACAGATGCTGAAAGAACGGAAAAATGGACAACTGAACCTAAATGACTGATAGATGATGGGAATGGGCATTTTCGGCCACACATCAGAGTAACCAATAGAAAATACAGAAGGAACTCAGCAGGACAGGAAGCATCTATACAGAGGCATAAAATGACGATGTTTCGATTCGAGGCTTTTCATCAGCACTGTAAAGGAAGTGGGAAGAAACCAGAGGACGAAGGTGGATGGTAGTTGGAGGAAGACTCTCTCGTATACTTGTTCCACGTTCGCGAAGGTGCTAACGTCTCACGACTCTGTCTCCACGCTTGTGTCCTGCACTTGGGTTCGTCCCCAGCGACGTCCTTGCAACAATTATGGGAAAATGATCAGATTACTACGGAATCAAAGAGAGTGGACGGTAATTTCAGGAGATACGAGGCATAATTCTTCCGTGAACGCAAGAATAATTTTCAGTTCAGTTTTAAGTTGTACAGAGTTGTGTAGAAGATGGTGAGGCATATTCATCGTGTGGATAGTCAGAGGCTTTTTCCCCAGGGCTGAAATGGTTGCCACAAGAGGACACAGGTTTAAGGCGCTGGGGAATAGCTACAGAGGAAATGTCACGGGTGTTTTTTTTTACGCAGTGTGTGGTGAGTGCGTGGAATGAGCTGCCGGCAGCGGTGGTGGACGCGGATACGATAGCGTCTTTAATCGACTTTTGATAGGCACATGGAGCGTAGAATAATAGAGGGCTATGGGTAAAGCTGATGATTTCTCAGGTTGGGACGTGTTCAGCACAACTTTGTTGGCTGAAGGACCTGTATTGTGCTGTAGGTTTTCTATGTTTCTATATTTATATTTCCAAATAGCGGTCGCATGTTGCTCAATTCAAATACTACACCAAATAAACATTTTGATGCTGCAGGGGGAAATAATTCCGTTCGCTTTTATTTACAGATTTCTCCCGTTGCTGCGAACAGGTACTTCACTGCATATTTCAGCTCGTCCCTGAATTTTCTCTGTGACAGTCCATAGATACAAGTGTTGGTGCACATGCTGAGGAAAGACAACATGAACCCGCATTGCTGCCGGATACAGGTCGGTTTGCTGAAATATCTGTCTGTGTAGGAATAATTTTCCACTTGCCAGTTCATCGAATGTACGAGATAGGGCGTCCAAAGTCATATGAAATTGGCAGAAAGAGCGAACAACAGTATCATTGACTTTCTCCGGTTCTCCACCTCTGGATCATGACGATTTTCGCTGCTTTTCCGAAGTACCTGGCGAACTCTATTTGTCGCTATCACCCGGTGGACGGTGGAAACATTAAATAAGAAAATTAAACAGATCGGCAGTGACGGTGTTGTGATGCCGTGAAAGACCTGGTAGGCTTTCCACAGGGGTGAGGTGAAGTATTCAGCCACGGGGACACAACGCCATCGATCCATTGCAAAGTAAAATGGAACGGCCTGGAAACAACACGCCGAAATCACTGTTGCTACCACCACAGTCGCTGTTCTCTTGGTGCAATATCGGTTCCGCAGCTTCTCACCGCAAATGGCGACGCACCGATCGAAAGTGAAAGCTACCGTCAGCCAAACGGAGCAGTCCCTGGTTGCGACACTCACGACAAGTAGCACAGAACACACCGGCGTTACGACCAAGAAATGAGCAAACAAATAGATAAAGTTTATCCTCTCTAATATAAGAACAACGATCACCACCATTAGATCGGCTGCCGCCATGGCCACAAGGTAGAGAGTTATGCATTTGGACAGACCGCACTTCCACCGGGACAGGATCACAATCGCCATTAAATTAACTGCAATAGTTATATTTTAAAAAAACAATTACTATCAGGTACCGCAGAGTGATCGGTGTGACTTGATTTGCGTTGTGTGAGTAGTAATGGATTGGACAATTGTCTCGAGTCTCTGCAAGGGTAACAGTCCCCCTGCGCTGACCAAGATGCGGTATGGCTGGCCCGACCAAGCTGATTCTAACTTTTATTGCACAATTTTGATCTCTGCAGTTTCAAGTCCACACGTTAACCATCAGAAGGAAAATCAGGAGTTGATAGCAGAACGCCCACAATTGGCTCTGTTCAGGAGTGAACTAAGGGCCGTTTTCCTCTCCTGTAAGGCGAGGTTATAAGACACTGTCCCGAATAGGATGTTGTCTTGCAGAGAAGGGCAGAGGTAGTGGAGAGACCGTATAACCTAATTACACTGCCTTAACAGAGTATTTAATTAGATTTCATGTAAATTAATTTTTTTTAAATGTCATGAATGCATTTCACTGTAAACCAGGAGATATTTGCAGGCCGTTGGCACAGCCTTCTGATCACAGAAGATGTGAAACAGATCTCAGGGCTCGCTGGTCACAGGGAGACAAACCATGAACGTTAAAGTCAGACGTTACACTTTGTGCGCTCTGTCCAGAAGAACGGAGATACCAGCGAGGCCTCCTGACTTTTATCAGGCAGAGAGAAACTACAAAATTACAAACAGGTAAATCATGAGAGTTTTACTGTAAGCGCTGCCGAGACATGCTTAATCGCCGAAACATTCGTGGGGAATCAACATGCTCACAGAAACATCAATATTAATTTAGAAACAATAGCCGGACATTTTCAGTTGATTCAATAAATTGTTACTTATATAGCTGTATCGACATTGAAAAAGGAAAACTGAATCGCCTAACGAATGAGACAGTTATTGTAATATACATTAGAGCATAAGACAAAGAAGCATAATTTGGTCATTTGGCCCATCGAGTCTCCACGGACTTTTGATCATGGCTGATACGTCTTCCATCTCTGTGCCAATCTCTTGTCAACCCCGTATCCCTTCATGTTCTCACCAATCAACCTATGCCTTAACTAGACATCAAGACGTGGCATTCACAGCAGCCCCTGAAAACAACGGCAACAAATTTACCATTTCTGGGTAAAGGATACGCCACACCCTCATCTCCATTCTGAATGGGCTTCCATCTATTCTGAGGCCGTTTCCTCCGGTCACACACTCCCCGACCATGTGAAACATCCTCTCCTAATCCACTCTATCAAGGACATTTATGCGTTGATAGGTTTCAAGTAGGTCACCGCTCACTCGTCCGATTTCTAATGAAAAGTGTCCCATCAAACTTTCTTCATATGATAAGCGGTTCATCCTAGAATCATTTTATTTGTGCACCTCATACTTTTGTAGTTCCTCTCCATTTAGAACATAGCCAACGTTTTCATGTCTTCTACCACAATGCGTGACAATACCCTTCCCGACACCAAATTCCATCTGCCACGCCTTTGCTCATTCTCTAAATCTATCTCAGTATTTCTGTGGCCTCTCTACTTTCTCAACACTACCTGCCTCTCAATCTCTCTTCATATTGTCAGCAATCTTTGCAACAAAGCCATGAATTCCATCAACCTGTTTATTTAAATATAACATTAAATCAATCTCATTCAACACAGTCCCTGTTGAATAACACTAGTCACCGGCAGTCAACCAGAAAGGAATCCCTATATTCCCACTCTTTACCTCCTGCCCACCAACCGCTGTTTTATCAATGCTAGAGGACTCCATATAATATCATGGGCTCGTAGCATGTTCAGCAGACACATGTGTGGCACCCTGTGAACGTTTTTTTCTGAACATCTAAGTACACACCAACCGGCTCTTCTTTTTCTATTGTGCTTTTTTATTTCTTCAAAGAATTACAACAGATTTGTCAGGCAAGATTTTCTCTTGAGGACACCATCGCCTATTTTTTCACGCACCTCCAAGAAACCTGAAACCACATTCTGAACAATTGTCTTCACCAGTTTCTCAACCCCTGTGTTCAGACTAACTGGCCTAGCATTTATCTTATTATGCCTCTTTCCCTTCTTTAAGAGTCGAATGACATTTGCAATATTCCAGTCGTCAGGAACCATTCCAGAAGCTGGTGACTCTTGTCACATAATTACTAACACCCCACAATTTATTTATCCACCTTTTCCGAACACTGTGTGTGTGTGTGTGTTTGTGTGCGCGTGTGTGTGTGTGTGTGTGTGTGTGTGTGTGTGTGTGTGTGTGTGTGTGTGTGTGTGTGTGTGTGTGCGTGTGTGTGTGTGTGTGTGTGTGTGTGTGTGTGGTTTTACACTTGATATTCCTTTGCTCTGCCCACTGTAATTCCACATCATCCAAATGTTTGCTAGTTATTTCTAAAGATTTGATTTCATTTTAACAACGGAAGAACTCCACTCCCTTGCCTTCCGATACAATGTGTATCCTTGGACATTTATCTTCCAGCGTTGATCTTCTTTTAGCCACGAATCAGTGATGCCTGCATCATCATACATTTCAGTCAGTAAACGTGATACAAGTTAATCTACTTGATCCTGTATACAGCGCGCTTTCGAGTGTAAAACCTTCAGTCCTGCGTTCGCCGTGCTCGGTTTTGTCCACCGTTTACGTTTCAATGGATCTGGCTGACTGCAGCTTCGTCCTACGATTATACTACACTTGCTTGGATTCTCACTACTCATTACCTCTGTTTGTAAACCAATTGCTTCCTCTTCAACACCATCACTCCGGTTTCCATCCGCCTGCCATCGAATAAAAATCAACCAGACAGCTGCAGCTAGCCTGCCCGCAAGGATATTGGCTCCCATTCGGGCTCAGGTCGTGCCTTCCCCAGTAGAAATCCCAAAAATGCATAAATCTGAACCTCCACCCCTCCACCAGTTCCTCGCGAACGCATTCACCTGCCAAATCACCCGATTCGTATTCACACTGGTACGTGACACAGACAGCAAATCAGAGATTAGTACGCTGGAAGTCCTGTTTCTCAACCTTTTAGCTAGCTTCCTAACCTCTCTCTTCAGTTCCTCCTCAACTTGACCACCTGTGTCACTGGTGCCAAAATGTACCTGGACTTCCGGATGCTCACCCTCGCTCTTCAGAATACCTCGGAACAGATCCGGGACTCGTGATCCTGGCACCAGGAAGACAACCATCGGGTTGGATCTATCGCGCCCTCAGAAACTCCTCTCTGTTCCTCTGACTGTAGAATATCCAATCAACACTACAGTCACTTTTATCACTCTGCTCTGCAGAGCCACTGTACCAGAGATCAGTCACTGTGGCTCCCTGCAGTATCTGAAGTTGTATAATTATAATTGCGGGGAACGGCCACAGGTGTACTCTGCACGGGCTGTGAATTTCCCCTTCTTCTCACGACAGTCGCTCAGCTACTTCCTCCAGTAATCGAGGGCCATCGAGAGGAACAGATACACATTGTATTCCTCCCCTCAGCCGACAATCGCGCTGGAAGGGATAAGGTAATGGAGTAATGGCCGCAGTCCCTGGTTTTAGGACAAAGGTATTCTTATTTGGGGAAACATGGGGAAATAATTCACTCCTCTTAGAACAAATATTGTGTTTTCTTCGGTATTGGGAAAAAAACCTGGAGAAAGTTTCATGATTGCTGATTGGACAACAAACAACAGATATGAGGACAACTTATCTGAAATATTCAGGGTGGAGGTACATCGGAAGCTAGGTACACTCTTAAGTAATTCAATTGCAATTACAAAAGCGACGTGAAACGATATTACCATTGATTTCCTTCACTCAGTAGCACTACACAACCTTTATATGATATCACACCAGAAATGTGATGGACATAGAGAAGGAATTTTGTTTTAATTCCCTGAGTTTGTGATGACAACAGAGGAAGTATCCATTTTACACGGAGGGAGAGGGAAAACCTAATGAAACTTTGCGATCTAATAAACACTTACGGCACATCGAATCTCTTTCTCCCGACAGTAAACTTTCAGCTTATTATGAGCGGAATTGTGCCGGGGCTGCCCGAGGTCAGAGAGAGAGAGATATCACGGCACAGTGCGGTCTCAACGCTGACCGAGCCTGAAGAGTCACTGTTGTCACTGTCATGAGGCTGCGTGAAGGAGTATCTTTGCGGGCTGCCCTGGGGAAGTCCATCTGAAGGGTCTCGACGCAAAACGTCGAAAAGGTATTCCTTTCCATGGACGCTGCCTGACCTACTGAACTCCACCAGCATTGTGAATGTGGTATTTACCTGTTTGCGCATTTTGTAAACATATTTCAACTTTTCCGGCATGAAGTTGTTTTAACAGTACTACAACGTATAATGTATGCTTAATCGATATTACATTAATTTATATAAATGTATCAAACACCTCAATTATATCCCCGTATGAAATCAAACCAGTAAATATAGGCGAATTATATTTGGAATCTAACTTAACTGTGAAGATTTATTTCCATCGTTCAAGAACAAAGGAATGTGCACTGCACAGCATATGCACCTTAAATACTATTAATCTACGATGCCCCGAGCGCGATATAAAGACATGGCATTACCTGGAACAGCGAGTACGGCAAGCACCGAGCAGTAAATTCTGACGATATTATAAATTGTGGAATATCCCATTTTCTAACTTAAACAGCGATCAGTTGTACAAATTGTCCCAATATTATTACACATTGTCTCATTGTCCACCATCTTTAGTTCGTCGAGGAAAATTAGAAAGACCTTCTTTTGATGTTACCGTGAAGCATTTTCAGTGACGAGGGTTAGTGCAGTTCTGTTTCACTGTTAAAAGAGAGAGAAATAAAGAACAGCAAACGCTGTCTCCTTTAGTTATCGATCAATTCTGAATTGTTAGAAACAGATGTACCAGTAAGACGAAGCGTGTTCAATGTGGGTGAAATGTGCGGTGAACCTTCCTAGGAGAGCCCAGCATAGTAGCCTGTCTTGTCTTTCCACTGCCTCCAACGCTTCTGGCGACAACCTCAGCCGGTTAAACCTTGAATGAGAATTCTGATTGCGTTCCTGAATATCCAGTGACTTTACAGAGTTGAACAAATCTGAGCACCTGCAGAAACTTTCCCGACAGGAAAACGTCTGGACACAGATTCACCACTCGCAGGCAACAGAAATCCCACCTCAACTCTGTGCTAACAGACGTTCCTCTGCTCTGTGCCGTGTAGACCAGGTGGTGAAGGGTGAGCGCGGCATGTTTGCCTTCATCATGGAGGCTTTGGGGGAGTCAGAAAAGCCTTCAGTAGCTGAAAATGTTTTATGTATGCATTTAAATGTATACTGAAATATAACTGTATTAAATGCCATCAGACTCCTCAGTACACAGAGCCTGGGCTGACACCAACGTACTGCTCTCTACTGTGCCTATTGTCTTGTTTATTATTTGTTGTAATGTCTGCACTGTTTTGTGCACTTTATGCAGTCCTGGGTAGGTCTGCAGTCAAGTGTAGATTTTTTTACTATGTTTTATTTACGTTGTTCAGTGTAGTTTTTGTACTGATTCCTGTACCACCATGGTCCTGAAAAACGTTGTGTCGTTTTTACAGTGTACTGTACCAGTTATGGTCGAAATGACAATAAAATGAGTTGACGACTTGAAGTAGGGCGCACATGTATCACTGCGCCGTTCTGGTCACCACACTGCATAAATGACGTCATTAGCTGGAAAGATTAGATAGGCGAGTGATGTAATTAACTGCAATAAGTCATATAAAATTAAAATAAAATATTATTAGCTGCTGCAGAATGATCAGTGCAACTTTACTTGTGTTGCATGAGTAATAGTCGAACGGGCTGTAGTGAGGATAACAGATGCACTTGTGCCGAACGGGATGCGATGCCTTTGTCCCGTTCAATCTGATTCTACATCATAATGCACAATTTAGATCTCGTTCGTTTTGCATGCAGAAGTTAACCATCACAAGGAAAGCCAGAGGCTCCCAGCAGAGCGCCATCTAGCGGCTTTGTGAAGTAGTGAACAACGGGCCGGATTCCAGTCCCGGAAGGCGAGGTTATGAAGTGTTGTCCCGAATAGGCAGGCATCTTACGGAGATGCCACAGGTAATGGAGAGGTTGACTTTAAAATCAGATGATATGTCGTAATTACGCTTCTTTAAAATAGTTTATTTTATTGCCTTACATTTAAAATGAGCTTAGTATATAATTACATCGACAAAAAGGCATGAACAGACCAATAAAGATATAAACTCCTTTATTCCTCCAAAGAAGAAAGGTAGGGTCACATAATGAAGGTTTAAATAAATAATTTCGATAACTTAAACCACAAACTTTAATTTTTTTTAAGATTAAAAGTAAATACGAAACTGGAATCAAATTCGTAATGACTGCTTAATCACAGGGTATAAATTTAAATTAGTAGTTTTGGCCAGTTGTACAGTTAGAGAAGCTCCTAATAAAGAGGTTACGTAAAGATGTTTCACAGCATTCAATTCCAAATTAGCCCAAGGTGGTCTTTCAATTTATCAGCCCAATATTAACAAAAAAAAAATAACGTATATTAACAGCCCAATAATACATTCTTAAATTCGGACCTCCATCCTTTTTTAATTTTTGTAAATGATATTCTTGGTCTTGTATTATTCCAAACAAAAGATGAAATAACGGAGTCAACCTGATCAAGAAAAATTCTTAGTTAAAAAATAGGGATATTTTGAAATACATATAAAATTTTTGGTAAACTCTTTATTTTAACTGCATGAATTCGGCCGGCTAATGAAAGTGTAAGTGGATACCATCTACAAAGTAATTGCTTCATAAAATCCACTAAAGGAATCAAATTAGCTTAATAAATGTCTTTATGATTTTTAGTAATAATAATACCTAAATATTTAAATGAGTCCGTAACTCTAAAAGGAATGTGAACATATATAGAAACAGAATCATTTTGGGAAAATAATCCACTTCTATGAAAGTTTAGTTTATATCCAGAAAACATTCCAAATTCTTTTAATAGTTTCAATAAACTAGGAATGGATTCTTCAGGATTCGAAATATAAACTAAGGGATCGTCAGCATAAAGGCAGATCTTATGAATAGTCCCATTTATGAAAATACAATGAATAACTTTAGCTTCACGAAGTGCAATAGCCAAGGGTTCCAGCACCAAATTAAATAACAAGGGACTTAATGGCCATTCTTGTCTCGTACCCTGAGAAAGCACGAAAAAGGGAGATCTGCAATTATTAGTAATAATAGTAGCAATAGAGTTTTATATATCATTCGGATCCACTTATTAAAATTAATACCAAAGCCGAATTTCTCTAAAACATTAAAAAAAAGTGTTTTCATTAAACTCTGTCAAATGCCTTTCAGCATCGAGAAAGACAACACATTGGGTAATGTTAGAAAAGGATGAATATATAACATTTAACAGTCTCCAATCATCAGAGAAGGAATAAGAGCCCTTTACAAAACCTATTTGGTCTTGAGAAATAATTTTAACTTTAAAATTCTCCAGCCGATTAGCCATTATTTTTCAAAGAATTTTAGCATCCACATTTAAGAATGAACTAGGTCTATATGATGCACAGTCAGTGGAAGGCCCTTTATTATGTTGATTTCAGGCGTACGTCCTGTGCCACGTGCAACCTGGCTAAGAACTGGGAAGGCAGTACAGTTAAACTTGCAGCGAAGCAGTTGGTGCAGCGGGGTAGTTTCAGATGTCGGGATCATTGAGCTCTCTTCACTGGCAGGTAAGACCGGTGTCATGGCAACAGGCTACACCTAAGATAACGTTGTTTCTCTGGCAGTGCCTGGGAGAGTTTTAAATCATGTGGCATGATGGTGGGAATCAGCAGATATCATTCCACCGACGGTAGGGGGAAGGTCGAGCAATGTTGAAAGGAAGTCCCGTTCTGGCAAGGACAATGGTGGAACAGAGGCACTGAAATATTCATTGATTTATGTCGTGATAGGGCACAGAGTAGATTTACAACATCAAACACACCGCTGTACAGATAAGACAAACCAACCCACATTGTGAAGTCGCAGCCCAAAAATGACCACACTCAATCCGGTGTAGACAGGGAGCTTCGCTAGCCCGTTTCAACACGAGGAAGACACTGCTGCACAACCAGATCTTGGATGCACAGACTCGGCCCAGTACAATTCCAACAGTACACAGCAGGAAATGGACATGCAGACAGCAAACACGGTGTTGGTGGGACACAGAATTCCACAACATCAATAAGCTGCGGAATTTGCAGATATATCTCTGCTATAATCCCGAGGCCAGCCCCTACTACCAGCGCCCCCAACACCCCAGCACCTAAACCTCCCCACCGCAACCACCCCAACCCCCGAGGCACACACACTACGCTGAGCAGAAACAGTCAGGAGCTCTCCGTAAGGAAAATGAGCTGTACAAAGCCAGTCCTGCACGAACGGGACACACACAGACTGTGTATAACTCAACGCAATCTGCAGCGAGCACTCAGACCTGCTCGCACTCAGCAATGTAGTGAACAGTTGTAACCGGGTACATCTCCAGCGCTTCAATGACAGGAAGTTGTAAAGCACTGACGCTGGACTGCAATTCATCGATACGAGCGATCATCTCACTCTCACTGGGTATATTTTAGGATATAAGTAGACGTCTCAATAAGTGGAAGCTCCGACATTACATCAAATTCACAACAAAGGCATATTTCAAGACTCTACATGAGATGTAGGGCTATAATAAACAGCCAAATAAAATGCTTAAATGTTTTAGCATCGATTGTATACGATCCTACTTTCGAAAAACTAGAGAACTGGAATAAATTATCCAGCTGGAGAGATGTAACTTGTGGAGCGCAGCAGGGATCATTCGTGGCCTCCTATGCGGTGCTGAGAACAGGTTGGATAGTTCATACAATGAGGCACGGTGATGTGGAGCACTTGAATACGGAACGGAACAGACGGATAAATTTGGATCTGTTCAGCCGGTTCAGACGGTATCTATGGAGAGGCATAAATAGGAAATATTTCATCTGAAACTCGCATCAGGATGATCCAGCCCAGGTTCTGGTCCCATCCTGGGTGTTCAGAGATAGGGAGGATACAATGTCTGTGATCCTTCAAGAAGAACACAACCATGTTCTCGTCTCTGGAGCCTTGCGTGTTACAATGCTGAACAGGCCAAACAGTGGAGACCAGACTAAGTGTGGTCCAGCGGTTCTCCTGCCCTAGGTGTTCACCTCAGGGCTAAGAGCCATGACCGGTCAAAATAAGATTCCTTCTTCCCTGTGTACGAGCAAGGTCAGACAAAGATGGAGGATGTTCATTGCTTCGCTAAGCGACAGCGGCTTAATGGGCCGTAAGTCATGACTGTGATCGGGCTGGACTAGAGGCCTCCGAAATGCTGACAAGAGGTACGGGAACATGAAGCAGGCAGTTTATGGAGAGACATAAATTCAACATTTGAGCCCCACACATGTCCGTTTACTTTACCCCTCTAACCTTAATCTTATACCCTCTGATATTATGCCTCTTAGTCCTCGGAAAATGGCAGCTGTTCGCGACCCTATCTGTGACTCACATAATCTTACAAACGGATCGGTTATCTTCCTCAGTCTTCACTGCTCCAGTGAAAACAGTCAAGTTCCTTCAGTGTACATCAGTGCCTGTGACAGTAATAAACCGGTTTAACAAATGGGCACATCCCTCTCATCCCGCAGCATCCTATCAAACCACTGCTGCACCCTCACCAAACCCGGCGCGTCTGTGCTATATCGGGCGCCCAGAACCGGTTATAATATTTCTGATTCATCCTCACAGAGATTTATGAAGCAGTTGCATGACTGCTTCCTCAGCTCTGTGTATTGACGACTACAGCCCGTCCTGGCATATACATTGCTAACCACCCCGTCCCGTCGGAAGCCACTTTCAGGAAGCTACAGACATGGACCCTGAATTTCTCTCTACGTCCATTTTTTCAGAGCCGTCTCATCGGCAGAGTTGTATTCCGTGTCCTTTGCTCTCCAAGTTGCAATGATGGATACCTGTCTTGATTAGACTCCATCTGGTGATGCTCTTCTCACAAAGGAATATATCCTGCTGTATTTTGTCTAAACCATCCACTATAACACCAACATTTGTATGATCCACAAACCTAGAATTGCGCCCACACACGCGATACGAGAGAATATGCAGCCGCTGTAAATCCACGGCAACTCACAGAAACTGCTGCAGGTTCTGCTGCTGAACGGTGTAGAGTTGGGTAAGGGAGAAATACAAAGAGATCTCGGAGTCCTTGTTCATCAGTCACTGAAGGTGAATGACCAAGTGCAGCAGGCAGTGAAGAAGGCTAATGGAATGTTGGCCTTTATTACAAAGGGAATTGAGTACAAGAGCAAGGAAATCCTCTTGCATTTGTATAGAGCCCTGGTGAGACCACACCTGGAGTATTGTGTACAGTTTTGGTCTCCAGGGTTAAGGAAGGACATCCTGGCTGTAGAGGAAGTGCAGCGTAGATTCATGAGGTCAATTCCTGGGATGTCTGGACTGTCTTACGCAGAGAGGTTAGAGAGACTGGGCTTGTACACGCTGGAATTAAGGAGATTGAGAGGGGATCTGATTGAAACATATAAGATTATTAAGGGATTAGACAAGATAGAGGCAGGAAATATGTTCCAGATGCTGGGAGAGTCCAGTACCAGAGGGCATGGTTTGAGAATAAAGGGTAGGTCATTTAGGACAGAGTTAAGGAAAAATTTCTTCTCCCAGAGAGTTGTGGGGGTCTGGAATGCACTGCCTCGGAAGGTAGTGGAGGCTAATTCTCTGGATGCTTTCAAGAAGGAGCTAGATAGGTATCTTATGGATAGGGGAATCAAGGGATATGGGGACAAGGCAGGAACCGAGTATTGATAGTAATTGATCAGCCATGATCTCAAAATGGCGGTGCAGGCTCGAAGGGCCGAATGGTCTACTTCTGCACCTATTGTCTATTGTCTATTGGAACTCAGCAGCCGTGCAGAATCTGTGGGAAAAAAGAAAACAGTGGGAGTTTCGGGCCGAGACCCTTCGTGATGACAGAATTACCGACGTCTCAATTCATGTCTCAATGCAAGTCAGAGAACTCCAGAGAGGTTATGTCCAATCGACAGTATTCTCTGTCCTTTTCTGAAACATAGAATCTAACAGGTTATAGTTCCAACCGCATTTGGAGTGGTCTGAGCAGTTGTAGGCCCCAAATAGAATAGAATAGAATATAGAATATAGACCACTTAGCATAGAACAGCACCGCGCAGTACAGGAAATTCTGCCCACCCTTTACGCTTCCAGGTGCGAGCATCCTGTCCGAAATATTTGCGTGTCTGACAGGCATAGAATGTGAACATTTCCCTCTCCCTATGTTTAAACTTCAATCGGATCTTCAGGAGTAGAGGATTTCCTGCAGGGTGCTTTCCTTCAGTGGATAATATCTGGAATTTGCTGCCAGTGGATATGGCTAAATCAGATATCAGAGGGTGTTTACGAGCCTTTTCAAACGGAAGCTTGAATAGGCGAGGCAGAGGAAGTTATGTGCTGAGGGGATGAGTCTGGTGTGGTCATACAAACGGCTGACGGCTATCTCTATTGACAGTGCTGCTCATTCCCGATGTACTCAAGACGTTCATTAGGCGTCCTGCAATGTGAAATGTTGGTGGACACGAGGTCGTCTGTATCGATAACAGATGTTAAATCGCAGCGATGTGTTCACAAGGACACCCAGGTCTCTCTGAACTTTTCACTCTGACCTCATGTAAAATGTGCCCTTCTTTTCCACTTATCTGCCCAGAACGGATGATCTCACATTTTCATCCGTTCTCTTCTATCTGCCCCGTCTACACCCATCCAATTACCCTGCCAACAACCACCAAATATCCATTGCAACATTTTCCCCACTGACACTGCCATCCAGCTCTGTCATGCCAACTGGTTCAGAGTCAAAGAGTAATTCTCGTTTTGGGATCAAGGACAAAGATATTTACAAAGCAGTCTATCTCTGTCACGAATTTATAAACCTTCATAAGGTTGCTTACGTTTCAGAGAATAACATTTTCAGCCCATTCATCCTCTCTTTATCACCCAAGACTCTTTTCCTGATACACCCCTCGTTTGCCTGACTCTAAGTAAACAACTTTCTTCTGACGGGCAGAACAACGGGATTTGTATCTGTTACTCCTGACCGGAGCTTGGCAAATGTCACGTAGACAGCAGGGTTTCCTTTAGCGAAATGCTGCCAACCAAACTGGCTGGGATTATTTGCGGAAATAGATAAGGGATTGTACAGTGTAGGATTGTAATGTGATTGATACAGTGTAGGACAGTTCAGATCATGGAGTTTAGAAACATAGAAAACCTACAGAACAATACCGGCCCTTCGGCCCACAAAGTTGTGCCAAACTCGTCCCTACCTTAGAAATTATTAGGTTTACCTACAGCCCTTTATGTTACTAAGCTTCATGTACACATCTGAAATCCTCTTAAAAGACCCTGTCGTACCCGCCTCCACCACCGTTGCCGGGAGCTCATACCACGCACTTACCACTCTCTGAGTAAAAATCTTACCCCTGACATCTCTTCTGTACCTACTCCCCAGCATCTCAAACCAGTGTCCTCCTGTGGCAACCATTTCAGCTCTGGGAAAAAGCCTGTGACTATCCAAACGATCAATGCCTCTCATCATCTTGTACACCTCTATCAGGTCACCTCTCATCCTCCTTCGCTCCAAGGAGAAAAATCCGACTTCACTCAAGCTATTCTGATACGGCATACTCCCCAATCCAGGCAAAATCCTTGTAAATCTCCTCTGCACCGTTTCAATGGCTTCCAGGTCCTTCCTGTAGTGAGGTGACCAGAACTGAGCACAGTACTCCTAGTGGGGTCTGACCAGGGTCCTGTATAGCTGAAACGTATAGAAGGATAGAAGAAATAAAGGCGGAGAGGATTTTGCTCAAATGTGCAGAAAGGAACTACAACTGTCAATTTAGTAAGATGACATGGAGATGTGAAGGGCCACTGTAACCAGGGTAACACATTGATGGACCGAGCAAAACTCACGCGCACACTGCTGAGCAGAAGGAACCGGAGAGATAAAACTTAGTCTTCTCATAGCCGGGTTACGAGTCATGGTTCAGGTGCTGCCTGAAAAGCCCGTGTTTTCTCCCAGATTGCACAACACGTTTTTTTTTGTGGTTGCATGCAGACTCGGGGAGGTAATCAGTGGAAACGCTGGGCGCAGTTTAAAGATTGCGACTCGGCTTTTTGTCTCCTTCACAGACAGAGCACGAGTTCAAGTGTACCCGGTAACAGTTTCATTTCAGAGAGCCTCAGTGATGAACACAAGCGGTTGCGTCTCACCCGACCATCCCTAATGGAAGCAGACCGCCTGGAAATGCGAAGGCAGAGGACACTCAGAAAGCATAAGAACAAGCCGTCAATAGCATGTTGAACTGAAATGGTCGTAGTGCTCAGGAATGAAGTCTGGTTGCCGAAGGCAGATGATAGATAGATAGATAGATAGATAGATAGATAGATAGATAGATAGATAGATAGATAGATAGATAGATAGATAGATAGATAGATAGATACTTTATTCATCCCCATGGGGAAATTCAACATTTTTTTCCAATGTCCCATACACTTGTTGTAGCGAAACTAATTACATACAATACTTAACTCAGTAAAAAATATGAAATGCATCTAAATCACTCTCTCAAAAAGCATTAATAATAGCTTTTAAAAAGTTCTTAAGTCCTGGCGGTTGAATTGCAAAGCCTAATGGCATTGGGGAGTATTGACCTCTTCATCCTGTCTGAGGAGCATTGCATCGATAGTAACCTGTCGCTGAAACTGCTTCTCTGTCTCTGGATGGTGCTATGTAGAGGATGTTCAGGGTTTTCCATAATTGACCGTAGCCTACTCAGGGCCCTTCGCTCAGCTACCGATGTTAAACTCTCCAGTACTTTGCCCACGACAGAGCCTGCATTCCTTACCAGCTTATTAAGACGTGAGGCGTCCCTCTTCTTAATGCTTCCTCCCCAACACGCCACCACAAAGAAGAGGGCGCTCTCCACAACTGACCTATAGAACATCTTCAGCATCTCACCACAGACATTGAATGACGCCAACCTTCTAAGGAAGTACAGTTGACTCTGTGCCTTCCTGCACAAGGCATCTGTGTTGGCAGTCCAGTCTAGCTTCTCGTCTAACTGTACTCCCAGATACTTGTAGGTCTTAACCTGCTCCACACATTCTCCATTAATGATCACTGGCTCCATATGAGACCTAGATCTCCTAAAGTCCACCAACATCTCCTTGGTCTTGGTGATATTGAGACGCAGGTAGTTTGAGATGCACCATATCACAAAGTCCTGTATCAGTTTCCTATACTCCTCCTCCTGTCCATTCCTGACACACCCCACTATGGCCGTGTCATCAGCGAACTTCTGCACATGGCAGGACTCCGAATTATATTGGAAGTCTGATGGGTACAGGGTGAACAGGACCGGAGAGAGTACGGTTCCCTGCGGCGCTCCTGTGCTGCTGACCACCGTGTCAGACCTACAGTCTCGCAACCGCACATACTGAGGTCTATCTGTCAAGTAGTCCACTATCCAATCCACCATGTGAGAGTCTACTCCCATCTCCGTTAGTTTGTGCCTTAAGATCTTGGGCTGGATGGTGTTAAAGGCACTCGAGAAGTCAAGGAATGTAATCCTCACAGCACCACTGACCCCATCTAGGTGAGAGAGTGATTTGTGCAGCAAATACGTGATAGCATCCTCCACTCCCACCTTCTCCTTATACGCAAACTGAAGAGGATCCCGGGCGTGCCTGGTTTGTGGCCTCAGATTCTGTATTATCAGCCGCTCCATGGTCTTCATCACGTGCGACGTCAAGGCAACAGGTCTGAAGTCATTCAACTCCTTTGGTTGTGGTTTCTTCGGTACCGGGACAATACAGGATGTTTTCCACTGTCTGGGTACTCTTCTCTGCTCCAGGCTCATGTTGAAGATGCGCTGTAGTGGTTCACCCAGCTCAGTCGCACAGGCCCTCAGTAATCGTGGGGAAACTCCATCCGGTCCAGACGCCTTGCTGGTACAGATCTTCCTCAGTTGACCTTCCACCTGTGCAGCCGTAATCCTGGGCGTGGGCAAGGTCTCCTGTGAGTGGCTATTTTCCTGTGAGGGAAGTAAGCCTGGTGTGGAGTTCTGCGGTGAGGATGAGATTGTGCTGTCGAACCTATTGAAGAAGTTGTTCAGCTGGTTCGCTTTATATCTCAGAAAAGTTTGGGGAAAGTAGATAGGGATATGCGTTACAGCAGAGACACCAGGCTCCACAAATCTGACGGCGTAGCAGACCAACAAAGAAAACAAAATACACGCAGCGGCTGAAAACAATCAACACATCCTGAATAGGGAGTGAAAACAAATAAGCTGGTCCCTATCTGTGACTGAGTGTGGGTGCCACTGGGGTGAGTGCCTTACAATCATTACCATCTTTACCAGAGAGGACCCACTGCAATTAGCCTCCTTAAATTTGACTTTTGCTGCATTTTTTTGTTCAGTAGGATCGTGCAGTGACTGTGAGGGTGTATTCTGCAGATAGTATATATTGCAATTATTAAATGCGCTGGCAACCAATCCTTTGAACCTGGATTGTAGAGCGAGTTTAAAATAGTTTTCCCTGACCTGTGGACTGGAGTTGATTGCAAACCGGAGAATGCTGATTACCATTAATTTTGGGCGTCTGGAGTGTGCGTGTGAAGAAGCTGGTGTGTGAAAACTAAATGTAATTCAGAGGAAGCATTATAAGTATAGATGCGTCATGTTGTTAACTTTGAGCTTTAGCTTATAAAATGTCATAAAATACAGGGGTTGGAGGCTTCTTCCTCCAAGTGTGTCTCAGTATGATCCCAGCTGCTAGTTGTTTTTTTTTAATTGAATAAAACAATTCTACATTCACTGGCTTCGGTGAGACTTTGGTGACTTTGGTCACGTCTCAAGAGAGATTTTTTTTTTTTTTGATTTGTACAGCATACTTTATTTAAATAAATCTATTCTAGGTATTCTTTCGCATAGTTCTTTGATTCAACAATCACGGAGGTGGGGCGATGGACACGGTAAGCTTAAAGATGGGGATTTCTTTGAGGGATGTCTTTGGTTTCAAAGAACCTAGCCACTTCCCTGGAAGACGCTATCAGCGACAAGACATCTTGGTTACGTCGGCTTTCACCGCACAATAGACTAGGGAGTTTACATAAGATAATTGTTTCACGAACTGTTGTTAACCACAGTTGTACGAACTTGTACAATTACAATTCTACCCATTTAAAATGTCATCGGATGTAAGCCCACATGTCAATTTTTTTGATTAGGGCATTTCCTCCCAATCTGCTGCTGGAAACAATATTTTTGATACGTGGGATGTTCACCTCATATAACAGAAGAGGTGGCAGAATTAACTTCCTTCTGTTCTGCTCAATCAGCGGAACATTTTTGCGTTTTGAGAAGTCTGATTTCTTCCTGTTGGCGTGGAAGTGAATATTTACACTGACTCCCATTATGCCTCAGTAAATACACATGATAATGGAGACTTGTAATACTCACCTCTTCGGGAAGACAGCGAGTGATTTCCAATTGTGTCTGCATTTCCTTTGTCTACTGCAATTGCTATTATAAAGTGCACGTCTCATACTGATGGGAATGATATAATAACTAACAGCAGCTGCAGCAGAACTTTACTACACGTGAGTCACCTCAGTGAGACCAGAGCGACGATACTATCTGAAAGTCTGCTGATGGACTCGGTATTTGTTGTTGGCACTTGTCTTCTGTGGGTGTAGACGCTGATCCAAATCGTAAAAAGTAACGCCATAAGTGTAAATGAACTTTTATAATGAGATGTCTTATTTGGCTTATGACCCATGTGATGACCTAAAATGATAATGGTTCATACTTCGCATTCAAAGTAGTAAAGCAATTGATAACTGTCTTGCAGTGTAAGCATTGTTCCCTGAGCCCTTACCGTTAAAACCTAGTCGGGCTTTTGAATCTACTGGAGTCTATGTTTCTAAGGTCTACCTTATTTGGTCACAAAGCCATCAAGCCCTTCAGCCACATTATTGACATATAATGTAAAAAGAAACGATCCTAACTCAAACTCCAGGTGGATAGCAACAGTCACCGGCATCAGTCAGAAAATGGTCCCTGTGTTCCTGCTCTTTGATTCCTGCAAATCAGCCACTGCTTTACCCATGCTATTGTACTTCATGTAACAACATGAGCTCTTAACTTGTTAGGTTTCAAAAGTGTTTTTATTTTCATTCAATCGAGAGTATAATACTTGATTGGAGATAATCGCTCTGCATGTCTGTGACTTGCATGGAGATATGGGTGGTTGCACTTCTGTCCTGACAGAAACGTTCAATGTTTTCTCTTTTCCGTAGACACTGTCTGGCCTGCTGAGTTCCTCCAGCAGTGTGTGTGTGTGTTGGTTGGATTTCCAGCAGCTGCAGATGTTCTTGTGCCCTGTGTGTGGGAGGAATTCTCTGTCTGTGGATGATACAAAGATTGGTGGCATTATGGATTGTTTAGAAGGGATAGTTCCCTTGCGGATGTGTTGAGAGAATCACCAGGTGCGTTTATTGAGAACAGGTCTGTGTCATTGCATCTTTGAAAACCAAATGATAAGAGACAAAACACCGCTAATGATACGACTTCAAACAATCTGACGGACAGAGAAACCTTCGGGTCCAATTCTGTATCCTACTGAAATTGACTCCCATGTTGATGGAGTGACTGAGAAAGCACATGCCATGACGGGCTCTGGAGCAGGGAAAGCTGGGGAAAGCTCCTGATACCAGTTTATGAGACCCTGAGAGTCATAGATTGGGTAGCGGATAGCGGTCATTCTCCGAGAGATAAAGGGCATCATATCACAGGTCATGAGCTGGAGGTCAGACGGTTAACTTCAAAGGACTTGTGTTGGGCACTAATGTAGTCCCAGGGAAAATGAAAGTCGCGACTGCGGTTACTCTGTTGCTTTTATGTCTTTCCATGCACTGTCTACATGCAAGTGTTATGCAGTTGCTCCACTGACCCTCGTTGGCATTTGGGATACCTCTGGAACAACCCGATCATTGTCATGACTCACTGCCCGTTGCCCCCTTGGCTTTTAGAACAGCAATGATGGTCCCCCTTCTCTGTCTGTCCTTGGTAACGCAGAGGTATAGAAATATTCTGCATTGATGTTTTAACCACTCATGCCTGCGAGCCCTGAGCTGAACTCCGTACCTGGAGTACGGGCTGACCACTCTTGATCTGGTCTCTACCGTTTGACGTGTTTGACAAGGGTGATTATACCCAGAGTCCAAGCACAAGTTCCTGACTCCAGCCAGCACAGCTCTCAGCCACACTGAAGCACGCAAGTCTCCAAACCCCTTGTGGTCCTCTTGAAGGTTCACAGATATTTCAGCTTCCGTATCGCTGAACACAGGAAATTCAGTGGTTAGAACCTGCACCAGGGCTGGATCATCCTGATGCGGTTTTCGGCCGAAACACTCACCATTTATTTCACTCCATAGTCACTGCCTGAACCTATGGAATTCCTCCAGGAATGCGTGTGTGTGACGTTCCGTATTACCATGCTCCACCGTACAGTGTCATATTGAATGAACCCTCCAGCCTGTCCTCGGTGCCACGTAGAAGATCATGAATAATCCCTGTTGCACTCCACGTTACATCTCTCGCGCTGGAAAACTTAGAACTCTGTGTTTTTTTTTATTGCGACTAGAACAGCCCTCAATACATGGTAAAACACGTCTAATACACCCTTTGTGAATTGGAGTTCAAGTCAAGAGGTTCAATACAAGAGTTCTCTCATGTATACGCTGCAAGATACCCAGAAGGCAGGATATCGCTCGTGTCTCCTGTCAGTGTTTTACTGATTTTTGTCCTTGAATTGCTAACAGTGGACAAGAGTGCCGAGCGCGAGCTAGTTAGAGTGTTCACTGCAGAGCGCGTTGCGTTATTTACAGTATGTGTGTGTCTTCATTTGTAGAGTTCATTGTCCTCACAGAAAACTACAGACTATTTCTATACTCTTCAGTTTCTGTGTGTACGGGCTGGGCGGACTGGGGGAGGGGTGGGTGTTGGGTTGGGCAGACTGTGGGGAGGGGTGGGTGTTGGGGTGGGGGAACCTGGGGGAGGAGTGGGTGTTGTGTTGGGCGGACTGGGGGGAGAGTGGGTGTTGGGTTGGGCGGACGGAGGAGGAGTGGTTGTTGGGGTGGGGGGACTGGGGGGAGGGGTGGTTGTTGGATTGGGCGGACTGGGAGGAGGGGTGGGTGTTGGGCTGAGCGGACTGGGGGAGGGTTGGGTGTTGGGCTGGGGGACTGGGGGAGGGGTGGGTGTTGGGGTGGGGGGACTGGGATCTTTCTCGTGTTGAAATATTCTGGTGTAAAGCTCCCTGTCCACATTGGGCAGAGTGTGGTCTTTGTTGGGTTGGGAGTCCACAATGTAGATTTCGTTTTCCATGTCTTATCTGCACAGCCGGGTGGTTGGTGCTGTGGTGTATCGCTACAGAAATAAACAAACAATTCAGTACTTCCGTCCACCATTATTCTGGCCCCGCTGCAATTCCGTTCAGCGTGACTCGATCGCCCCTTCACCGGCCACTAAATGGTGTCTGCTGAGCTGCAGCATCGGTGTGAGACCTGGCCACACAACTGTAAAATACCAAGTGTCGCCAGCGAGCCCACTGGTTAGGGTTGCTGCGCCCCTTCATCTTAGGTGATGTCCCTCGTTATTGTAACGGACCCACCTGCCTTGAAAGAGAGCCCAATGATCCCCAAAACAGAAAGTATCTCACTGAACCGACTACTCAGCCACACATTTAACTGCACCACCTTCCCAGTCCTCAGCCCGCTTTCACGCAGAACAGGGTGTAATCCTGGGAACAACACAATAAAGGACATTCTCACTGTGTCTGCTCGGACTCAATCTTAGCACTGGCATCAGTGAAGTAACGCTTCATTCTCAAGGATTACTCAAGGCCGCAGTTAAAGCTATGTGTGCCTTTGACTGACTCAGCAACAACACAGAACATCATTGCACATGAAGAGCCCCTCCGCTCACGATGTCTGTCCTGTGCCAAATAAAACTAAATCTCCTCTGCTTGTGTTTCAATATCTCCCAGGTTCCTACATATTCATGTGCCCATCTGAAAGTTCTTAAGCACAGTATCGGAAATACTTTCACCAGCGCGTACCGGGCACCGTCTCATCCCAACGTAAAGAAATAATCTCGCACGCACACCTTTGAAATTACCCTCTCTCTCAGCTTAATGCTGTGACTTCTGGTAACGGACATTTTCCTAATGCTGAATGTCTACTCCACGGAGGTCTCCAATATCTTATTAAACTCCGTCAAGCCTCTCCTCGGCCCGATAACCACCGAGGAGAACAGTCCCCGCTGGTCTAACTGAAACCATCTCGTCCGGACAATATCCATGCGAAATATTTGCACCATGTTGAGCTAAATTACATCCTTCCTACGGTGTGGCGACTGGAAATGCACACGGTGATCCAAGTGCGAGCGAATTAATAATTTCGACAACTATAACACGATATTCCAGCACCGCTGACGCCTCCGTGATGACGACAAGCATGCTGCGCACTTCCTTCTCCATCCGGTCTGCACGGCCCAGAACGGAGGCACGTCCATTCACAAGAGAGATGACCAGGAATTTCTTTAGGCTGAGGGTGTTGAATCTGTGGTATTCATTGCCACCGGCTTCTGCAGGTTCTTATATTTGTTCGGATTTTTGAAATCATGAGATATACGGGCAAGCAATCAGTATTTTTTCTTCCCTCCAAGGAGGCACATCGCTCATTTTACCCACATTGAACTAGTTTGTCTTATTGGTGCATCTGATATTGGCAATGTTATATTGATCAGCAACTGAAGGAAATGGTGTTTATTTAAAAGAAATGACAATGTATAATGATAAAATGTATGTTTAACGATTCAAGTATTGCAAAACAGAGCTGCACGAACCCTCTCCACGGAATATGTTTCGAAACAGGATTAAATGAATGTCATTCTAATTCTCTTTGAAGAGCTAAATATAAAAGACAGTGACACAATAAGAAGTTACACTACGTGTTTGTTCATTGGGCTGTGTCTAATCAGACGAATGGGAGCACTAAGTGATTTAAGCGCGGTTCCGACTGGTGTATAAGAACTCTTTGAATCAGAGCATGCAGGCATTTGGTACATTTTGTGCATTTTGCTGCTTCACGTAGAAAATGGGGTACTCCGCAATTTACAACGTCATCAGAATTTACTACCCAGTGCTTGCTGCCCTCGGAATTCCGGGTAATGTTATGTGTTTGTGTTACTCTCGGGGTATTGTAGACTAAATGATTCTTGATTTATTGTTGCATTTGCGGTCCAGGGCATTGGGCGGTGAAAAGAATCATTCATATTCTAAATTATATTAGAATAATATAATTTATATTCTAATTTTAATTATAGTTAATATTTTAACCTTACACTGATAAATTATTTAGGTGTCTGATACAGTTTTATACTATCCTGGACACAACTGTATTCCAGAAATGTTTAAGTGTGCTTACAAAACGCGCAGACCGGAAATACCGCACCCACAATGCCGGCGAAACTCAGTCCAACAAGCAGCATTTATGCAGAGGAAGAAATGTTCGAGGAAACCCTTCAGCAGGACTTCATCAGAGCAGTTTGCAAAGATATCACTTCGCGTAACATCCTGATAGCGACAGTACTGACTTACAAGATCCGGTCAACGCTGAGCCCGCCCTGTGACGTAATATCTTCCTCTGACGTCCGGCTTTCCCGGCACGATTCCTCTCATAAAATCCTCAAAGTTCACTGTAGGGACGAGGAGACTCGATGCACGTCAGTTATTAAATCCCAAAGTATTATCAGCTGTTCCCGCATCTCCCCATGTTAAATTACTTCTTCCTCCCCTGTCATCATAAGCTGAAGGAATTTTATATATATATCGTCTAATTACGTTCCACATGGTTTAAGTTTAAAATCCAAATTAATACATAACGTCTGTAGTATTATTCAGTGAAATATTTAAATGGTAGAACGGTCCCGCGCCCTTTTCTATTTGTTCTGAAATTACATTAAGTGTGGCCAAGCCTCCGAGGTACCTCGATCCTGAATGTTTCAGTGGAGTTGCCATGGTATCTGCCATTGATGTTCAATCAGCGAACGTGACTCTTTCTCATGGGTCCTCCCCGATATCGGAGAAAACGCAGCCATGCAGATGAAATATGATTTTTCAGAGTAGTCTGCCGGACAATTATTTATCTGTTTCTCCAAAGAAGAATAGGATTCTCCTCAAACCAGCGGCTGCGGCCATTACTCCATCACTTCGTCCTTTCCAGCGCGACTGTCTGCTGAAGTGAGGAGTATCATGTGTGTCCTGTTGTATTAACCTCCCGTTCAGTGGCTTCCCCCTTTCTCATTTTCTTTTTAACGATCCCACCAATTATTATTCAATGTGCGGAATTTAATGTTCGGGCATTGCTTTCAAATTCATTTTGATTTTTATGAGCATGCGCATTGCCCACGATTAATTCACTGATTACAACTCTCTCGGCAAAGATCTGTTTAGCTCACCCGTGGTGCCCATTCGCAAGTTTGGCATCTCTCTTTTCGTGGGCATCTATTATTCAGGACACATTGCTGGTATGTCCCTTGTTCTGACAGAGAGCGTAGCGTGTGAATCTGGATTTAACATGCATTCTTGATCTTTAATCGATGTAATTATGAAATAATTTCATTTTAAGCGGAAGCCAATTAAATGATCGCTTTTAAAGAGTTTTAATTACGTCATATTGTCTGAAACTAAAATCACTCTGTCCGCCATCCGTGCCGCTCTCCGCAAGACGCTCTCCTATTAAGGACAGCTCTTGATAAGCTCGCCTGCCCTGACTGGGATACGGCCCGTTACTATCTACATAACAGATCCGCCTGAGGGTTAACTGCTGAATGTGAGACTGGCGAGATGTAAATCGTGTATTAAGTGGAATGATACCCTGACACTAAACTATGGCCCGTTCAACTATTACTCACAGTAGGCAAATAAAGTCACACGAATCATTCTACGGTTACCAATGGTATGCTTTAATAATTTATTTCAGTTAATTTAACGGCGATTGTGATCCTGTCCCGCGGGAAGTGCGGTCTGTCCAAATGCATCACTCTCTACCTTGTGGCCATGGCGGTGGCCGATCTGATGGTGGTTATCGTTGTTATTATACTACAGAGGATAAATTATATCTATTTATATGCTAATTTCTTGCTCGTAACTCCAACGTGTTCTCTGCTACTTGTCCTGAGTCTCGCAAGCTTGGACTGTTCTGTTTGGTTGACGGTAGCTTTCACTTTTGATCGGTGCGTCGCCATTTGCTGTGAGAAGCTGCGGAACCGATATTGCACCGAGAGAACAGCGACTGTGGTGGTAGCAACAGTGAGTGCGGCGTGTTGTGCCCCAGCCATTCCATATTACTTTGCAATGGATCGATGGCGTTGTGTTACTACAGCTGATTACGCCACATTAGCCTTCTGGAGAGCCTACGAGGTATTTGACATCATCTTAACACCGTTACTACCAATATGTTTAATTGTGCTCTTTAATTCAGGGAGGAGCTGAAGAATGGCGTAAAGTATCTGCTTGCAGCAACGGGAAAGATTTGCAAATAAAGTGCAAACACAATTATTCCTTCTTGCAACTTCAAAACGATTAATTAGGATAGTATTTCATTTGAGCTCCAGGCGAACGTGTTTTGGTATCTCACTGTTCAAACGATTTGCGTGAATTAGGCAACAAGGTTTAAATTATTATTATTATCATCAAGGAAGGTAATTCACTCGGATACCATGGAATTTCAATCCATTACATTTGATTACACCGTATCTAAGCATACGGACGGGAATGAATCTCATCCATTTGGAGAGGCATCAAAAAGGCAACTATGGACTTGTTAGCCTGACATCAGTGGCTGGGAAGATTTTGGAATCGGTTGTTAAGGATGAGGTTATGGAATACCTGGAGGCACACAAGATAGGCCAAAGCCAGCATGGTTTTCGGAAAGGAAAATCCTTCCTGACTAACGTACTACAGTTTCTAAGCAGGGTGGAAAAAGGAGATGCAGTAGATGTGGTGTGCTTGAATTTTCAGAAAGCCTTTGACAAAGTGCAGCACATGAGGCTGCTTAGCAATATTAGAGCCCATGGTATTACCAGGGAGTAACCAGCATGGATGGAGCTTTGGCTGATCAGCAGAAAGCAGAGCGTGGGAGTAATGATCCTTTTCTGGCTGGCTGCCGGTTACCAGTGGAGTTCCACAGTGCTCAGTTTTAGGACCGTTGCTTTTTACAATGTATGTCAATGATTTGGACTATGCGATTAATGGACTTGTGGCTAAATTTTCCGATAGTACAGAGATAGGTGGAAGAGCGGGTAATGTTGAGGAAATAGAAAGTTTGCAGAGACACTTAGATATTTTAGGGAACTGGGCAAAGAGGTGGAAAATGCAATACAAACTTCGGAAGTGTTTGGCCATACACTTCGTTGGAAGAAAGAAAACAACCGGGATATTATTTCGATGGGGAGAGACTTCATTTCATTTCATTTTTCAATTGTTTTGTTGATTTTACAGCAAAAAATGTACAAATTAGAGGAGAAATTTTAGCAAACAGATAATACAAAGTACGCATATATTGTCAAAATCAGATAAGTATAATGTTACGCTGTTATATATACAATATATACAATCATATTACATATCACAATTATTACATATTACAATCATATCACAATAATACAATCATGATTACATATATATTCAAGAAACCACAACTCCTGTTAACAAATCGTAAAACAAAAAGATTGGAAATTTTAAATTTTATTTAATAAATGGAAAAAAACCACCAAACTAAACCGGAGCAAAAAAGAAAAAAAAGTAAGAAAAGAAAAATTGAGCAGTCCATTTGAGGATAAAATTAGAAGAAAGAGAAAGAGTGAAAACATCCTTCCGGTCACCTCCGAACCTTCGCAGAAAATAAGGATTTTCCCTAAAGAGAATAAAGAAAAATAAATAAGTAAATAAATAATAAATTAAATCATATGATAAAATTGAATAAAGGGTCGCCAGACATGCTCAAATTTAAAAGATGCATTAAACGTCCGGCTTCTAATTCTCTCCATGACATAATGTAGGAGAGCCAATAAAATACAGTAGGCGGATTAGAATCTTTCCAGTATAACAAGATAGCTCTCCAAGCCAGAAAAGTTGAAAAGGCTATCACACTACCTGCTTCCTGAGGAATAATCTCAAAAATTTTCGTAAGTGAATTAGGTTGAACATCCACATCTATAACATTGGATAGTATCCTAAACACATCCCTCCAAAAATTATTTAAGCTTACACAGCACCAAAACATATGAGTCAGAGTAGCCACCTCTGCGTTACATCTGTCACAAATAGGGCTTATATTAGAGAAAAGAAAAACACGCGCCAATTTATCTTTGGACATATGGGCCCTGTGTACTATCTTAAACTGAATTAAGGAATGGCGTGCACAGATAGATGAATTATTAACTAGATAATAAATTTTACTCCATTGATCAGCTGAAAGTGAATGTTGAAGTTCTATTTCCCTGGTGCGTTGAACCGTATCATGAGGCGACATGCGAGCATTCATTAACTATTTATAAATGATAGCTATTTAGAGAGACTTCAAATTTCAGAATTGTAAAGGGAAATTGTGAGTTCATGTGCAGGATACCCTAAAGGTTAACCTCCATGATGAGTCGGCTGTGAAGAAGGCGAATGGAATGTTAGCATTTATTTTTAGAGGTATAAGATATAAGAGCAGGGATGTCATGCTGAGTCTCTATAAGGTGCTCGTGTGACCACACTTGTAGTATTGTGTGCAGGTTTTGGCTCCATATTTTGGAAAGGATATACTGACATTAGAGAGGGTTCAGAGAAGATTCACAAGAATGATTCCAGGAATGAAAGGGTTACCGTATGGATAACGTCTGGCAGCTTTGTGGTGTATTCCCTGGACTTTAGGAGAATGAAGGGGAATCTAAAAGAAACTTTATGAATGCTAAACGGCTTGAAAATATTAGATAGAGCAACTTTATTACTCATGGTAGGGGAGTCTAGGACAAGAGGGCACGGCTTCAGGATTGAAGGAAGTCCATTTAGAGCAGAGACGCGGAGAGAGCACTTCAGTCAGAGGGTGGTAAATCGGTAGAATTTGTTGTGGAAGGTAAGTCATTGGGTGCATTTAAGGCAGATATAGATAGGTTTTTAATTAGCCAGGACATCAAAAGGTGTGGTGTGCCGGAAGGGAAGTAGGGATGACTGGAAGAATTGGATCAGCCCATGATTGAATAGTGGAGCAGACTCGTTAGTACGAATAGCCTCCTTCTCGTCGTATATCATGTGGTCTTATGGTCATAAGAACTTGAAACATGCTCCTCTGAACTTATCGTTTGGAATAGGGGTTGATTCGGTTGAATTAGGGGAAGACGTAAGCCCTTTTGCCCATCGAGACTTCGCCATTTTATCATACTTGGTGCCATGATATCTTGTGACCAACATTCTACTAATTTCTCACCAGATCATTCGTGCCCCTTACAAATTAAGAATATATCATTCTGCCTTAAGATGTTCCGGAATTCCTTTTCGCTTCGTCTACTCCTCGCGTCAATCACTAGCTGGAGGAGACTCACTCATTGTGCTCTCAGTTTCTGGTAGTGAGAACAATATTCACCAACATGATTTATTGACTGAGTAATTGATACAAATTGTCAGTCATGGACCCGCGTAGAGTGTTGTTGATTGCAAATCCTTCCAGACCTTTCTTCAATGAATCGGGTTCCCCTTCCGTTGCCATTGTTGTTGCCCTTACACGCATCTTCTCCATGTCACCGCCACCCGTCCAGAACACATCTTCGCGCCTCCCTAACAGGGATACAGTTTACCTTGTACTTACCTGCCACTCCATGAGCATCCGCATCCAGCACGTCATTCTCCATCACTTCCGCCTATTCAACGTGCTTCTACCACCAGTCGTATCTTTACTTCTGACCTCCCCCTCTCTCAGGCAGAACGTTCTGTCCTTAGCAACAGCCTCAATTTTGTCCCCAGCAACGCCCTCACTTTTGTCCCCCTCCGTCCATACCTCAGTGATTTCCATATCTGCCATGACGCTGAAGTCTTCTTCGTCCCCAACGACTCCGCCTCCTAATTTAACAAGGATTCCCTTCTCCCCCATTATTAACACTTTCTCCCGACTTCAACCCTCCTCCTCCCCCTGGACACCCCCCCCCCCGGGCCTTCGACCTGCACTCCATCTTTTGATCTCTAACTATATCCGAGACATCAACCGTCTCAAATTCATCACTCCTCTCTCCTGTTCCAGTCTCACTCCTTCTGAATGCACTGTCCACCACTCTCTCCTTAGCAAAGGCCTCTCTTTCGTCCCCCTCCGTCCACACCTCTGTGAGTTCCGGACCCGCCATGGAGCTGAAGTCTTCTTCATCGCCTACGTCTCCGAGCCTAATACTTTACAAGGATTCCCCTCCTCCCATTGATGACCCCTTCCCCCGTCTTCAACCCTCCTCCTCCTCCTGGATACCACCCCGCCCCCCCCGGGACTTCTACCTGCACTCGATCTTTGCATCTTCAACTATCGCCGAGACATCAACTATCGCCTCAACATCACCACTCCTCTCTCCTGTTCCAGCCTCACTCCCTCTAAACGCATTGCCCTCCACTCTCTCCGCACTGATCAAACTCACCATCAAACCCGCAGACAAAGATGGTGCCTTAGTAATCTGGTGGACGGACCGCTACCTCACTGAGGCCAAACAGCAGCTCTCTGACACCTCCTCTTATTTACCCCTGGAACAGGTCCCCACCAAAAAACATCAATCCATTGTCTCCCGTACCATCACCGCCCTTGTCAACTCCAGAGACCTTTCATCCTCAACCAATAGACTCATAATTCCCGAACCATGCACTGTTCGGTTTTACCTCCTCCCCAATATCCACAATCCTGACTGTCCCGGTGGACCCATAGTTTCGGCCTCCTCCTGCCCCACCAAAGTTGTATCTGTCCACCTGGACTCCATTTTGTCAGTCATAGTTCAGTCCGTCCGCACCTACATCTGGGATACATCCCCATGCCTTCCACCTGTTCAATAACTTCCAGTTCCCCGGTCCCGACCGCTTCATTTTCACTGTGGATACCCAACCCTTATACACTTCCAATCCCCATCAAGAAGGCCTCAAAGCCCTCCACTGCTTTCGTGACAATAGACCTCACCAGTTCCCCACCACCGCCACGCTTCTGCGTTTGGTGGAACTGGTACTCACACTTAATATCTTCTCTTTTCGCTCTTCCCACTTTCTTCAGACCGTGGGTATAGCCCTGGGCACTCGCATGGGTCTCCGCTATGCCTGCCTTTTCGTTGGTTTTGTGGAACAGTCTATGCTCCAAACCTATATTGGTACTGCTCCACAACTTCTCCTTCGCTACATTGACGACTACATTGGTGCTGCTTCCTGCACCCATACTGAGCTCGCCAATTTCATCGACTTTGCCTCTAACTTTCACGCAGCCCTCAAATTCACTTGGTCCATCTCGGACACATCTCTCCCATCTCTGAAGACAGACAGTCCACTGACATCTTCTATAAACCCACTGACTCTCATAACTACCTTGACTATACCTCTTCCCACCCTGCCACGTGCAAAAATGCAATTCCCGATTCCCAGTTCCTCCGTCTCCGCCGTATCTGCTCCCAGGATGAGGCTTTCCTTTCCAGGACATCTCAAATATCCTCTTCTTTAAGGATCGTGGTTTCCCTTCTGCCGTCATCACTGATGCCCTCAACCGCATCTCCTCCATTTCCCGAACTTCGGCCCTCACCCCATCCTCCCGTCACCACAACAGAGACCGAGTTCCCCTTCTCCTCACCTATCACACCACCAGCCTCCGGATGCAGCATATTATCTTCCGCAACTTCCGCCACCTTCAATAGGAACCCACCACTAACCACATCTTTCCCTCTCTACCCCTCTCCGCTTTTCGCAGGGATCGTTCCCTCCGCGACTGCCTGGTCCACACGTCCCTCCCCATAGATCTCCCACCGGGTACTTATCCCTGCAAGTGTAAGTGCTACACCTGTCCCTACACCTCCTCTCTTTCCACCATTCAGGGCACCAGACAGTCCTTCCAGGTGAGGCAACACTTCACTTGTGAGTCTGTTGGACTCATCTATTGCATCCGGTGCTCTCAGTGCGGCCTCCTCTACATCGGCGAGACCCGACGCGGATTGGGCGACCACTTCGTAGAGCACCTGCAACAACAGACAGGATCTCCCAGTTGCATCCCACTTCAACTTTGCTTCACATTCCCATTCTGATATGTCCATACATCGCCTCCTCTACTGCCATGATGAGGCCAAACTCAGGTTGGAGGAGCAACACTCATATACAGTCTGGGTAGTCTCCAGCCCCTCGGCATGAATGTTGAATTCTTCAACTTCCGGTAATTTCCCTCCCCCTCCCTTCTCTAATCCCAGATTCACTCTGCCTCCTCCTCCAACTCCCTATCACCACTCTCATGATTCCGCCTCCTTCTACTACCCATAGTGCTTTCATCTTACATTCCTTCTTCAGTTTTCCTGCCTATCCCCTCTCTGCTTTCCCTGCCTCACCCCTTGATCTTTCCCCTTCTGGTTTCTCACCTGGCACCTACCAGCCTTCTCCTTCCCAGCCACCTCCCGCCTTCTTTATAGGGCCCCTGCCCCCTCCCTCTTCAGTCCTGATGAAGAGTCTCAGCCCGAAACGTTGACTGCTTGTTTCCGCGGATGCTGCCCGACCTACTGAGTTCATCCAGTGTGTTGTTCCTCTGCATTTGCCTTCCTCACCGACGACGCAACCTGCAAGTTAACCTTCAGGATGTTTTGTACAAGGATTTTCAAGACCCTTCGCATCTCAGATTTTTGTATTTTCCTTCCATGTCGAAAACTGTCTGCTCATTTATTTGTTCCACCAAATTGCACAACCATGTATTTACCAGCATTACATTAAATTTGCCACATAGCTGCCAAGTATACTATAACATTCTCTTAACAATGGACACAAACATCTCCCCAACCATTGAGTTCAGGCTGACTGGCCTATAATTTTCTTTCTACCGCCCCTGTCCTTTCCTAGAGTGGAAAGACATTTGCAATTTTACAGTCCACCGGAAACACGCTGGACCCCAATGTTTCCTGAATGACCTGTACTAATGCCTCCACAATCTCCAAGGTGTGGATCATCTGATCCGGGTGACCCTGAATGACCTATACTAATGCCTCCACAATCTCCAAGGTGCGGATCATCTGATCCGGGTGACCCTGAATGACCTATACTAATGCCTCCACAATCTACAGGGTGCGGATCAACTGATCCGGGTGACCCTGAATGACCTATACTAATGCCTCCAAAATCTCCAGGGTGGAGATCATCTGATCCGGGTGACAAATGAACTTTTAGGTCTTTCAGCGTTTTGAGCACCTTCTCCTTTGTAATAGTAACTGCACTCACTTCTATTACCTATCACCCTTCAACATGTCTTACGCAGTGAGGACTGATGTAAGATACTCATTTAGTTCACTACCATCTCGTTGTTTCCCTTTATTCTGTCTCAGACCTCATTATCTGGCAAACTTATATCCATTCTTATCTCTCTTTTATTTTTCAATGTGTAGTTTTCTAACCAACTTGATAGTGTTTGCCAACTTGCTTTTGAATAATTTTGCCATTTGATTATTTATTACTTTTATCAAATTCATCTGTCCTGTATCTCCCTCGTTTTTCCCGGAAACCACTGCAATTTCAGTTTTGCTATCATCCCTGCCTGCCCCGCCTTCCAATTTACTTTTGACATCTCATCTCTCATAGGACTGTAATTTCCTTTACACCACTGAAGTACTGCGACGTCAGACTTGTGTGATCACCTTCTATTCAGAAGTCAGCCCGAGTCCACAGCACTTTAGTGAACTTTTGCCAGTACCTGATTCTACTAAGTTCTTTAAGTTCAAAATGAGGCGAAGAAACCCTCGTCGTTTCCCCTGTAGCAGGAAAGGGTATAATCAGGCAGTGCATCAGTGATAGGGAAACTGATAGTTAGCGGTACAAAACAGGAGATACTGTGACCACAAAAGAGTCCCAGGATGCTGCCTTGCCTCCCAGGTGCAAGGGTCCAGATATAATCGAGCGGCTGCCGGATATTCCGAGGGGGAAGAGTACACAGCCAGAGGTCCTAGTGCATATTAGCACCAATTTCGATGTAAAAAAAAAGGGGAAGAGTTTCTACGGACGGAGTATATAGAGTTAGGAAATAGGGTGAAGAGAAGGTCATAATTTCTTGATTACTTCCAGTGCCGTGGGCTCGTGTAGCTCAGAATGGGATGACAGTACAACCGAATGAGAAACAGAGGAGATGGCAAAGGTGGCAGTGTTTGAAGCTTCGATCAATGGAACATATTCCTGGGCAAGTGTGACCTGTAGAAGAGGGTCGATTTGCAGCTGATCTGGAGGGGAACTAACATGCTGGACGGGACATTGGCTAATGCTACTCAGGAGGATTAAACGGGTATTGCAGGGGGCCGGGAATCGGAACACCAGGTCACTTACTGAAGGACTGGACACAAAGGTAGTTGTCGGTGAAAGTACGAACAGGCAAAATCAATTAAATAGCTATGATGAGATATATAGTTTGCGTAATACACACCTGGGCAAGACGTATATTTGAATGTAGGGAATATTACGGGTAAAGTTGACGAACACAGAACATGGATCAGTGCATGGAGATAATGCTGTGGCCATTACAGAGACTTGGTTGATGGATGGGCAGGGATGCGTGATTAATCTACCAGGCTTTTGAAGTTTTTCAAAAGCTGGAGATGGAAGTAAGAGAGGTGTGAGTTGCACTAAGAATCAGGGAGAATATCACAGCCGCACTCAGGGGAGACATAGTGAGGCCTGATGTAAAATACTCATTTAGTTCATCTACCATCTCGTTGTTCCCCTTTATTCTGTCTCAGACCTCATTATCTGGCAGTCTTATATCCATTCTTATCTTTCTTTTATTTTTCAATGTGTAGTTTTCTAACCAACTTGATAGTGTTTGCCAACTTGCTTTGGACAAATTTTGCCATTTGGTTATTTATTATTTTTTCGAATTCATCTGTCTTGCATCTTCCTCTTTTTTCCTAAAAAAAAATCCCTGCAATTTTAGCTCTACTATCATCCCTGCCTGTTCCGCCCGCCTTCCAATTTACTCGTGACAACTCATCTCTTATAAGACTGTAATTTCCTTTACACCACTGAAGTACTGCGACGTCAGACTTGTGCGATCAACTTCTATTTAGAAGTCAACCCGAGACGACAGCATTTTTGTTAACTTTTGAAAGTACCTGATTCTATGAAGTTCTTTAAGTTCAAAATGAGGCGAAGAAACCCTCGTGATTCCCCACGTGGCAGGGAAGGGCAGAGTCAGGCAGTGCATTTGTGATAAGGGACTTGGTAGATAGTGGTACAAACAGGACATAATGTACCCACAAAAGTGACGGAGGATGCTGCCTTGCCTCCCAGCTGCAAGGGTCCAGATGTACTCGAGCGGCTGCAAGATGTTCCGAAGGGGAAGAGTGAACAGCCAGAGGTCGTGGTGCATATTGGCACCAATGTCGTCGTAATAAATGGGGAAGAGGTTCTACATAGAGTTTGGAAATATGCTGAAGAGAAGGACATACACGGTCATAATTTCTGGATTACTCCCAGTGCCATGGGCTAGTGTAGCTAGAAATGAGATGATAGTACAACTGAATAAGAAACTAGAAGACGGTAAAGGTGGCAGTGTTTTAAGCTTCGATCAATGGAACATATTTCTGGGCAAGTGTGACCTGTAGAAGAGGGACGGTTTGCTGCTGATCTGGAGGGGGACTGATATGCTGGAATGGCTAATGCTACTCGGGAGGATTAAACTGGTACTGCAGGGGGCTGGGAATCGGAACACCAGGTCACTTAGTGAAGGACTGGACACAAAGGTAGTTATCGGTGAAAGTACGGACAGGCAAAATCAAATAAATAGCCATGATGAGATATATAGTTTGTGTAATACACTCCTGGGCAAGGCATGTATTTCAATGCAAGGAATATTATGGGTAAAGGTGACGAACACAGAACATGGATCAGTGCATGGAGCTACAATGCTATGGCCATTACAGAGATTTGGTTGATAGATGGGCAGGGATCCGTGATTAATCTACCACGCTTTTGAAGTTTTTCAAAAGCTGGAGAAGGAAGTTAAAGAGGTGTGAGTTGCACTACGAATCAGGGTAAATATCACCGCTGCACTCAGGAGAGACATAGTGGGGGGTTCAGGCACTGAGTCCATTAGAGTAGAACTCAGGAACGGAAAGGTTGCAATGAGTCCATTAGAGTAGAACTCAGGAATGGAAAGGGTGCAATGAAGCTAATGGGATTGTACTACTATCTGCTGTTGGAAAATGAGTCTATTCAGATGTCCTCTCAGTGGGTGAGCAGTAAGGTGACAGAGACCACAACTCCCTCATTTCCAAGATAGCTACAGATAAGGATGGGATATTTGTAAACTGAAAAACGGCAAATTACGGGGGTATTGCGCAGAAACTAAGAACAGTTAATTGGAAATAAGTTCTCTTCTGGCAAATCCACATCGGGCATGCTTAGTTTCTATATAATTCTGGAGAGGGATAGGTCTGGACCCAGGGTTGAGATTTTTGATTGGAGAAAAGCTAACTTTGTGGAGATGCGAAAGGATTTAGAAGGAGTGGATTGGGACAATTTGTTTTATGGAAAAGATGTAATAGGGAAATGGAGGTCATTTAAAGGTAAAATTTTGAGGGTACTGATTCTTTATGTTTCTGTCAGTTTGAGAGGAAAGGTTAAAAGTTTGAGAGAGCCGTGGATTTCAAGGGATATTGGAAAATTGGTTCGGAAAAAAGAAGAGATCTACAATAAATACAGGCAGCATGGAGTAAATGAGGTGTTCAAGGAATATAAAGAATGTAAAAAAGAATCTTAAAAAATGAAATTAGAAAAGCTAAAAGAGAATATGAGGTTGCTTTGGCAAGTAAATTGAAAATAAATCCAAAGGGTTTCTACAGTTATATAAATAGCAAAACGATAGTGGGGGATAAAATTGGTCCCTTAGAGAATCCGAGTGGACAGCTATGTGTGGAGCCAAAAGAGATGGGGGAAATTTTGAACGATTTCTTTCCTTCGGTATTCGCTAAAGAGAAGGATATTGAATTGTGTAAGGTAAGGGAAACAAGTAGGGTAGTTATGGAAAATATGGTGATTAAAGAAGAGGAAGTACTGGCGCTTTTATAGAATATAAAAGTGGATAAGATTCCGGAACCTGACAGGATATTCCCTAGGACCTTGAGAGAAGTTAGTGTGGAAATAGCAGGAGCTCTGACTGAAATATTTCAAATGTCATTAGAAACGGGAATGTACCCGGTGTGCCGAATTCAAACGGTGTGCTGGAAATATATTATAAATAGGAGGGAATCTATTGACTCCACTGAAGGTTGCTGTTCCGGTATTTCATCGGTTCAGTTACCAGGGCCCCCATAAACCCTCGGGGCTCCCCTTCTCACAGTTCTCAGTCGATGGCCCCATTCAAAGGTGCCAGGGCCCCCAAGGGAGCCATATGGACCCCGTTGAAAATAGATGATGTACACCATTCATAGCTGCCTTTGAGAAAGATAATCGCAATCAGCTGACTGCGGGGAACTCTCATTGGATAACTCTGAATTTGAATTTTACGCAGAGGGGAGGAATTTCATATATGGGTGCCTTGGGAATGACCAGGACACACAGTAACGATACCACTGTGGTCAGTGTGAAGGCTCCAGAGGCAACATTACCATCATGGTCAACGGTGCGTGTGGAATAGTAATGACTTCGGCAGCTTGACCTGCAGTGATATCATCATCTCAGTCCAGTGAGCTGAGATCCAGAGAAGCAATGACGGCATCAGAGTGGTCAGTGACGTGCTTTGAAAATACAGACCATTTTGCATATTGAATACAAGAGCCCGTAACCGTTCTGACGTTCCCGCTTCACACTCAATGTGTCTGTTCGTGTCCGCTGTCTTGTAGTTCCAATCCAGGAAGAGGTTCTCCAGGAGGTCAGAGAGAAGAGTCTGAATGTGACTAATGGATAATTTGGGCGGATTCATCAAGTCTGTGTTTCACATCCTTCCCCATCTGCAGAGAAATCTTCGTTGGAATGTTTACTTCTATCAGAGCAACAAATATAATTATTACAAAACCTTTAATAATAATGTGCCCCATATGAATTTTATACCAACATGTGGTGTATCCCGTATTTCTGCATGTGCTGAACTACAACGGGTTAAGAACATCTATTTCTGACTGTAATTAATCAGATTTGTGATGCGCAATAATTCTCTTTGTTGTGCACAGCCTGCTCGGAACAACATCAACCTGAACGTTTATTTGCAGCACTATTCACAATATTGTTGAGTGTTTAACTACGTTATACGTATGTTTACCTCCATGCGGGATGTTTTAACAATTATATTTACTTATTCTGTTCTTGGCAGTTTGCGAGATCAGAAAAAGAAGCAGCTGTGTAAAGCTGTAAGTGACGGAGACTCGATATTTTTATGTTCCCCAGTGTGTTTCATTATCTGCATCATTGAACACAAGCTGCACCTCTTTTCATATTTTAGGTTCTTTTTCCACTCCTCCACGGACAATGTCCGGAATTATTTCTGTGTAGGTAGACCTAATAGAATAGACGTGAGGCGCTCCCTCCCACCACTAGCCTGCAGGTTACACCTGAGCATGCTGTAGCCCCTGCTTACTGATGTACACTGGATATGGTGGAAGACCTTGTAGCAGAGTCACAGACTGACTGTGTTGCCTGCCTATGCCCGGTTTCGGGACGCCTTATCTGCCCTGTAGAGGAACTTGCAGCGCGACGTGCATGTGGGTACAAACAACATAGGTAGAACGAGGAAAGAGGATTTTTGCATTCCCACCTGAGCGACATGCAAATTGGCATAGGGTCCGGTAGATTGGAGAGTTAAATACCAGTTCATGAAGGCTATTATAGATGACATGGAGACACTGATCATTCGGGGAAGAGGCCACAGAGTGACAAATGGATTACAATACAGATATGCACTTTCTGATGAGGCTGATGAGAGCTGGACTGTGCACATCTCTACTTACATGATTCTACAGGGATACAGTCGGCTACATCAAGCCTCAGTGTGGCCCTCAGCATGTACTGCCGCAGCCTGAAATGTGGTAGTAGGAGACAGGGGGAAAAGGGCTAGTTTGATGTTTCGCGGGATATTAACACAGAGCACTTTGACAGGGGTAAACAAAATTATGAAGGGTTTAGATAGGGTGAATGAATGCATTGTATTGTGAGAAACGTGTTTGATCTTACAGCTATTGCAGGGAGATGGTTGCAGGCTGACCGGGAGAGGGACCTCAGTGTTCCAGCACTGTCCGAAGCCCGGATGCAAATGGAGTAGAGTTGGACATCCTAACTCCAGCAACCCAGTCCCACAAAAACCCTGAGCAACAGAAGCTCAAAAGTCTTCATCTGTGAGAAAGGATGTATCCAGCACGAAGACTGGCTGCACCTGTGGACAGCGTGAAAGACTGGCACAGCACAGAGAGCTCGGTGCAGTGTTCTGTGCCCCAGTGGGCATGATGTGCGGAACTGACCACTGTCTGACTGAGAGACATAGAGCAACAGATTCCTGTTTAATCTCTGCCCTCTCACAATCTGGTGCACTGTAGTAGCGGATTCCACATCCCTGTATCTCTATGTAGTGTCTCTATGCATCCGCACTATCTGCGAACTTCCTTGTTTCATACACCTCTATAATATTGCCCCTCGTTCTCCCACATTCCAAGGAAAACAATCCTAAACTGCTCATAACTCAGTCATTTGTGACCCAACAATGGCCTTGAAAACTTCCCCTTCCTTATTTCCAGCCTAAAGACATCTTTCCTGTGACAGTGTGACCAAAACTAAACACGATATTTCAGTGTAAACTCACATCTTATACAACTGCAACATAACACCCCGACCACTATCCTCTGTGCATTGACTGATGAAGGCCAGTGTCCAAATGTTTCATCATCAATTTCCCAGTCTTTGACCCAATTTGAGACCCTGTCAGCTCATTGAGTGAAAGGAAACTCATGTTTGATTAACATGAAAAGAGTTTGTCTAGCTGCTAGAAAGGAATCTATAGATGTGGTTGGATTTTCAGAATGCATCTAACAAGGTGCCACATGAAAGGCTGATGCACAACACCAGAAATCACAAGACGAGTTCACAAGGATAGAAGACTGGTTTTTACATAGAAGACAGAGACTTAGTTAACAGGTTTGGTTCAGGATTGGAGGTTGTAACCACTGGAATATCCACGGATCAAATCCACCCTCAATTACATACTGTCATTATTAAAATTTTGGTGGAGTGGGCGGAGGTTGGGTTGGTAATGGGTTTTCTAAGGGAGCGGGGTAAGTTGAGGGCCGTCAATTATTCACAATCGATATAAATTACCCGGACGAAGGGGACAGAGTGTGAGGTGTCCAAGGGTGTCTGTCAATGTCATAGGATGTGGTGGGGGTAATGTCGTGATGGGACATTTGGTTTCTGCCACAGGGTATAGAGACGCTGGGTAAAAGAGAGAATACTTGGAAAATGGAGTTTAATGTGGTAAACAGCGAAGGCGTGTTCCGTGATGGAAAGAATCAAAACGCGGACTACATGGAGAGAAACAGCACATGATTCAAGTACAGAGGGGTCCAGATGTTCTCTAGTACAAGTTACACACAAACAGCAGACAGGTGCATAGAACGGTTGATAGACATTTATTTCTGTGTGATTGGTGCAGAGAGACGGAGAAGTGTTGTTACAGAGTCAGACAAGTACACAGTGATGGAGTTTGGGAAGGTAAAGCAGGCCAGGACATACACAATGTCATGCGAAGTGTTAGTGAACAGAGAGATCTTGGGATACAGGTACATAGTTCCCGAAAAGTCACAGCACAGATTGTCATGGTTGTGAAGTAGGTGAACAGCATGCCTCCCTTTGGCAGCCGAGGAGTTGCATTACAGTTGCACAAAATATTAATTAACTCACAGCTGCAGTAACCTGTGCAATTCTGGTCAGCAAAATAAGGAAGAAGTGATTAAGCTGGAAAGGTGAAGAAAAGATTCACAGAAGTGTCGCCTGGACTGGGGTCTTGTGTTACAGGTAAAGATCAGACACTCTGGGGCTGCTTTCGCTGGAGTGAAGGAGGCTGAGGGGGGACCTGATCGAAGTTTATAAAACTATGCAGTTGTAAATAAGGGAAACAGTCAGAGTCACTTTCCCAGGGTGGGAATGTCAAATTCAAGAAGGCTGCCTTTACAGTGACAGGGTGATCATTTAAAGATGGTGAACAGGGCAAGTAGTAGATCAGTTTTATTTACAGAGTGGTGGGGCCCGGTATGGGCTGCCATGGGGAGTGATGGAAGCAGATATGATAGTGACATTGAAGGGAGAGAAGAGATTCTGTTTAATGTGGCATTGTGTTCAGCACAGACATGGTGGGAAGAAGGATCTGTTCCTATACTACACTGTTCAGTATTCTGAGTGAGTCCCAGTGACTGAAAACTATTTAACAGGGGGCACCGACAGGGGTATCTGTGGCAGCTAGTCGGATCCTCAAGAGTGTTAGAGAACAGAAAGACCAAGGATTACAAGTACATTGTGCTCTGGAAGTGTAGGTAAGGTGATGAAGAAGGCATTCATCAGTTAGAGTTTGGGGTACAGGAGATGGGACTTCATGTTGTGACAGTACAGGTCATTGCTGAGACCACTATGTATTATGGGCAGTTTTGGTGACTCATTTATAGGATGAAGATCACTAAGCTGGGAAAGGGCAGAAAGTTTTGAAAGGGGAAAGATCAAAACGACACTCGGGCAACATTTTCCACACAGACAGTGGTGGGTGTATGGTACGAGCTGCCAGAAGAAGCTGCAGAGGAGACACAATCACAATGTTTAGCAGACATTCGGACAGGTGAATGGATCGGAGAGGATGAGAGGGAAATGGACAAAACACAGGTTAAATGGAACTCTGGGATACACACCGTGGTCAGTATAGCCGCGTTTTTGTCCTGTGTATTTCTGTAACTGAGTAGAAGATGGACAGCACTAGAGATTCCTCACTCCAGGTGTTGATGGTTCACATGTGACTAGGCGGAATGTAAAAGATGGGAAGAGGAATGTGCAAAAAAAGTTTCTCCCCACATGTCCTTTAAGTCATTCTCCTCTCACCACAGATCAACTCCATCGAGTTTTAGATGGTCTTTGTTGTGAAAAAGACTGCAGCCATTCACTTTATCAGCCATGTCCCTCAGAGTTTATACGCTCAATACTCAGCTTTCTACATTCCGGGAGCACAGACCGAGGCTTTCCAGTCTCTCCTTGTAACTCAATCCCAGTCGCTGCTTGCGAATCTTTACTGCACCCTCTCCAGCTGAATCACATCCTTTCTGTTGCTGAGCAACAATCCAACTACAGTCTCAACAAAATATTGTATAGTTGTGACGATACATCCTAACTCTTGTATTCAGTGCCCTGACTGATGAAGGATTCATGCCAGGGGATTTCTTCACCACCCTGTGTACACTGTCTCCAGTTTCAAAGACCCACAGACTCTGAAAAAATAATGAGTTGTAGAGACCCACAGACCTATGACCATTCATCTAAATAAATAAATGAAGAAGTATAATGTTTTGGTGTTATTAATTTAATTGGCTACTCTTTACCTAGTTTTAGGACTTAGGTGAAGATCTGATCACATTCAGATCATATTTATGCAGAAATAGAGCAGATCCAACAGAATTCACAAATTTCTCTCACATCTGTATCTGTGTTGCGAGGCATTTGCCACTCTGTCCCTCTTCCCTAACTGATCAGGATCTCTATGCGAACATTATTCACTATCAACAACCTGTCCGAACTTACTGATGAAGTCTTTTGCATTTGCATGCAAATACATTGTTAAAATAATGAACGACAAGACTCACAGCTCTGCCCTCTGGAGCACATCACTAATCCCCAGCCTGCATTCTCAGAAACAGTTTTGTTCACCTCTGTTATAAGATTTTGTAAATCTACAAAAACCTCTGTAGATCCATCAACCACAACTTCCTGCAAACAAAGCTACGCTGACTCCTGCTAATCAGACACCGCCCATCCATATACAGATGATTCCTGTCCCCCAGAATCCCCTCCAGTAGCGGCCGAACTACTGAAGTCAGGCTGACTGACCTGCAGTTCCCAGGTTTGTCCTTGACAGCTCTTTAAACAATAGAACAACATTAGCCACTCTTCAGTCATTGAAGCAACCTTCAGTGGACATCAACAATTTTCTCTCTCCTTCCACAAAGCAGTGGGTCAGACCTGAATGATTCCTCCACCTTAATGCAGTGTAGGCTGCTCATAACTGCTCTCTGGTAATATGAATGTCCTCCAAATCAAGTCCAGGAGTTTGCATTATCCTTTGAGCAACCATGATATTGTACTCAGTAAACACAAAGTAGAAATCATTGATTGATTCATGATCCCACCCATTCCCTGTGGCTCACGACATGGAGACCCTGCTGTTCTCTATGGGGCCTCTCTCTCCCAAGCCAGACTGTTACTCCTAACATAGCTACAGAACCTCTTGGTATTTTCCTGACCTACCTGATCAATCACATAACATTCGCCTGTCCTCCTGGTTTCTCTCTTAAGAGTATTCTTAATAACTTTTATTCTCATCAGGTGATTTGCCCGATTCTCACCTCCTACACCCAGTGTATGCTTCCTTTATTTCTTGACCGGAGCCTTTATATCTCTCATTGGCCAAGGTTCCCTCAACTTGCCAGGTTATCCTTCACTCTAAAAGGAACATGCTTCTTCTGGACAGCTGCAATCACATTCATATAAAAAAAAACTCCCACTTGCCATCTGTTCATTTTCTGTCATACAGATTCTCTCACTCCACCTCTACTAGATCCAGTCAAATCCACTAAAATTCACCTTTTCTCCAGAATAGATCCGTAAACTCTGAACTTGACGATGCATTCCCATCACTATCTTCAAACCAATAGAAAGAATGAAGAAGGTAGTAACAAATACAAGGATAAGACGTGGGAACAAGAAACAATCTTCATAGAGCAATCAGAATAGTGGAGAGTGAGCAGTTTCAAGTTCCTGGGAGTTAGGATCTCTGAGGATCTTTCCTTGCCCCAAAATAACAATGTAACTGTAAAGAAGACAATACAGCAGCTATATTTCATCAGAGTTTGAAAAGATGTGATTTCTCAATGTGCTGTGCAAAATGCCCACCAGCCGCAGCCCTGAAGACCTTCGCGCCATGCTGCTTTCATCTTATGAGAGACGGCGCGCCACACGATCAAATTTATCTGTGCCTGCTCATGCCTTTTCTGTGCCCAATGCGAGAATCTGGACACTGGATAGAAATTTCCTTCACTGTGCTATTTGAATTGGGATCAGCCTTCCAGATGCTGTGATTGGAAACATCTCCGACGATGGGGTCCAAGCCTTCAAGAGTTGAGTGCACAAACTCCTATCATCTCTGGGAGGGAAGTCACAAGCTTCTTCATAAGCCATCATGAATAGGACCAGGATGGCAATGCTTGGTTGTTGGTAGGTAGGGGTTAATTATTGATTTTCAAGAGCACTTGTGAGTTATGTTCCGACTGGACTCAGTCCTTAAACTGCTGGAGAACAGTGCTGAAAGAACAGGTGCTGTTTTCTCCCGGTCGGGATTTGTTTTTCTTTCCAAGTGCTCCTGCCACGTTTTGTCACCCTGCAACCTTGTCTTTCAATCTCTTTGAATTATTGAGGACAGCATGTGTATAAGCGTCTCTATCCAGCAGACCTCATCATGATCATCATGACTCCAGTATTTCTACTATTCGTTAATGATTCTGAATCGTGCTCATGATTTTTTTGTATTTTATCACTGAACAGCAGTGAACCATCTGATTGGCCTACCAGAGTTCTCGTTGAGAACTAGTAATGTAAGTCGCTCAAAAACCTCTCTCAATGTACAGTGAAGGATATTCTAACAGGCTGATTCACCCTTTGGTGTGGAAGGGGGCAGTTACTGCGCAGGACCAAAATCAGCTTCCAGAAGGTGTAAAATTAGTCAGCTCCATCTTGGGCCCGAGCCTCGGTAGCATCCAAGACATCGTCAAGTAGCGGTGCATCAGAAAATCGACGTCAGTAATGCAGGACTTCCACCACCCAGGACATGCCCTCTTCTCATTGTTAAAGGCAAGAAAGAAATACAGAAGCCTGAACGCGCACACTCAGTGATTCAGGAACAGCTTCTTCCCCTCTACCATCCGATTCCTAAATGGACATTGTATCCATAAACACCACCTCACTTTTATAATATATATTATTTTTGTATTTGCAGCACATTTCATCATTTAAATATGCATATATACTTACTGTTATTGTTTTACTTGTTTTGTTTTTTCGCTTTCCATGTTTTCATGTATTGGATGAAACTGCTGCTGGTAAGTTAACAAATCAGAATCAGGTTTATTACCGCTGGCATGTGTCGTGGAATTTGTTAGCTTAGCAGCAGCAGTTCACTGCGATACATTGTATGGACCATAGTATTGGTCCAGAGGACCAATTGTGTCCTTTGCAGTCCTTAGGGTTCTCCTTCACCGTGTCTGTTAGGCCAACCTCATGACTTCCTTTACCCTCCAGATCACTTTCTTATGTCCTCTTCCATTTTTATACTCCATGAGCACCTCATTTGTTCCGGCCTGCTTGTACCTGCAGTGAACCCCCTTTTATATCTTCATCTCAACATCTAAAATGACCTAAGATGTCTACATCTTTTAACTTTATCTTTTATTCAGTCAGGCATATATAAGAATTTTACTCCCAAAGTTACACTTTTCGAAGTTTCCCACTTCCCAAGTTCACATTTGCAAGAAAACAGCCTGTCCTAATCCACACTTGACAGATTACTTCTGATTCCATTAAAATCGACCTTTCTCCAATTTAGAATCTCACCCCGCACAAGAGACCTAACTTGATGCGTATTTACCGTGGAACAAATGACCTTGTGGTCAACAGATGCAAAGTGTTCTCTACACAAACTTTGGCTACTGCTCTCTCTCATTCTCTAATCGCAGATCAAGTATCGCACTCTCTCCAGTTGCACTTATTTCCATGTTCATAACAAAATTGAATCTAACTCAGTTCTTCAATAGCCTGCCGAGTGTCAGTCAAAGAACTATTTCGGAATGCCACCGAATAATGGGTCTCTGGATATGTCCATCTATTCCCATTCTCGCACAGTGACCTCACAGTCTGACGATTCTGGCCACAAACCCATCAAATGCGTCATCCAAGTCACTGAGAAAGAGATTAAAAAGAAATGATCCCAGTACAGTCACTTCTGGAAAACGAAGAGTTACTGGAAGTCAGACAGAAAGTTTTTACTTTGTTTCCAGTCTCTGTGATAGATAGCAGCTGACAGATGTGTGTAAGGGAACATTTTGAGACCTGCACAGAAGGGGCGATTTGCACCTGAACTGCAAGGGAACTAATATCCCACTATAACACCAACCTTGTTTCTTGCGATCTACGATCTCTCTGCAAATTTGTTCCTCTAAATCCGTCGGGGTGTTGAGTTTTCTGTAATACAGACCCATGAACGAGGTCATAGCTTTTTTTTAATTCAACGGTTCCACGCAAAACTCGTCATTAGACGATTTTTCCAGTCTGGCCTGACTGTATTGCCATGGACTCCAATCTTGCTAGGAATTTCCAAATACACCATATCTACTGCATCTCTTTTGTCTATGAGCTTGTAATTACCTCAAAAATTGTGGTAGATCTTTATCAGGCTGGATTTTCCTTTCAGGAACCCATGCTGCCTTTGGCCTATCTCGTCATGTGCCTCCAGGCAATCTATGATCTTATCCCTAACAATCGTTCCCAACAAGTTTCTAAACACTGATGTCAGGATAACGCAGGGGTGGGCAAACTTTTTGACTTGTGGGCCACAAAGGGTTCTAAAATTTGACAGGGGAGCCGGACCAGGAGCAGATGGACGGAGTGTTTTGGTAATACACCTCATAAGAGAAAATAAATTATCATGTGATATGTAGAAAACATGTGCTTTAATTTCAATTGAAAATGAACAAATGCATTACAACAAAATATCTGTCTTTGAAGTCCCATGGTATTTAGCTATTTATTGAAATGACTTTTAAAACACTGAAAATTAAATGAATAAAATACAGCTTTTTTAATAGTACGTTATTATTTTAAAGCACTGAAAATTCTGTTATCCTTCAAGATATTATCATCATCACTCTCCTCCTGACTGTCTTTATTTCAAAAACGGTAGGAGATGCAGGTCTACTTGTCCTGCTCCTTCTTATTCAATTGTCCCCTGTGCCAAAACTCAACAACGACCAGCACAAGGACAGAACAGTGACAGCGCGCCAGCATGTGGAGCGCGTTATTTGATCTGGAGTGCATTTTTTTATTTTGAGAACGTACGTGCACCTGCGCACTACTCATGTCCATCACTTAACAGTAATGACATGTAACATGTAAGGCTTATTGAAAAAAATATTTTCAAATACATTTTTTACATAACACAACGAAGAAACTTATTTTTAATTTCAGTGTGAACAGTGTTGTTGGTCTCCCTTTTTAGCCAGCGCATCAAAGTCTGGATTTAGTTTGTTGTGGCGATTCTCAGGATGGATCTGAGGTGTTGGTCAGTTAACTTGGATCGGTGGCTGGCTTTGTTGATGTTCATGACGCTGAACGCCTGTTCACACAAATAGGTCGAGCCGAACAACGCCAGCATCTTCTGTGCCGTCCTCCGGAGGTTTGCAAACACCTCTTTACCAAGTGAAGTATAAAAGTCATTCAGTTTAAGAGAGCTGAACTTCTCTTTTAAGACGGGGTCAGACTGAAGGTCCAGCTGTAGCTCCTCTGGTGCTGTTTCAGGATTTTGTGACAGGGGACAGGCCACCAACTGAAGTGACTTGTCAATTTTTTCAAAATCAGAAAAGCGACGGCAGAATTCTCTGTGCAGTGCATCCAGTGCATCACATTTCCGCCGGCCTCTTCCAGCGTGGCTAGTGTGGGAAAATGAGTGAATAACTTATTCAAAATTTGCCTGGAGAAAAAAGCCAGCTTGAATTTAAAGGCTTTCACGTTTGTGTACATGTCATGCACAAATTGATCCTTCCCCTGTAGCTTCACGTTCAGTTCATTCATGTGTGAAAATATATCCACAGCAAACGCAAAGTCACAAAGCCAGCTCTTGTTGCTCAGCTCAGGAAATTCGCCGGCCTTACTCAGTAACTCCAAAAATGCACCGATCTCCTCTTTGAGCTCCCATACTCGTTGAAACACTTTGCCCAAACTTAACCAGCGGACACGGGAGTGATAAAGTAGGTCCTCGTGATCCGCATCAGTTTCCTCCAGGAACGTGATGAACTGACGGTGCTGAAGTCCCCTTGCACGTATAAAGTTGACAAGTTTTACGACAGGATTCACAACATGATTCAGCTGTAATACCGATTTACATAGAGATTCCTGGTGGATGATGCAGTGAAGGAAAATAACATCCTGGTCAGGATTTTCATCTTACACTTTATTCTGTATTCTCCTCAGCAGGCCGACATTTTTCCCTGTCAAATTAGGAGATCCATCTGTGGTGACGTTGATAAGTTTACTCCAAGGGAGCTTCATATTTTCGATGACAGCAGACACCCGGTCATACAAGTCCTATCCCCGTGTTTTTCCTTTCAGAGACTCCATTGTCAAAAACTCCTCCGTTATTTCAAAAGTATTGTTAATTCCTCGGATAAAAATGAGGAGCTGAGCAGTATCTTTTACATCTTTGCTTTTATCCGGTGCTAATGAATATAACGTGAACGACTCTGCCTTTTTATTTAAGTCGCTGGTTATATCTTCATCTATCAGTTCCACACGGCGAGTCACTGTCCTGCGTGATAAACTGATTTTTTCAAATTTGTCTTTGCTCTCCGGACACAATACACCTGCTGTCTCCACCATAAATTCTTTTAAAAACTCGCCTTCAGACAGAGGCTTGCTGGCCTTTGCTAATTTGAATGACAGCATAAAACTCGCCTTGGTACTTGACTCATGAATGGCAGTTTGACGGTGAAAAAAATTTTGTTGAGCCTGTAAATTAACTGCCAACCTCTGAGCATTAGCTTCCCGTTCTTTCGTTGACTGGTTGCTAGCATAGTTGGCATGTTTTGTAGCAAAGTGACGGCTGATATTCTTTAAAAACCGCCACAGTCTCTTGGCATATCAGGCATACAGCAGTTGATCGGTGTTCGGTAAAAAAGATATTTAGTTATCCACTCCTTATTAAACACCCGAAATTCTCTATCCACTTTTCTTTTCTTAGCTCCACTCATCTTTACAGAAGGGGTGAGAGGTCAAAGAGTAAAGCGCAAATGTGGAATAATACGCTGCACCTCAACAAAGGTCAATGTATATAGAGTGCGTCATCTATTGGGAAAACACCAGAATAGCGGGGAAAAACGTTAACAAGGTTTATTAATATAATTTCATCAAGTTCTGCGGGCCGGATTAAAAAGCTTAACGGGCCGCATATGGCCCCCGGGCCGTAGTTTGCCCATGCCTGGACTAGGAGGTCAGTGGCTATATGTCCGCATCACAGTTCTCTCAGGAAAGATACTGTACTGGTGGATACAATGGAGTTTGTGATGTTTATAATGGATGTGGTGCATTGTACTGATCAGACATCTCGTCCTACTGGCAAAAACATAAAATGATTGTGAAAGTTGCAGAAAGGTATCTCGGTGTTATCGGTGCTATATTGGAAGCTGTAAATGAAGATCTGATGGGTGGAGTATCTGCATCCTAGTCTATCCCAGCCTGATTTTCCATCGTCAATAGATTAAGAAATTTGCTTCTCATTTGTCACAATCCCCCGATGTTTTGAATATTCAGGAAAAGAGATTATTTTCACTGTTACGTTTTTCTGTGCAGGATTATGTTGTCGTTTGGCGTGATTGGTCATTTGATAGAGTGGTATTGCTGACAGTTTTATAAGGAAGGAGGCAGGGTGTCGAGTTGTGAATGTGAATGAACCGTATGTGGGATTTGCTGTAGAAATATTTGATTCAGCAGCTAGTTGTATAAAACTGATTATGGTTTACAACGCTTGTGGAAAACTTTCTACTGAGTTGTGAGAAAGTGTATTTTGTTCTCGCCCACGAAGAGTTGTCTGCTGCTCAGATTTTTACGCAGTTCACTGAGGGTTTGTTTGCTGAATGATGGTAATGGTTTGATTAAAGAAAAGTTTTTCAACTTGTGTGTCTGAATGGGTACGAGATGTAATATTCACAGTAGTTCTGGAACTCCTGCAGAATATTGACGAAGATGTGTATTTTTACAATGAAAGGTTATGTCACTTTATTCAGCAAACTGAGATGGAAGTGATTCCCATTACAAACAGAATTAATAGGAGAAAGACTGTATCACTGTGGACTGAGGAGTGTGCAGAGGCGATTAGGGAGTGGGACAAGGCGTTTAGGAAAGTGAAGAAGTATCAGTGTCCCAGTAACCTTATGAAGTATAAAAGGGCAGAAGCCGTGGTGAGGAAAGTGGTGAAGATTGCGAAAAAGATTTTCTGGGGACATACTGTGACAATATTGCGGGGGATTTGAGGGTCAGACGTCACCAGGACAGCATGACACATGTTATTGTTTAGTGAGATAAATGGGGATGTCGGCATATTTCGGGGTTTGCCAGTGAATCCAGTGGTGCAGACGGACTTGGCGGAGCATCCAGCTTTGCGGATGTGCTCAGATTTAGGGGTATGTCAGCGAATGTGTGAGTGCACAAGGATGTCGTGGTGTCGGATGCTTTGGGGTGGACACTGATTTGAGGGTTGAATGATGGTTTTCTGGTGAGCACAGATTTGTGGGTGCACACTGATTTGCACAGAGTTGGGTGTGTTGCCGGATCTGGGGGTGAACACTAACCTGGGTGAGCCGGGGCATCTGGAGAGGTGCTGAATCTCCAGGTTTTTCCGTTTATCCATACTTTAATAATAAATGCAATATCAACGTTGACCTTTGTTCTTCCTATGTTTTAAATGGAGACGAACTTTTTGTGAACTGTTTGAAACGATTCTTTCTCTGGGATAATCTAATGTGCACGAGGGGGTGCCTCCTGATTTGGAGCAGCGACGTCTGAAAGTTATTTCATTCGTGCATACATTACTAATAAATGCAATTTGAATTATGCCCTCTGTTCTTGTCTCTTTTATTGTTCAGATAGCTATTTTGTGAAGATTTGGAACTGTGCAGTTTGGAAAGACAGATGAGAAGGGACTAAACCAAGGAGGATAAAGTGAATTGGAGATGGACACGTGTATAGTCCGGCAGGGTCAGGCAGAGACAGTCGGTCGACCCACACACAGAAACACAAAGGTTTTTTTTGGAGCCGGCTGGATTCGAACTCGGGAACCTTCGCTCCGAAGTCCGGCGCTGATCCCACGACAACACCAGCCGGCGTAGTGTTCGTGATTCAATACAATTTCACAAGCTACAAGGGCATAAATTACTTCAATATTTTGTGTCTGATAAATAGTTACTTTGAAGTGCATAATTACACTGGAAGCACATTTAATTGATAAGATAACTCGGACGGTTCAGTCACCTGCGTTGGGACAAATTAGCTCCCAATGGTCTTCCTATTAATTGAACAGTTTAATCGCCATCCGTCACCACGGGAATTTCAACTGTCTGATGTAATCGATTTGTAAATAAATTAAAATCTTTATTTTCAAATCTGTTGAAATCTGTCCCTGTGGAGTCACTGAATTGTATTAAAAACCCGAGGCATGTGCTGCCTCAGCATTTCATTCCGAGAGATCGCGTGTAACACAGGGGGGCCAAATCACTGGACAGAGAAAATGTCTGCATTGCTGGATATGTAAATGAGTGTGGAGAAAATGTTGTACGTGTTCATCGCCGTTGTTGGAGTTCCCGGTGAGTGAGCAGAGGGATTCATGTTTGGAATTTCTGATTGTTACCGATGTAAACCTATTCATGATCAGTTTACAAACTTCCAACTTGATGATCATTGTACAGATATTCGTCAGAGATATCGATCCTGTCAATTCCACTTTCCGATTTTTCATATTCAATGACAAAGGGAACTAAATCTCTGTCTCTCCTCTAACTCACGGGATCGGCTCAAACGCTGTTCTTGCCTTTGATGATACCTTGTCCAGATTTGTCCCAGTGCTGAGGACAGGTAGCTCTCCGAGAAGGTGTGACTGGGGGGGGGGGGGGGGCAGTTGGGGTTCATTGTCAGTTTCACTGTTTCTGAGTTATTGATCAAAGAGAGCCCCTGGTGCTGTGTTTCGCGTCTCCCTGCCGAGTCTGTCACAATCGTAACCTGCTGCCTTTTGGTCAATAATTTGGTCTGATCACCCGATCCGGTGTCCAGGGATCTGCTCACGAGTGTTATCGAATTGAACTGCGGTGTAGAATTATTCCGTTAACTGAGCCACTTAGTCTCTGTTTGCTAATCCTGTTTCCAGTGTTTTCAGTGTGTTTCTCCCCTCTGTATCTCATCTTGGAAACATCAGATGCTGATTTTCCAGAGTCCTGGTCAGTCACGGTTAAGTCAGTGAAACCGGCCCCATCAGCGAGTGGAATCGGGATCGGCAGCGATCGTTGTTGCTCATTCAGCTCGTTTATATCGCCGACGATTGCCCACACATTGATTTATCTCCACTCTGAAGAAAACAGTTCAGAGATAGTGTGACCCGTCTGGTGCTAGATTAACAGCCGTTCACAGACATCTTTAGCTGCAACTCCATCCGGTGTTAATTCCCGGAGAATGTGTCAAGTAATGCCCAGTGTCTGTTTCTCTCCCTCTCTCTCTAGTGAATGTAGTGGCGATTGTGATCCTGTCCCGGGGAAAGTGCGGCCTCTCTACCTGCACCACTCGCTACCTGGTGGCCATGGCAGCGGCGGATCTACTGACCGTTGTCACCGAGGTCATTTTGTATCGAATCAAACGGTATTACTTCCGGTCGAGTTTTCTGAGCATCACCCCTGTGTGCAGTGTTATTGATGTACTGAGGTTCACAGCCACACACTGTTCTGTCTGGTTCACCGTCGCTTTCACCTTTGATCGGTTTGTCGCCATTTGCTGCCAGAAGCTGAAAACAAAATATTGCACCGGGAAAACTGCGGCTGTGGTTCTAACAACAACCGGCGTACTGTCCTGTCTGAGAAACGTTCCCCGATACTTCACACGGGAACCCAGGATGATCATCGACAATGTACCGTGGTTCTGTAGATACAGGGACAATGTTTTCACTGACCCCTGGTGGGTAGGATATGACTGGCTCGATACGGTTTTAACTTCGTTCACCCCTTTCGCTGGGATCCTGCTGCTCAACGCTCTGACAGTCAGGCACATTTTAGTGGCCAGTCGTGTCCGTAAGGGGCTGAAGGGTCAGAGCAAGGGGGAGAACCGCAGTGACCCGGAGATGGAGAGCAGGAGGAGGTCTGTGATTTTACTCTTCACCCTCTCCGGCAGCTTCATCCTCCTGTGGATGACACTGGTTGTAAATTTCATATATTATCAGTTCTCAGGAAAAGGATTCGAATTCAATGATTCTGAATGGATCTTCTACTACGTCGGGTTTTTACTGATAGATTTCAGCTGCTGCACGAACACATTTATTTACGCGGTGACTCAGTCGAAATTCAGGGAGCAGTTGATCAGCGCGGTGAAATATCCGGTCACATCGGTGCTTCAGTTCATTAATAAAGCCGCGACCTGAGCACAAGCCAAAGGCGGTTGCAGTGAGGGTTCCATCTCCTCACACTCACCCCCTGATCACCCAGGTGCAATTCCCGACAGGTTGTCGCATCGACTGGCAGCTCCGGGACATTAAGATAGTGTATGTTTTGTGAGGGGCAAAGCGCCGTCCTGGAGTCTCAGTACCGCATTTGACCTGCCAGAACCGGAACGCTGTCCAGCCATTGGTCTGTGCATATGTCCATCTGTTCCTTTTGCGGCCCATCATTCTTAGAGCCCACAAAACGGCAGGGATCCTGTCGAATGCTGGTTGCCTAATCCAATGTCAATCACACTACTCTCCCCCTTCCCCTTGAATGATTTGCTAATGTAATGAAATGGGGCGGGTTTTGGTTAAAAGGCGTTTGACAGATCAAATTAAAGTCGGAATCCCGCCACTAACTGGACTGGAGTGTGGTGCAGATAATTAGAAAAAAAAAACCTTCACTGCTTCTTTTTTGAATAAAATTCTCTCCCTTCTTGTTTTACTCCGTTCCCCCATTAAGCTAACAGTTACGCATTCTGCAGTGTTGTTTCCTTTATGCTCATTATCCCAACAGTCTTGCTATAATTCTCAATCCCACCAACCCCTTAGCTTCTGATTTGCCGGGTGGAAGGTCTTTATCCACCGCTGGAATTGTATCAGCTTTTGTAACTCAACCTCTCCATGCAGGTTGAGACCCATAAGAAGAACCATAAAACTCATAAGAAGTGGGCCAATGAGTTTCTAACAGTAAATCTGACCAACCGCTTGTATACATTGTTTTAAGAATCATCAAAACCGAAAAGGCATGTGAATAAATTAGTGCTTTACACGGACAAATTTCCTCCACCCAGTGTAAGCCTAAAATGATGGCAACAAGTTCTTCTCTATGTACTGATATAATGGTTTGTAAGTTGTTTCTTTATCGTTACCTGTAATTAAGGCACAGAAACCGCCAGAGGAACATCTCAGTTGTTATCTTTTGATTCTTCTGCGACAGTTAATATATCATAATAGTTTTCCAAAATATACTGATGAACCAACAGACTCTCGGACATTGCAGAATTCTTAGACTTATTAAACTGTGACCTAAAATTAGCTAGTCAGAGGCAGAACAAGATGGGGTTTCAGAGAACGTGATATTGGGGAACATTGCGTAATCGCATAATCCCATTTTCCCAGCGCGATAAGATCCCAGCCACCGAAACTTGAAAACACTCTTCGCGTGGTTTTGCCAACCGTCCTTGAAAACAACTTCAAAAGGATGGTAATTTATTTGTCCCGTCTAATGAATCCAGTTTGTTAATATCAACTGCAATCTCCGCAATTATACTTGGCTCATTTCAACCAGTAAAGCTGAAACAGGGGACCACCTTATTGCGCCAGGACACTTCCGAACACTTTAAAATTGAAGATGACGCTGATCTACAAGTCACACAACCATAATCAAGAACAGATCCAATGAAACAAATGAACATGGTCCACAATGATATTCATGTAGCTCCCCAGAATACCCATATAGACAACTGAGAATATTTAATGCTATTATTTTCTGATATGGCGCTTCCATGCCAGCTGATTATCCACCCACATGCCTGGAAATCTTCCCGCTGTCACGTCTTGAAGAGTTTGACCATATCATTTCAAATCAACTGCATGCCTATTAATCACGTTTATAAAACAAAGAACTTGTTCATGAGAGACTGAACGCTTAAATTCTCATATATTTGCCGACTGTTCAAAATTATTAACTGCCAATTGGACCAGTATACTTGCAATTTATGCCTCTAAGCCATAGAGCTCCATCATCTGCATATAGTGATTTACACACTTCAGTGCCTGTCTCAGAGAGAATATCATTAAACATAACATTAGATAATAAAGGGTTACAAATACGGCGTTGTGGGTTCCCACCCGTACCAGCACCGACCGCCCAAATATTAAACTCAGACAAAGTCTCGCAGTCTCCTGCTCAATACTCATTTCCATAAAGCCATAAGACATGGAAACAGAGTCAGGCCATCCGGCCCATCGAGTCTGCTCCACCATTCATTCATGGTTGATCCTTTCTTTCCGTCCTCCTCAACCCCAGCTACCGGCCTTCTCCCCTGAACATTTGATGTCATGTCCAATCGAGAAACTATCAATGTCTGCCTTAAATACACCCAACGCCGTGGGCTCTGCATCGGCATGTGGTAAGAAATTCCACAAATTCACCATCCTTTGTCTGAAAGATTCCCTGCATCTCTGTTTTGAAAAGGCGCCCCTCTCTCCTGAGGTTATGCCCTCTTATCCTAAACTCTCCCACCATGGGAAACATCCTTTCCATAATTTAATCCAAAGTCCTTCCGGACTCTGCCTCCCGCTACTGACATGTAAGACTTAGTTGCTTATTGTCCGTCTTTAATCTCTCCCTTTTCCGATTTAAACTTCGAAATTTTAACTTTATTCAGTCGAATTTGTATCACAATAGTTATAATTATGGCTACTTCGAAGAGCACCAGACGAAATCCCGAACCCTCTAATGGAAAATCTAAACAAAGCTGACGAGTTCTCGGAAGAACCCCCTTGGGTCAAGAGATTGGAATCTCGAATCACCGGTATCTGCACTGAAATAACTCAACTAAAAGAGAAATTTGAAGAAGAAATTGACTCTCAGAGTCTCGATCTTAAAGAAGTTAATCGAAATGCGGCTGACCTTTCTTCTCGTTTGGAAAAGGCTCAACAACGGATCGTGGATTTGGAAGCTCGATCGCGTCGGAATAATATTGGAATTGTTGGATTAAAAGAGAAATCAGAATCTGCCAACACACTGGATTATTTTGATAAAATGATTCAGTCTTTATTTCCGGAGGTTTGTTCGCAACCCCCGGAGCTTGAATCGGCTCACAGAACGGGTGCTTTATAATCTTTGGATGAAGGTAAAAACAGGCATGTTGTTGTGCGATTTCTCCGTTTGGAGACAAGGACCGCATTATTAATCTTGCAAGAAAACAAAGACTATTTCAATTTCAAGGTTCAGAAGTTCGTTGTTTTTTCAAGATTTTCCACGTGAAATTGTTAAGAAACGTGCTGCATTTGTCTCTTCTATGAAATTAGCTTTTCAAAAAAAGCTCTTTCCATTATTACAATAGCCAGCTAAATTAAGACTTTTTGTTAAAAATTCTGGAGCTCGTATTTTTGATGATCCAGCCGAAGCATTGCGTTTTATTTCCTCTTTGTCTGACGAGTCCGATGGCGAATCTAAAGTTTAAATAATTTATAATAATTTGACTGTCTCGTGGTGTAAAGCGATGATATTGGAAGATTTGATGGTTATAGAAAGTTTTTACCTTAAAATGTATTCTCAGCTTCGAAAAAGACTGATTTGGATGGTTTTAACCTTCGAAGATATAGCGGGAGAACTGTTGAAAGACTGTAGATAATTCTGAATCATCCAGTTTTTTTTCCTCTGCAGCATTTAAATGAACCAACTGTTTGTTTTTTTTTTTGTTCTGTATGCTTTTTAAAAGTTTTTTGTTAAGCAATTATTTGGATTTCTTTACATTTTAAAGAAAGACTGGATAATTCAGAGATGGCGATTGTTTTTCCCTTTATGCAAATATTTCAACCATGACGAGTCTGAAGTTTGAATGATTTATAATGGCTTGAGTGTCTCGCGGTGTAAAGACTGATAAGACTGGAAGATCTGGTGGCCACAGAAAGTTTTTAGCTTAAAATTCATTTTTATTTCTGAAAAAGACTGTTTTGGACCGTTTCAACCTCAGAAGATATCGTGGGAGAACTGTTGATAGGCTGCAGTTCAGTTTGTACTATCTAGAACTTTTTTCTTTTTGCATCATTTAAATGAATTAATTGTTTGTTTTTATTCTGTATGCTTTATTGAAGATCTTTTAAGTAATTATTTGTCTTTTCTTGTGTTTTAAAGATAGATTGGATAATTTAAAATGGCGGTTGTTTTTGTTTTGTGCAAATATTTCAAGAATTGTTTTGGATATGTTTTTCTTCCCTTATCTAATACTATAAAGTTACTTTCAAATTGAAGGTCGTTTTGTTTTATAGGAAAAACACTATCTTTTCAAGTAAACTTCACTGAGATATATGTCGACTGTAATGAGATTTATGGCCGGTAGAGGGAGACAGAGATTACTTTTTTATATTCACGTAGGCGGAGCTATAACAGCATCGATGCTTTTCCTGGGGCTTGCGTCGATAGATACCGGCCATTTTTTTCCGGGCTTTGTAATCTGGGTTTTTTTTTTCTTTTTTTACCCCCATTATGGAATCCCGGATTATTTTTATTATTGTTCATCTCCACCATCTTCGATCACTTTATCCTGAAAATATTTTAACTAAAATCATCTCTATGAGTCAAACGGGCTTTATTAAAGGCCGTTCTCCCCTTCCCCCACCACCACTCTGCAATCCCCTCTCCCTCAGATCCCATCGTCAACTCCTGGGCCCTCAGAGGCTCCATCGTCCTCTCACCCCAACCTTTCCCTCTCCACTGACAGTACCAGCCTCCCTCCCCCATCTGATCCCATCTCTCATCCGTGCCGGGTCTTTACCATTCCCTCCGACCTTCAACTCTCTGAGGCAGAGCGCTCTGTCCTCAGTAAGGGCCTCAGCTTTATCCCTCTTCACCCACACCTCAGCGAGTTCCACGTACGCCATGACGCTGAACTCATCTTCGCCGGCTCCGTCACCGAGCTTATTTCTTTGCCAAGGACTCTCCTACCCAAACCAATGACCCCTTCTCCCGTCTTCAACACTCCTCCTCTTCATGGACACCCCGCTCTGGTCTACTGCCTGCTCTGGATTTCTTTAATGCTAATTGCCGACGGGACATCAACCGTGTCGACTTCACCACACCCTGTTCCAATTCCAACCTCACTCCTTCCGAACGCTCTGCTCTCCGCTCCCTCCGCACCAATCCCAACCTCACTATAAAACCCGCTGATAAGGGGGGAGCTGTTGTTGTCCGGCGTAATGACCTCTACCTGGCCGAAGTACAGCGACAACTCTCTGATACCTCCTCTTATTTACCCCTTGATCATGACCCCACTAAGGAGCACCAGGCCACTGTCTCCTATACCATCACCAACCTTATCAGCTCTGGGGATCTCCCATCCACTGCCACCAACCTCATAGTTCCCACACCCCGCACTTCCCGATTCTACCTCTTACCCAAGATCCACAAACCTGCCTGTCCAGGTAGACCTATTGTCTCAGCTTGCTCCTGCCCCACCGAACTCATTTCTGCATACCTTGACGCTGCCTTATCCCCCCCTTGTTCAATCTCTTCCCACCTATGTTCGTGACACTTCTCACGCTTTGAATTTTTTCAATGATTTTAAGTTCCCTGGCCCCACCGCCTTATTTTCACCATGGAGGTCCAGTCCCTATATACCTCCATCCTCCACCCGGACGGTCTCAGAGCTCTTCGTGTCTTTTTGGATTCCAGACCTAACCAATTCCCCTCTACCACAACTCTCCTCCGTCCAGTGGAATTAGTTCTTACTCTCAATAATTTCTCCTTTGGCTCCTCCCGCTTCCTCCAAACCAAGGGTGTAGCCATGACCACCTTCATGGGTCCCAGTTATGCCTGCCTTTTTGTTGGCTTTGTGGAACAGTCCATGTTCCAAGTCTATACAGGTATCCGTCCCCCTCTTTTCCTTCGCTACATCGACGACCGCATTGGCGCTGCCACCTGCACACAGGCTGAGCTCGTTGACTTCATTAACTTTGCCTCCAACTTTCACCCTGCCCTCAAATTTACCTGGTCCATTTTCAACACCTCCCTCCCCTTTCTCGATCTTTCTGTCTCCATCTCTGGAGACGGCTTATCTACTGATATCTACTATAAGCCTACAGACTCTCACAGCTACCTGGACTATTCCTCTTCTCACCCTGTCTCTTGCAAAAATGCAATCCCCTTCTCACAATTCTTCCATCTCCGCCACATCTGCTCTCAGGATGAGGCTTTTCATTCCAGGACGAAGGAGATGTCTTCCTTTTTTTAAACAAAGGGGCTTCCCTTCTTCCACCATCAACTCTGCTCTCAAACGCATCTCCCCCATTTCCCGTACATCTACCCTCACCCCATCCGCCCGCCACCCCACTCGGGATAGGGTTCCCCTTGTCCTCACCTACCAGCCCACCATCCTACAGGTCCAATGTATAATTCTCCATAACTTCCGCCACCTCCAACGGGATCACACTACCAAGCACATCATTCCCTCCCCCCCCCCCCCCCCTTTCTGCTTTCCTCAGGGATCTCTCCCTACGCGGCTTCCTTATCCACTCGTCGTCGTCCCCCCCCCCCCCCCCCATCCCTTCCCACCAATCTCCCTCCTGGCACTTATCCTTGTAAACGGAACAAGTGCTACACCTGCTCTTACACTTCCTCCCTCACCACCATTCAGGGCCCCAGACAGTCCTTCCAGGTGAGGCGACACTTCAGTGAGTCGGCTGGCGTGGTATACTGCGTCCGGTACTCCCGGTGTGGCCTTTTATATATTGGTGAGACCCGACGCAGACTGGGGGACCGTTTCGCTGAACACCTACGCTCGGTCCGCCAGAGAAAGCAGGATCTCCCAGTGGCCACACAGTTTAATTCCACGTCCCATTCCCATTCTGATATGTCTATCCATGGCCTCCTCTACTGTCAAGATGAAGTCACACTCAGGTTGGAGGAACAACACCTTATATACCGGCTGGGTAGCCTCCAACCTGATGGCATGAACATTGACCTATCTAACTTTCGTTAATGCCCCTTCTGCCCTTCTTACCCCATCCCTGACAATTTAGTTGGTTTTCTTTTCTCTCTCTACCCATCACTCTGCCTGTTCTCCATCTCCCTCTGGTGATCCCCTCCCCCTTTCTTTCTCCCGAGGCCTCACTTCCCATGATCCTTTCCTTTCTCCAGCTCTGTATCACTTTCGCCAATCACCTTTCCAGCTCTTAGTTTCATCCCACCCCCTCTGGTCTTCTCCTATCCTTTCGCATTTCCCCCTCCCCCCACTACTTTCAAATCTCCTAGTACCTCTCCTTTCAGTTATTCCTGACGAAGGGTCTCGGCCTGAAACGTCGACATTGCATCTCCTATAGATGCTGCCAGGCCTGCTGTGTACCACCAGCATTTTGTGTGTGTTTGAATTTCCAGCATCTGCCGATTTCCTCGTGTAATACCTTCAGTCCTGTGTTCAGCCTTTTAGATTCTGTGCGTCTTTTCCATTGCAACTCATCCTGTCGACTGCCAGGTTGCCCTATCAGCAGCCTCTCATTGCCAGCAGTCTCACAACATACTGTCTCTGTCTACAAACCAACAACCTCATCCTCGGCGGTAGCACATCGGTTCCCAAACCCCTTACCTAACTCACAAAACTTCTTTTCAGGGCCTGCTGACATCTTTTACCCGTCATTGGTGCCAATATTTACCAACAAGTCTGGTTGCTCGCCCTCCCCCTTTAGAATGTCAGGGACCTGGTCGGAGTCATCCCTGTCCCTAGCACCTGGACACATCTCACCATCCGGGTGACTCTATCGCCACCACAGAACCGCTGGTCGTTGGTTGACAACAGGAGGAACTCTAACCCTGTTCCGGCGGAGGGAGGATCGGGTGAGAGTTAATGTTCTGGAAATGGAGGGGTTACCTCATGGATCAGAGGGAATGAAAGGTTGGAGAGGCTTCAGTTGTTTCCTCTGTAGCGATGGGGGCTGAGGGGAGACCAGAGGCAGACTGAGGCTGAGTAGAGATCTGAGAGAAGAGAACCGACATCGTTTGTTCACCAGGTGAATATCTCAATTACCAGAGGATGTGATTTCAAGGTGAGTGTGGGACAGTTCAAAGACGATGTGCGGCAGAAGTTTATTTTTTACACAGAGTGCGCTGCGTGCCTGGAATGTGCCGCCGTGGTTACTGGCGGGGATCGATACCACAAGGGTATTTAAGAGGCTTTTTCAGACACGTGCAGGGAACGGAGGGATCTGGACATTGTCCAGGAAAAAAGGATTAGTATTAGGTTTCGTTGGATTAATTACTTCGGCAGAACATCGCGGCGTTCGGGGCCTCTTCCTCTGCCGTAACACTCGGTTGTTCGTGAATTTTTACTGCGCCCTCTCTGGCTTTCTCACAGCCGTCCTGTTGCCCGGAGACGGGAACCGCACACAACACGCCCAGTGCGGTCACGTGATGGCTCGTACTACTGTCACGTGACGTCCTGACTCCTGTACCACGTCACCGCCCTGTCTATCAACGTTTACCTGTGCACCGGTACTCCATGAGGTCGTGTCATACACAGTGTTTCTCCGACCCCACATTGACCTTCGTTCTCTATCCCTCTCCCCACCTTTACTCCATTCTGTATCGCTCGTTCTCCGCGTTTCCTCCTCCCTCTCTCTTTCACACACACAGACACACTCACACACACACATACATACACACTCACACACACACACACAGAGACTCACACACACACTCACTCTCAGACACACACACTCACACAGACACAGGCACACACACATACACGCTATCTCCATCATCCTATTGACCTTCATCCCGCATCCAAAAAATCGCCACTTCCTCCACTTTGTCTCAAACTCTCTCCGCACCCCTGCCCCATTAGCACCCCTTTCCACTATCTCCACTTTCTGTCCTTGTTCCCTCACCCTCTCTCCATCTCTTGTCTCCCACGGTCTCTTCCCCACACTCTGTCTCCCACTTCGACTTACTCTCTTCTCCCTTCACCTATATTCGCCTCTTCCTCTTCAACGCTTCCAGTCTCTCTGCGCCTCTTTCCCAGTTCCCCTTAATCCCTTCTCGCCCTTCCCTCTTACCCTCTCTTCCCCTTCACTGTTTATCTCGGATCCCTTATCAGTCTCTGTCCCCCTTTCTGTTTCTTTCCTCACTTCTCACTCCTTGTTCCGCTCACCCTCTTCCAAACTCCTTCCCAGATTCTCCACTGCTCCAGTCCTCTCTCTCCCTTTCTCTCCGTCTCTCTCTCCCCTAACTCTCTTCGTCTCTCTCTCTCACACTGTCTCTACACAGATGCTTTTCCTCAATTTCTCTATCTCCTCTCTTTTCCTCATCCGTTCTGTTTTGGACCCTCCCCCTCTTTCCTCCAAACATTCTTCCCTACACAGTCACTAACCTGCATCTTTCCCTTATTGTCTCTTACTCCGTTTATACCTAACCTTTCGCTTGCCTCTCGCTTTCTCCCCAATTCCCCCTTTCCTGAAGCTTGCTGTCTCCGCCACCCACCCGTCCAGACCAGCACCCCTCCCCCACCCCGCACTGTGATGACGGTTTTACACACTCAGTGGATTACAGATGCTGTATAATTTCTCGTCGGTTGGAAAGATTCAATGTTCTCTCAGAAGATGAAGGCTTGTGGTTTCCTGGAGAGGCCTGTTTGTTTCCAACCGTTTAGTGTGCTGCAGAACAGTGTAGAAGAGTGTGGAGAAGAGGGGGGAGAGAGAGGGCATGAGAGGGGGAAGGAGAGGAGTAGAGAGACGTGAGAGGGGAAGAGAGAGAGGGAGAGAGAAGAGAGAGACAGAGAGAAAGAGAGAGTGACAGACAGAGAGAATGAGAGAGGGGGCAGAGAGAAAAGGAGAGGAGAGGTGAGCGTAAATTGGGACTTTTGCTTTCAATGAATCAAGGTACAATGATAAATTTTGATTCGCATCCCGTCCATAAAGATCAATTCAGCACGTCGTGACTGGGAGTGCGGGGTTGCGAAATGTAGGGGGACTATTAATTAACAACGAATCATACAGAACAATTAATCACAACACTGCATTAGGGAGATTGTGAAGTTAGTGGTCCATCTCTCAGGAAGTCAGAATGGTCGACGTGTGTGGGGTCTTTGATAATGTGGACTGTTTTATCGAGGCAGAGAGATGTGTAAACAGTGTCCACAGTTTCCATGATGTACTGAACTTGTTCACAGCTCTCTGCAGTGTTTCCGGTGGGGGCCAGTGCTGTTGCCGTGACAACAGACAATCCTGACAATCCTGTGTTTCCGCACAGGATGTGTTCTGTAAAAATAGATGATGGTCGTCCAGGAGGCGCCGATTTTCTTCAGCCTCTGGAAGAAGCAGAGATGCCGCTGAGCTTTCTTGGCGATAGTGTCCTTGTGGCTGGACAAGGACAGGCTGTTAGTGGTGTTCAGTCTCAGGAGATTGGGGCTCTCAACCCCCTTATCCTCTGCCGTTGATGTAAACAGGAATGTCTGTATCGCCCCGGCTGACTTCCTGTTGTCAGTAACCAGCTCTATTGTGTTGGTGAAATGGAGGGGGTGGGGAGTGTTGATTCCAGGTCACAAAGCTCTCCAGCTCCGACCCGACACGCGGGTGGAGAAGGTTTACAGGAGTAAATTCCAACCGTGTGCAAACAGCACTGGCTCTGTGAACACGGGTGGAACTGACCAGACGGACTGAAGGATCTATTTACGCGCTTTTCCCCGAATCTCGTCCTTCTCTCTCACTTTTCTCACTCTCACCTTTCTCTCTCTAGTCTCTCTCCGCTTCTCCTCTCTCATCCCATACTCTACTATCCCTCCCCCTCACTCCTCCATTACTCCCCACTCCCTCCGCCTTACACCACTCTCACACTAACCCCTCACCCTCTGCTTACTCCCTACCTTCCTGAATCCTGCATCACTCATATGAAACATATTCCTCCCGCGCCCTCCTCATCCAGCCGAAAGGCTTTATCTGCTGTCGCTTCCGCAGGACACGGATTTACTCAACTTCCGGTGACTCTGATTCACTATCAAACCCTCAGCGGAGAGGGAGGGAGAGGGCGAGGGGAAGTATCAGGCCATTGGGAAGAGGGAGAAACAAAGTTTTGTCACTCTCTCGTACTCTCTGTCTCCCTCTCTCACTCACTCTCTCTCTCTCCCCATCCTCTCTCGCTTTGTCTCCCTCTCTCTCTCTGTTCCTCTTTCTCTCTCCCTCTCTGTGTCTCTCCCTCTCTCTCTCTGTCTCCCTCTCTCTGCCTCTCCCTCTTTCTCTGTCTCCCTCTCTCTCTCTCAGTGTACTATAAAGTCACGGATGAAGGGAAGGATATGCAGTCTGGGAGAAAGGTGGAGCTGGGGTCACTGAACGAAGCCAATGCCGATAGAATCAATTGCTGACTCGGTCAGTTTCACTCCTCCCTCTCCATCTGCGTCTAACTCTTTCCCCTCTCTCCGTGGCCGAAGGACAGATGTGACAGTGGTGAGGAGAGAAAGAGAGTGAGGGAGAGAGATGTTAAGAGACAAAGGGTAGACTATAGGGGGGAGAATGGGAGAGTGCGGGTAAGTAGGTTGAAGAGGGTAAGAGTGGGATGAGCGAGTGGGTGCAGTGATAGAGGGTGAAGAGAGGCACCGAGGGAAGAGCAAGGAAGGTGGAGGGTAAGAATGTGAGCAAAGATAGAGGGTGGGGAGGCAGAGAGGGAGAACAATTTTACGTGAAATTTGGGCAAACAAGAGGAGAGCGGGAACAGGGCTGGGATAGAGATGGAGGGAAGGAGAGAGGGGGAAAGAAAGGAGTGGAGGAGAGTGTGGGAGTGATTGCGAGAGTAATATAGAGGAGAGGTTTGTGTGTGTGTGAGAGAGTGATAAAGGGGGAGACAGAGAGACTGCAATGAACTGTCGGGATGAGAGAGGGACAGAGGGAGTGAGAGCGCGTGGGAGAGATGGGTAAGATTGGAGGAAGGGAGAGAGGTACAGGAAATGGGAAAAGAAAGAGGCAGAGAGGAGGAGGTGTAACGGAGAACAACACACACAAAATGCTGGAGGAACTCAGCAGGTCAGGCAACCTCGATGGAAAATAATAAAGGGTGGACTAGTCGGACCAAGATCAGCAAGATGAGAGGATTCGATCAGTGGGGAGTAGGAACTTTCCGAGGATGCTGCGGGATTGTTCGTTGGATTACAGTAAGTGAGAAGTACAATATATAATGAAAAACACAATCCCAAGTCTAAAACAAAGAGTGAAGGAATTGATGAAGGAACAAGTGATACGAACAATTTACTAAACAAGTGTAAACAGAGCACAGAATCATTGATCTGAGAGTGGGGGTGAGGATGAGAGTGGGGGAGACTGGAGAGGGGTGGAGAAAGGGGAAAAGGGAAGGGGAGAGGGAGGGAAGAGGGATGAGAGTGAAAGAAAGAGAATGTGGGGAGAGAGGGTTCAAGAGTAGGAGAATGGGGTATACTGGGGATGAAAGAGTGAAGCAGAGAGTTGGGAGAGAGTGGGAAGTGTGGGAGAGAGTGTAGAAGAGGGGAGGAGAGTGTGAGAGAGGAGAGAGTTGAGAGAGGGGAGGGAGCGAGAGAGAAGAGAATGGTAAGAATGAAAGCGAGGTTTGTAGGCAAGAGAGTGGGAAGGGGGAGGGACAGAAATGGATGGGTACGGAGTGGGAGGTGCCTCACCTCATCTTGCCTTGATGACGGATTCTGCTTTTCCTTTTGCTAAGGCAGAGGTTGATGGACTTTCGATCGGTCAGGGCATGAAAGGATACGCGGCGAAGGTAGGAAAATGGGGCTGGGAGGACAAATGGATTTACCATGATGAAGTGGCAGAGCAGTTTTGATGGGCCAAATGGCCTAATTCTGCTTCTGTCTCTCATGGTCTTATGGTCCAAGAGCAGCCTCCCATTCAATGAGAGCAAGAGCAATGAACTGGTTATGGACTTTGGAGGAGGAAACAGGAACCCATGAGTCAATCCTCATCGGGGCTCAAAGGTGGAGACGTTCAGCAACTTTAAATTCCACAGTGTTAACATTTCAGAGGATCTGTCCCGAGCCCGGGACACAAGTGCAATTACAAGAAAGCAGGAACTGTCTGTCCTCAGTAGTATGGCCCAGCACATCATAGTAGATATGGCCCAGCACATCACGGGTAAAACTCTCCTCACAACTGAGCACATCTCTGCGGAGTGCTGTCGCAGGAAATCAGCATCCATCATCAAGGACCCCCACCACCCAGGCCATGCTCTCTTCTCAATGCTGCCATCAGGAAGAAGGTGCATGAGCCTCAGGAGCCTCAACCCCAGGTTCAGGAACAATTATTACACTCATCCAACAGGTCCTGCTTTCTTTTTACAATATTTTTATTCAGAAGAAAAAAAAGATTTAGAGTGCAACACATAGATACATCTCAACATAACTTGTGTACATTCATATATTGTAATAAAATTGATCAAAATGTTATAGCATAACACATAAAAGTATACCACTCTGTAATCAAAAATTTAAAGATAGGTCATACATCATAAAAGAAATGTTTTATATATATATATAAAAGTCAACCCCCTACCAACTACCAAAGAAAAAAGCTGATGGATGACAATGGATAATCAGAAAATAAAACATATTCACTTAAGAAGAGAAGATAAAAATATACATAAAAGTCTGTGCACTGTTAAACTTTATAAATTGGAAAAGTAATTTAGGAAAGGTCCCCAAATATCATAAAAAGATTGTTTCGAATTTATGACTGAGCAGCGGATCTTTTCTAAATTTAAATACGACATAATATCACGTAGCCATTGAAGATGTGTAGGAGGGGTAGACTCCTTCCATTTAAGCAAGATTGCTCTTCTTGCTAAAAGAGAGGTAAAAACTAAAACCTGTAGGTTAGGAGTATTTAAAGTTATATCTTCATTTGCAATCATATCAAACAAGGCAGTAAGGGGATTTGGGTCAAATTGGACCCTAAAAAGTTGAAAGAAGCTATGAAATACTTCCCGCCAAAACTATTCAATTGTAGGGCAAAACCAAAACATATGAATTAAAGAGGCATCAGCAGAGTTGCATTTATTACAAAGTGAAGAAACATTCAGGTAAAAACTGGAGAGCTTCTGTTTAGAAATGTAAGCTCTATGAACCACTTTAAATTGTAGAAGAGAATGACGAGCACAAAGAGATGATTTATTAACCCGTTTAAGAATTTTATTCCATCTATCATCAGAAATCTGACAATTTAGGTCATCCTCCCAAGCTTTTTTATTTTATCTAAAAAGTCTTGTCCAGAATCAATCAACAAGTTATAGATACCGATAATAGAACCATTAACAAAAGGTTTCAAATTTAAAAGATCATCCAGTAAATTTTTATCAGGACCTATAGGAAAAGTAGCTAATTGGAAACGTAGAAAATCTCTAATTTGAAGGTATCTGTAAAAATGTGATTTTGGGAGTGCAAATTTATTTGACAATTGGTCAAATGATGCAAGAGAACCTGAGATAAACAAGTCCCAAAAACGCTTAATACCTAGTTCATCCCAATCCTTAAAGACTTTGTCAGTCATGGAAGGGATTAAAAAAATAATTAAGGAGAATGGGAGATGATAATCAAAAATTCGCTAAACCAAAAAATTTTCTAAATTGAAACCAGATCCTTAAACTTTGCTATTCCCACAACCAATGGACACAATCAACAGCTCTTCATCTCATGCTCTTGATGTTTATTTCTGGGTTATTTATTAGTTTTATTTCTTTTGTATTTGAATTTTGCTGTCGTTTGCACATGGTTGTTATGTATGTCCTGTTGGGGGCGATCTTTCATTCATGGTTCTTGAGTTTACTGAATTTACAATATAATCAAATCCCAGGATTATACATTGTGACATGTCTATACTTTGATAATAAATTTACTTTGCACATTTTAAATTGTACATTTCAATTTGTAAATAACTCTGAAACACAAGAGCGGGGTTGTGAGCTCAGTCTGCTGGGTATATTATTTTGTTCTGATCCGAATCGTCGACCCAACACTGTGACCCATCTTTCGAGGCACACCACATACTGGAAATATTCCTGAATTGAACTGGAAAGCCTCAAATACTCTGCCTCTCTGCTCAAGCGTGCGAACACACATAGACACACACAAACACACACATTTAAAAATGGCGACAATCATACCAGTGCACAAAAATACCAGGGTGACCTGCCTTCACGACTATCGCCCAGTGACGCTCACTACTGTGATGAAGTGCTTTGAGGGGTTGGTCATGGTCAATCAACTCCTGTCTGTGTGCAGGGACCCACTGCAATTTGCCCATCGCCACAATCTGTCAACAATTCTCACTGGCTCACACTCGGCCTTTGATCACCAGGATAAAAGCAATACACAAGTCAGACTGCTGATTACAGCTCAGCGTTCAACACAATCAGACCCTCAATTGTAATCAACAAGCTCCAAAACCTGGGCCTCTGTACCTCCTTCTGCAACTGGATCCTCACCAGGAGACCACAGTCTGTGTGGATCAGAAATAACATCTCCTCCTTGCTGACAATCAACACTGGCACACCTCAACGATGCGTGTTCAGCCCACTGCTCTACTCTCTCTACATCCACGTCTGTGTGCCTAGGCTCATCTATAAACTTGCTGATGACACAACTATTGTTGCTGGAATTTCAGATGGTGACGAGGAGGAGTACAGGAGTGAGATAGATCAGCAAGTTGAGTGGTGTCGCAGCAACAACCTTGCACTCAGCATCATGAAGACAAAGGAATTGATTGTGGATTCAGGAAGGGGAAGTTGAGGGAACACACACCAGTCCTCATCGTGGGATCAGAAGTGAAAAGGGTGAGCAGTTTCCATTTCCTGCCTGTCAACATCTCTGAGGAACTATCCTGGGCCCAACATATTGATGCAGTTACAATGAAGGCACAACATCGGCTATATTTCATTCGGAGATTGAGGGGAATCGGTCTGTCACTAAAGACACTTGCAAATTTCTACAGATGTACTGTGGAGAGCATTCTAACTGGTTGCATCACTGCCTGGTGTGGAGAGGCCACTGCACAGGATCGGAAAATGCTGCAGAAAGTTGTAAACTCAGCCAGCTCCTTCATGGGCACTGGACTCCACAGCATCCAGGCACATTCAAAAGATGATGCCACAAAAAGGTGGCATCCATCATTAAGGACCCCCATCACCCAGGACATGACTTTTTCTCATTGCTACCATCAAGGAGGATGTACAGGACCCTGAGGACACTCTCACTGGCTCAGGAACAGCTTCTTCCCCACCATCAGATTTCTGAATGGGCAATGAACTCAAGAACACCCCCTCAGTATTTTCCCTCTCGTTTTGCACTACATTTTAAATATAATTTTACACATTCTAATTGTAATCTGTAGTTTTTATTACTAAATATTGCAATGTACTGCAGACACAAAGGAACAAATTTCACCACAGATGCAGTAAACCTGATTCTGATACACAAACACACACAGCTGGGCTCAGACATACAACACTCCCACATTCCTCCCTTTGTGACCCCCTGCTTGCTCCGTGGCCCCCGGTATGAAGCTCAAACTGTTGCAACACCTGCCCTTTAAATTCATGGCTGAGGCTGTGTTGTGTCTGTTCGCTGTTTGAGTTCGATATTAAATGAAGAGTATTGAATGGGAAGGAAGGTTTGAATAGAAGAATAAAGATCTCCTCTGAAGGTATATGGGGTCCTGGTGAGAGTGTACATGGAACACTGTGCACAGGTCTGGTCTCCCTCCCGGAGTCAGCCTGTGGGATGAAGGGAATGAAGAGATTTCCCAGATTGATTTAGGAGGTGAGGTAGTGTCCTCGGAGAGATTATACTGACCGGGCCCGTCTCAAAATAAAAGAAATAAAAGGTCGTCTGACTGAGACAAACACAGTCTCACAGGGTATTGACAGGGTAGAGGCAGGAATGATGTTTCCTTTGGCTGTGGTGAGGAATGGGGTTCACAGAATCCGAGTTCACCTCAACAGGACTGGGATGAGGAGAAATTTCCTCACCCAGAGGGCAGCGAATCTTTGGAATTTTCTCCACAAGTTTCTGAATTCGAAGGACAAATTTTGGGGCTCTGCGATACTGGGAACATTGCGCGAAAGTGGCGCTGAGGTCAAAGATCAGACATGTTCTGAGTGAAAGGCAGAACAGACACAAAGGGCCGAATGGCCTGCTCCTGTTTCCTTTTTCTAAAGTCCGAGTTTACCTTTGCGCCTGGTTCTCCCTTGACCTTCAGCCTGTCCTTTTGCACAGGGGAGCGCTCACAGCACCGGAGTTCCATCGGCAGCCGCTGCGGGCCAGCTCCCGTATCCCAGCAGCAGGAGACAGGACTGGGAGGAAACTCCGGACAACAGGCCCCGATCCACGGCGGGGAAAGACCGGGCTCCCCCTGTGTGGCTGAAACATCTCACGGAATCTCCGCCCGAATCTTCACCTCCGCCATCGGAAGGATTCAAAACTCCGGCCGCTGTTGCAGCCTTTACACGGGGAGCTGCTCCCAATCTCGGATCTCTCACCGGGTCCACTCGTTTCCGATTCCAAACTTCGGTCCGTCCATCGTCCCGCCTACTGACACTGCTCAGCCAATGGTGGCAAGAAGCTCCCAGTGGTATTCTCTGATTGGCTGTGAGTGTATCCGAGGGCGGGCTGCTGCCGGGAGCCGGAGATGTCAGTCACAGTTTGTTATCAGAATCAAAGCAAGTTCACCGAGGCTCAAAGTTCAAAGTAAATTTTGTTAACAGAGTAGAGATAAGTCACCACATCCAACTCCTACAAACATACAGAGAAAAGCTACAGAATGGTAACTATATCTGGATCACTGAAAGATCAACCAGAGTGCAGAAGACAACAAACTTCGCCAATGCAAATAAACAACGAGAACATGAAATAACCGCAGCGGCTGCCGATAGATGTCCGGTGCTCTGAGCTCTCCCTGTTCAATCTGACAGGACAAGAAACAGTGAGGCGCAAAGGTAAACTCGTGTTTCAGAAAATCAGAAATAGAGAAGGTGTGGCCATTCGGCCCCTTGCACCTCTTCTGCCCTTCACTCAGAACATGCTTGACTTTTGACCTCAGCACCACTTTCCTGCAACTTCCCATCACCGCCGAGCCCCAGGATATGTCTATTCAATTTAGAAACCTTGTGGAGATAATTGCAATGATTCACTGCACTCTGGGTAAGGAAATTTCTCCTCATCTCAGTCCTGCTGAGTTGTCCTCGGATTTTGAGTCTGTGACCGCTGGTTCCACACCTTATGGAAAACATCATTCCAGCCCTTCCGCTGTAAATATCCTGTGAGATTGTATTTCTCTAATTCTGAGACAGGAATGCGATCTGTCTCAGTCAAACCACATCTTATTTCACTCATTTTGAGACAGTCCCAGTACGATGATTTGTTGTGGGAGCAATCTCTATGGACAGCAAGTATCCTGTATTGTTCCACAGCCTGATGGCTGAGGGGTAGTAACTCTTCCTGACCCTGGTGGGGCGAGTCCTGAGGCTCTCGTACCTTCTACCTGATAGATAGATAGATAGATAGATAGATAGATAGATAGATAGATAGATAGATAGATAGATAGATAGATAGATAGATAGATAGATAGATAGATAGATAGATAGATACTTTATTCATCCCCATGGGGAAATTCAACATTTTTTCCAATGTCCCATACACTTGTTGTAGCAAAACTAATTACATACATTTCTTAACTCAGTAAAAATATGATATGCATCTAAGTCACTCTCTCAAAAAGCATTAATAATAGCTTTTAAAAAGTTCTTAAGTAGTTTACTTAAATACATTAAATACAATCAACCCCGGCACTTTAACATATCTTACTCCTGGCGGTAGAATTGTAAAGCCTAATGGCATTGGGGAGTATTGACCTCTTCATCCTGTCTGAGGAGCATTGCATCGATAGCAACCTGTCGCTGAAACTGCTTCTCTGTCTCTGGATGGTGCTATGTAGAGGATGTTCAGGGTTTTCCATAATTGACCGTAGCCTACTCAGCACCCTTCGCTCAGCTACCGATGTTATACTCTCCAGTACTTTGCCCACGACAAAGCCCGCCTTCCTTACCAGCTTATTAAGATGTGAGGCGTCCCTCTTCTTAATGCTGCCTCTCTAACACGCCACCACAAAGAAGAGGGCGCTCTCCACAACTGACCTATAGAACATCTTCAGCATCTCACTACAGACATTGAATGACGCCAACCTTCTAAGGAAGTACAGTCGACTCTGTGCCTTCCTGCACAAGGCATCTGTGTTGGCAGTCCAGTCTAGCTTCTCATCTAACTGTACTCCCAGATACTTATAGGTCTTAACCTGCTCGACAATCATTACAGCGTTGATTACAGCAAAAGATTACAGCAGCGAGAAAAGAGCCTGCCTGTGTGGTGAGCCTGATCACAGCCGTCTGTATCACCGTCCCCTCTGGCCTACCCTATCCGGGAGTAAAGGGATTGTGGAGAGTAAATGTGGTACTCTGTCGAGTATCACTGTGATCCGTCCCCTCTGGGCTGCCCTATCCGGGACCAAAGAGATTGTGGAGTGTAAATGTGGTACTCTGTCGAGTATCACTGTGATCCGTCCCCTCTGGCCTGCCCTATCCGGGACCAAAGGGATTGTGGAGAGTAAATGTGGTACTCTGTCGAGTATCACTGTGATCTGTCCCCTCTGGCCTGCCCTATCCGGGACCAAAGGGATTGTGGAGAGTAAATGTGGTACTCTGTCGAGTATCACTGTGATCTGTCCCATCTGGCCTGCCCTATCCAGGACCAAAGGGATTGTAGACAGTAAATATGGTACTCTGTCGAGTATCACTGTGATCTGTCCCCTCTGGCCTGCCCTATCCGGGACCAAGGGGATTGTGGAGAGTAAATGTGGTGTTCTGTCGAGTATCATTGTGATTCGTCCCCACTGGCCAGCCCTAATTGGGACCAAAGGGATTGTGGAGAGTAAATGTGGTACTCTGTCGAGTATCACTGTGATTCATCCCCTCTGGCCTGCCCTATCCGGGACCAAAGGGATTGTGGAGAGTAAATGTGGTACTCTGTCGAGTATCACTGTGATCCGTCCCCTCTTGCCTGCCCTATCCTGGACTAAAGGGATTGTGGAAAGTCAATGTGGTACTCTGTCGAATATCACTGTGATCCGTCCCCTCTGGCCTGCCCTATCCGGGACCAAAGGGATTGTGGAGAGTAAATGTGGTACTCTGTCGAATATCACTGTGATCTGTCCCCTCTGGCCTGCCCTATCCGGGACCAAAGGGATTGAAGACAGTAAATATGGTACTCTGTCGAGTATCACTGTGATCTGTCCCCTCTGGCCTGCCCTATCCGGGACCAAGGGGATTGTGGAGAGTAAATGTGGTGTTCTGTCGAGTATCACTGTGATTCGTCCCCACTGGCCAGCCCTAATTGGGACCAAACGGATTGTGGAGAGTAAATGTGGTACTCTGTCGAGTATCACTGTAATTCGTCCCCTCTGGCCTGCCCTATCCGGGACCAAAGGGATTGTGGAGAGTAAATGTGGTACTCTGTCGTGTATCACTGTGATCCGTTCCCTCTGGCCTGCCCTATCCGTGACCAAAGGGATTGTGGAGAGTAAATGTGGTACTCTGTCGAGTATCACTGTGATCCGTCCCCTCTGGCCTGCCCTATCTGGGACCAAAGGGATTGTGGAGAGTGAATGTGGTACTCTGTTGAGTATCACCGTGATCCGTCCCCTCTGGCCTGTCCTATCCGGGACCAAAGGGATTGTGGAGAGTAACTGTGGTACTCTGTCGAGTATCACTGTGATCCGCCCCCTCTGGCCTGCCCTATCCAGGACCAAAGGGATTGTGGAGAGTAAATGTGGTGTTCTGTCGAGTATCACTGAGTTTCGTCCCCGCTGGCCTGCCCTAAATGGGTCCAAAGGGATTGTGGAGAGTAAATGTGATACTCTGTAGAGTATCACTGTGATTCGTCCCCTCTGACCTGCCCTATCCACGACCAAAGGGATTGGTGGAGAGTAACTGTGGTACTCTATCGATTATCACTGTGAACCATCCCCTCTGGCCTGCCCTATCCGTGAGCAAAGGGATTCTGGAGAGTAACTGCGGTACTCTGTCGAGTATCACTGTGATCGGTTCCCTCTGGCCTGCCCTATCCGGGACCAAAGGGATTCTGGAGAGTAAATGCGGTACTCTGTCGAGTATCACTGTGATCCGTCCCCTCTGGCCTGTCCTATCCGGGACCAAAGGGATTGTGGAGAGTTAATGTGGTACTCTGTCGAGTATCACTGTGATCCGTCCCCTCTGACCTGCCCTATCCGTGACCAAAGGGATTGTGGAGAGTAAATGTGATACTATGTCGAGTATCACTGTGATCCGTCCCCTCTGGCCTGCCCTATCCGGGACCAAAGGGATTCTGGAGAGTAACTGCGGTACTCTGTCGAGTATCACTGTGATCGGTTCCCTCTGGCCTGCCCTATCCGGGACCAAAGGGATTCTGGAGAGCAAATGCGGTACACTGTCGAGTATCACTGTGATCCGTCCCCTCTGACCTGCCCTATCCGTGACCAAAGGGATTGTGGGGAGAAAATGTGGTCCTCTGTCGAGTATCACTGTGATCCGTCCCCTCTGGCCTGCCCTATCCGGGACCAAAGGGATTGTGGAGAGTAAATGTGGTACTCTGTCGAGGATCACTGTGATCCGTCCCCTCTGGCCTGCCCTATCCGGGACCAAAGGGATTGTGGAGAGTAAATGTGGTACTCTGTCGAGTATCACTGTGATCCGTCCCCTCTGGCCTGCCCTATCCGGGACCAAAGGGATTGTGGAGAGTAAATGTGGTACTCTGTCGAGTATCACTGTGATCCGTCCACTCTGGCCTGCCCTATCCGGGACCAAAGGGATTGTGGAGAGTAAATGTGGTACTCTGTCGAGTATCACTGTGATCCGTCCCCTCTGGCCTGCCCTATCTGGGACCAAAGGGATTGTGGAGAGTAAATGTGATACTCTGTCGGGTATCACTGTGATCCGTCCCCTCTGGCCTGCCCTATCCGGGACCAAAGGGATTGTGGAGAGTAAATGTGGTACTCTGTCGAGTATCACTATGATCCATCCCCTCTGGCCTGCCCTATCCGGGACCAAAGGGATTGTGGAGAGTAAATGTGGTACTCTGTCGAGTATCACTGTGATCCGTCCCCTCCGGCCTGCCCTATCCGGGACCAAAGGGATTGTGGAGAGTCAATGTGGTACTCTGTCGAGTATCACTGTGATCCGTCCCCTCTGGCCTGCCCTATCCGGGACCAAAGGGATTGTGGAGAGTCAATGTGGTACTCTGTCGAGTATCACTGTGATCCGTCCCCTCTGGCCTGCCCTATCCGGGACCAAAGGGATTGTGGAGAGTCAATGTGGTACTCTGTCGAGTATCACTGTGATCCGTCCCCTCTGCCCTGCCATATCCGGGACCAAAGGCATTGTGGAGAGTAAATGTGGTACTCTGTCGAGTATCACTGTGATCCGTCCCCTCAGGCCTGCCCTATCCGGTACCAAAGGGATTGTGGAGAGTAAATGTCGTACTCTGTTGAATATTACTGTGATCTGGGCTCTCTTCCTACCCCTTATTATTCTTGTCTGTGAATGCAGTGCGACAATCTCTGCCCAATGTCCCCTCTTTCTACAAACCCCGTTTCTGTCCTTAGCCAAGTGTCCTCTTCATCTGCACCGTCTGCACGATCCTGCCACCCGTTCTTGGTTCTTCGTCGGGATCCGAACTCCATCCCCTCACTACCGGTTCTCTGTGCACACTCTCGCTTTCCCCCAGTCCCTTTAAAGAGTCAATTGCGCTCGATATTCATCAGAATTTATGTCACCCTGGGGCCAGGTCTGACACAGCGAATTGAGATTAGTTAACTTAAAGGAGTGGGCAGGCTTGGGTCTGAGACAGTTTAGAAAAGTCTGCACTGCCAGCTGGACATACTGATCTGTCCAGGGGTTTGCCGGCATTGGACTCTCACGTATCCTTAAAACGAGCTATAAAGTACGCAAGGGATTCTCCTTTTTTCTGTAGTTATCGGGTAAATTCACCAAAATCCGCATGCAGTCGGGCTGTCATTCAAATGGGTTCCCTTACCTCAGCGACCCACCGTGCCATGGCTTGTATTACATCAGCCCCTCTGGTGGCTCCCGGTCACCTTCGGGCGTCTGCCTGGGAAAGGGGAACCCACTCCCTGTCCCTGCCCGAGAGGGTCCATATATAACCCTGAGGAGTGGCACAAGTCCCCGGGCAGGGTCTGGAAAGGGGAACCCACTCCCTGTCCCTGTCCGAGAGGTTCCATATATAACCCTGAGGAGTGGCACAAGTCCCCGGGCAGGGTCTGGAAAGGGGAACCCACTCCCTGTCCCTGTCCGAGAGGTTCCATATATAACCCTGAGGAGTGGCACAAGTCACCGGGCAGGGTCTGGAAAGGGCAACCCACTCCCTGTCCCTCCCAAGAGGTTCCATATATAACCCTGAGGAGTGGCACAAGTCCCCGGGCAGGGTCTGGAAAGGGGAACCCACTCCCTGTCCCTGTCCGAGAGCTTCCATATATAACCCTGAGGAGTGGCACGTCCCCGGGCAGGGTCTGGAAAGGGGAACCCACTCCCTGTCCCTGTCCGAGACGTTCCATATATAACCCTGAGGAGTGGCACAAGTCCCCGGGCAGGGTCTGGAAAGGGGAACCCACTCCCTGTCCCTGTCCGAGAGGTTCCATATATAACCCTGAGGAGTGGCACGTCCCCGGCCAGGGTCTGGAAAGGGGAACCCACTCCCTGTCCCTGTCCGAGAGGTTCCATATATAACCCTGAGGAGTGGCACAAGTCCCCGGGCAGGGTCTGGAAAGGGGAACCCACTCCCTGTCCCTGTCCGAGAGGTTCCATATATAACCCTGAGGAGTGGCACAAGTCCCAAGGCAGGGTCTGGAAAGGGGAACCCACTCCCTGTCCCTGTCCGAGAGGTTCCATATATAACCCTGAGGAGTGGCACGTCCCCGGGCAGGGTCTGGAAAGGGGAACCCACTCCCTGTCCCTGTCCGAGAGGTTCCATATATAACCCTGAGGAGTAGCACAAGTCCCCAGGCAGGGTCTGGAAAGGGGAACCCACTCCCTGTCCCTGTCCGAGAGGTTCCATATATAACCCTGAGGAGTGGCACAGGTCCCCGGGCAGGGTCTGGAAAGGGGAACCCACTCCCTGCACCTGTCTGAGAGTTTCCATATATAACCCTGAGGAGTGGCACAAGTCCCCGGGCAGGGTCTGGAAAGGGGAACCCACTCCCTGTCCCTGTCCGAGAGGTTCCATATATAACCCTGAGGAGTGGCACAAGTCCCCCAGCAGGGTCTGGAAAGGGGAACCCACTCCCTGTCCCTGCCCGAGAGGTTCCATATATAACCCTGAGGAGTGGCACAAGTCCCCGGGCAGTGTCTGGAAAGGGGAACCCACTCCCCTGTCCCTATCCGAGAGGTTCCATATATAACACTGAGGAGTGGCACAAGTCCCCGGGTAGGGTCTGGAAAGGGGAACCCACTCCCTGTCCCTGTCCGAGAGGTTCCGTATATAACCCTGAGGAGTGGCACAAGTCCCCGGGCAGGGTCTGGAAAGGGGAACCCACTCCCTGTCCCTCCCAAGAGGTTCCATATATAACCCTGAGGAGTGGCACAAGTCCCCGGCCAGGGTCTGGAAAGGGGAACCCACTCCCTGTCCCTGTCCGAGAGGTTCCATATATAACCCTGAGGAGTGACACAAGTCCCCGGGCAGGGTCTGGAAAGGGGAACCCACTCCCTGTCCCTGCCCGAGAGGTTCCATATATAACCCTGAGGAGTGGCACAAGTCCCCGGGTCTGGAAAGGGGAACCCACTCCCTGTCCCTGGCCGAGAGGTTCCATATATAACCCTGAGGAGTGGCACAAGTCCCCGGGCAGCGTCTGGAAAGGGGAACCCACTCCCTGTCCCTGTCCGAGAAGTTCCATATATAACCCTGCACAGTGGGACAAGTTCCCGGGCAGGGTCCAGAGAGTTTGGCAAGTCTGTGTGAGCCAATTATGGAACGCCATTGGTTTTTCTAGCGGGTCAGAAGCATCACTAATCATACTCCACATCTCACTGGGGTCCAGGGCTTTGACATTGGAATATCTCCCACCATTATTCGGGGAAACTGTCTGAAATTTCCCCGATAGATCTATCTGCTGTCTCAGATCTTATTCCCTTTGATTTTGTTATCTGCCGTGTCTGTCCCCAGCTAACAGGTGTTAATTCGGGGAGCCATTCCGTCCCGGCGCCTCCGGGCATGGAAACAACAGCCGATGCAGAGGGAGCCTCGGCAGGTGGTTATCGAGGCCGCTGTTTGACGTCTGCAGCTACTTCAATGACCTCTGAGGGGTCTCCAATTGATCACACAGGGGAGGGGAGCAGAAGGAGCCGGCAACTGTGGCCACCAGAAATATTGGTGCATATTGGACCAATAGCATAGGTAGGAAGGGTGCGGTCCTCAATAGATATACAAACGTATTAGGGAGTGACGTAGAACACTGAAAAGTGACCTTAAGCGTAGTGATGCCTCGATTCTGCCTGAACCACATGCCAGTGAAGGTAAGAACAGGATGATTGACAGATGACAGTGTGGCTGTGACACTGGTGCGGAGGGGCAGGGTCCGGGATCATTAGTGAACATAGGACCTGTACAACAGGGACTGTTTACACCTGAACTCGGTGGGTGGGGGGGGGGGGTGGTCAGTGTCTGCTGATATCCATGCGGGTAGGATTGCCAGAGCTGTCCGAGAGGTTTTAAACTAATTTGGCAGCAGATCTGAACTGGAGTGATAGGGCTGAGGAGAATGTTGTTAGTTTTCAAACAGCGGCAGTGTGTAGTGAGACTGCCACCATTGAGAGGCTGACGATAGGGCAACATTTCAGTGGGCGGGATGAGTTGCAATGCAAAAGGGTGAGAAAATGAAAAAGGTGATGAATACGGAACTGAAGGTTTTATATTTGAATGTGAGCAATACATGGAGTAAGGGAGATGAACTTGTGTCACAGTTACAGATTGGCATTGTGGGCATCACTGAATGGTGGCTGAAGGAAGATTATAGCTGGGAGCTTCATGAGCAACGATACAGATTGTATTAACCATATAACCATATAACAATCACAGCACGGAAACAGGCCATTCCGGCCCTCCTAGTCCGTGCCGAACTCTTAATCTCACCTAGTCCCACCTACCCGCACTCAGCCCATAACCCTCCACTCCTTTCCTGTTATATACCTATCCAATTTTACCTTAAATGACACAACTGAACTGGCCTCTACTACTTCTACAGGAAGCTCATTCCGCACAGCTATCACTCTCTGAGTAAAGAAATACCCCCTCGTGTTTCCCTTAAACTTTTGCCATCTAACTCTCAAATCATGTCCTCTCGTTTGAATCTCCCCTACTCTCAATGGAAACAGCCTATTCACGTCAACTCTATCTATCCCTCTCAACATTTTAAATACCTCTCCGCCTTTGATCTCTGATGAGCATTGGCTCACGGATCTCCTGTTTCCTCCTCCTGAAGTCAATAATCAGCTCCTGGCTCTTGCTGACGTTAAATGAGAGGTTGCTTTAAGACCATACGATATAGGAGCAGAATTAGGCCATTTGGTCCATCGAGTCTGCTCCTCCATTTCAGCAATTCCAAAAACTAACAGAGTATATATAAGTCGCCACATACAACTCCTACAAACATACAGAGCAAAGCTACAGAACGGTAACTATATCTGGTTCACTGAAAGATCAGTCAGAGTGCAGAAGACAACAAACTTCGCCAATGCAAATAAACAACGAGAACATGAAATAACCGCAGCGGCTGCCGATAGATGTCCGGTGCTCTCAGCTCACCCTGTTAAATCTGACAGGGCAAGAAACAGTGAGGCACAAAGATAAACTCGTGTTTCAGAAAATCTGAAATAGAGAAGGCGTGGCCATTCGGCCCCTTGCGCCTCTTCTGCCCTTCACTCAGAACATGCTTGACTTTTGACCTCAGCACCACTTTCCTGGAACTTTCCATCACCGCTGAGCCCCAGGATATGCCTATTCAATTTAGAAACCTTGTGGAGATAATTGCAATGATTCACTGCACTCTGGATGAGGAAATTTCTCCTCATCTCAGTCCTGCTGAGTTGTCCTCGGATTTTGAGACTGTGAGCACTGGTTCCACACCTTATGGGAAACATCATTCCAGCCCTTCCGCTGTAAATATCCTGTGAGATTGTATTTCTCTAATTCTGAGACAGGGATGTGATCTGTCTCAGTCAAACCACATCTTATTTCACTCATTTTGAGACAGTCCCAGTACGATGATTTGTTGTGGGAGCATCTCTATGGACAGCAGGTGAGTGCAGTTATCCTGTGTTGTCCAACAGCCTGATGGTTGAGGGGTAGTAACTGTTCCTGACCCTGGTGGGGCGAGTCCTGAGGCTCTTGTACCTTCTACCTGATTACAGCAGTGCGAAAAGAGCCTGCCTGTGTGGTGAGCCTGATCACAGCCGCCTGTATCACCGTCCCCTCTGGCCTGACCTATCCGGGACCAAAGGGATTGTGGAGAGTAAATGTGGTACTCTGTCGAGTATCACTGTGATCCGTCCCCTCTGGCCGACCCCATCCGGGACCAAAGGGATTGTGGACAGTGAATGTGGTACTCTGTCGAGTATCACTGTGATCCGTCCCCTCTGGCCGACCCCATCCGGGACCAAAGGGATTGTGGAGAGTAAATCTGTTACTCTATCGAGTATCACTGTGATCCGTCCCCTCTGGCCTGCCCTATCCGGGACCAAAGGGATTGTGGAGAGTAAATCTGTTACTCTGTCGAGTATCACTGTGATCCGTCCCCTTTGGCCTGCCCTATCCGGGACCAAAGGGATTGTGGAGAGTAAATGTGGTACTCTGTCGAGTATCACTGTGATCCGTCCCCTCTGGTCTGCCCTATCCGGGACCAAAGGGATTCTGGAGAGTAAATGTGGTACTCTGTCGAGTATTACTGTGATCCGTCCCCTATGGCCTGCCCTATGCGGGACCAAAGGGATTGTGGAGGGTAAATGTGGTACTCTGTCGAGTATCACTGTGATCCGTACCCTCTGATCTCCCTGCCCCTTATTATTCTTGTCTGTGATTGAAGTGTGACAATCTCTGCCCCAATGTCTCCTCTTTCTACAAACCCCGTTTCTGTCCTTAGCCAAGTGTCCTCTTCATCTGCACTGTCCGCATGATCCTGCCACCCGTTCTGGGTTCTTCGTCAGGACCCTAACTCCATCCCCTCACTACCGGTTCTCTGTGCACACTCTCGCTTTCCCCAGTCCCTTTAAAGAGTCAATTGCGCTCCCTATTCATCAGAATTTATGTCACCCGGGGCCAGGTCTGACACAGCGAATTGAGATTAGTTAACTTAAAGGAGTGGGCAGGCTTGGGTCTGAGACAGTTTAGAAAAGTCTGCACTGCCAGCTGGACATACTGATCTGTCCAGGGGTTTGCCGGCATTGGACTCTCACGTATCCTTAAAACGAGCTATAAAGTAGGCAAGGGATTCTCCTTTTTTCTGTAGTTATCGGGTAAATTCACCAAACTCCGCATGCAGTCGGGCTGTCATTCAAATGGGTTCCCTTACCTCAGTGACCCACCGTGCCATGGCTTGTATTACATCAGCCCCTCTGGTGGCTCCCGGTCACCTTCGGGTATCTGCCTGCGAAAGGGGAACCCACTCCCTGTCCCTGTCCGAGAGGTTCCATATATAACCCGGAGGAGTGGCACAAGTCCCTGGGTATGGTCTGCAAAGGGGAACCTACTACCTGTCCCTGCCCCGAGAGGTTCCATATATAACCCTGAGGAGTGCAGGTAAGTCCCAGGTCAGGTTCTGGAAAGGGGAACCCACTCCCTGTCCCTGTCCGAGAGGTTCCATATATAACCCTGAGGAGCGACACAAGTCCCTGGGCAGGGTCTGGAAAAGGGAACCCACTACCTGTCCCTGTCCGAGAGGTTCCATATATAACCCTGAGGAGTGGCACAAGTCCCCGGGCAGTGTCTGGAAAGGGGAACCCAGTCCCTGTCCCTGTCCGAGAGGTTCCATATATAACCTTGAGGAGTGCAGGCAAGTCCCCGGTCAGGTTCTGGAAAGGGGAACCCACTCCCTGTCCCTGTCCGAGAGGTTCCATATATAACCCTGAGGAGTGGCACAAGTCCCCGTGCAGGGTCTGGAATGGGGAACCCAGTCCCTGTCCCTGTCCGAGAGGTTCGATTTATAACCCGGAGTAGTGGCACAAGTCCCTGGGTAGAGTCTGGAAAGGGGAACCCACTCCCTGTCCCTGTCCGAGAGGTTCCATATATAACCCTGAGGAGTGGCACAAGTCCCCGGGCAAGGTCTGGAAAGGGGAACCCTCTCCCTGTCCCTGTCCGAGAGGTTCCATATATAACCCGGAGTAGTGGCACAAGTCCCTGGGTAGGGTCTGGAAAGGGGAACCCACTCCCTGTCCCTGCCCGAGAGGTTCCATATATAACCCTGAGGAGTGGCACAAGTCCCCGTGCAGGGTCTGGAAAGGGGAACCCACTCCCTGTCCCTGTCCGAGAGGTTCCATATATCACCTTGAGGAGTGGCACAAGTCCCCGGGCAGGGTCTGGAAAGGGGAACCCACTCCCTGTCCCTGCTCGATAGGTTCCATATATAACCCTGAAGAGTGGCACGTCCACGAGCAGGGTCTGGAGAGTTTGGCATGTCTGTGTGAGCCAATTATGGAATGCCATTGGTTTTTGTAGCGGGTCAGAAGCATCACTAATCATACTCCGTAACTCATCAGGGTCCAGGGCATAGGATTGAGATTCCTCTCACCAGTATCCGGGGAAACTGTCTGAAATTTCTCCGATAGACCTATCTGCTGGTTCAGATCTTATTCCCTTTGATTTTGTTGTCTGCCGTGTCTGTCCCCGGCTAACAGGTGTTAATTCGGGGAGCCGTTCCGTCCCGGCCCCTCCGGGCGTGGAAACAACAGCCGATGCAGAGGGAGCCTCGGCAGGTGGTTATCGAGGCCGCTGTTTGACGTCTGCAGCTACTTCAATGACCTCTGAGGGGTCTCCAATTGATCACACAGGGGAGGGGAGCAGAAGGAGCCGGCAACTGTGGCCACCAGAAATATTGGTGCATATTGGACCAATAGCATAGGTAGGAAAGGTGCGGTCCTCAATAGATATACAAACGTATTAGGGAGTGACGTAGAACACTGAAAAGTGACCTTAAGCGTAGTGATGCCTCGATTCTGCCTGAACCACGTGCCAGTGAAGGTAAGAACAGGATGATTGACAGATGACAGTGTGGCTGTGAAACTGGTGCGGAGGGGCAGGGTCCGGGATCATTAGTGAACATAGGACCTGTACAACAGGGACTGTTTACACCTGAACTCGGTGGGTGGGGGGGGGGGGTGGTCAGTGTCTGCTGATATCCATGCGGGTAGGATTGCCAGAGCTGTCCGAGAGGTTTTAAACTAATTTGGCAGCAGATCTGAACTGGAGTGATAGGGCTGAGGAGAATGTTGTTAGTTTTCAAACAGCGGCAGTGTGTAGTGAGACTGCCACCATTGAGAGGCTGACGATAGGGCAACATTTCAGTGGGTGGGATGAGTTGCAATGCAAAAGGGTGAGAAAATGAAAAAGGTGATGAATACAGAACTGAAGGTTTTATATTTGAATGTGAGCAATACATGGAGTAAGGGAGATGAACTTGTGTCACAGTTACAGATTGGCATTGTGGGCATCACTGAATGGTGGCTGAAGGAAGATTATAGCTGGGAGCTTCATGAGCAACGATACAGATTGTATTAACCATATAACCATATAACAATCACAGCACGGAAACAGGCCATTCCGTGCCTCCTAGTCCGTGCTGAACTCTTAATCTCACCTAGTCCCACCTACCCGCACTCAGCCCATAACCCTCCACTCCTTTCCTGTTATATACCTATCCAATTTTACCTTAAATGACACAACTGAACTGGCCTCTACTACTTCTACAGGAAGCTCATTCCACACAGCTATCACTCTCTGAGTAAAGAAATACCCCCTCGTGTTTCCCTTAAACTTTTGCCCCCTAACTCTCAAATCATGTCCTCTCGTTTCAATCTCCCCTACTCACAATGGAAACAGCCTATTCACGTCAACTCTATCTATCCCTCTCAACATTTTAAATACCTCGATCAAATCCCCCCTCAACCTTCTACGCTCCAATGAATAGAGACCTAACTTGTTCAACCTTTCTCTGTAACTTAAGTGCTGAAACCCAGGTAACATCCTAGTAAATCGTCTCTGCACTCTCTCTAATTTATTGATATCTTTCCTATAATTCGGTGACCAGAACTGTACACAATATTCCAAATTTGGCCTTACCAATGCCTTGTACAATTTTAACATTACATCCCAACTTCTGTACTCAATGCTCTGATTTATAAAGGCCAGCGTTCCAAAAGCCTTCTTCACCACCCTATCTACATGAGACTCCACCTTCAGGGAACTATGCACTGTTATTCCTAGATCTCTCTTTTCCACTGCATTCCTCAATGCCCTACCATTTACCCTGTATGTTCTATTTGGATTATTCCTGCCAAAATGTAGAACCTCACACTTCTCAGCATTAAACTCCATCTGCCAACGTTCAGCCCATTCTTCTAACCGGCATAAATCTCCCTGCAAGCTTTGAAAACCCACCTCATTATCCACAACACCTCCTACCTTAGTATCATCAGCATACTTACTAATCCAATTTACCACCCCATCATCCAGATCATTTATGTATATTACAAACAACATTGGGCCCAAAACAGATCCCTGAGGCACCCCGCTAGTCACCGGCCTCCATCCCGATAAACAATTATCCACCACTACTCTCTGGCATCTCCCATCTAACCACTGTTGAATCCATTTTATTACTCCAGCATTAATACCTAACGACTGAACCTTCTTAACTAACCTTCCATGTGGAACTTTGTCAAAGGCCTTGCTGAAGTCCATATAGACTACATCCACTGCCTTACCCTCGTCAACATTCCTCGTAACTACTTCAAAAAATTCAATAAGGTTTGTCAAACATGACCTTCCACGCACAAATCCATGCTGGCTACTCCTAATCAGATCCTGTCTATCCAGATAATTATAAATACTATCTCTAAGAATACTTTCCATTAATTTACCCACCACTGATGTCAAACTGACAGGTCTATAATTGCCAAGCTGACTTCTAGAACCCTTTTTAAACAATGGAACCACATGAGCAATACGCCAATCCTCCGGCACAATCCCCGTTTCTAATGACATCTGAAAGATCTCCGTCAGAGCTCCTGCTATCTCTACACAAACTTCCCTCAAGGTCCTGGGGAATATCCGGTCAGAACCCGGAGATTTATCCACTTTTAAATTTCTTAAAAGTGCCAGTACTTCCACCTCTTTAATTGTCATAGGTTCCATAACTTCCTTACTTGTTTCCCACACCTTACACCATTCAATATCCTTCTCCTTAGTGAATACCGAAGAGAAGAAATCGTTCAAAATCTCTCCCATCTCCCTCGGCTCCACACATAGCTGACCACCCTGATTCTCTAAGGGACCAATTTTATCCCTCACTATCCTCTTGCTTTTAATATAACTGTAGAAGCCTTTCGGATTTACTTCCACCTTATTTGCCAAACCAAACTCGTAACTTCTTTTAGCTTTTCTATTCTCTTTCTTAAGTTTCCTTTTACATTCTTTATATTCCTCGAGCAATTCCTTTACTCCATGCTGCCTATATCTATTGTAGACATCCCTCTTTTTTCGAACCAAGTTTCTAATATCCCTTGAAAACCATGGCGCTTTCAAACCTTTAACCTTTCCTTTCAACCGAACAGGAACATAAAGATTCTGTACCCTCATAATTTCACCCTTAAGTGACCTCCATTTCTCTATTACATCCTTCCCATAAAACAACTTGACCCAATCCACTCTCTCTAAATCCCTGCACATCCCCTCAAAGTTAGCCTTTCTCCAATCAAAAATCTCAACTCTAGGTCCAGTCCTGTCCTTCTCCATAATTATACTGAAGCTAATGCTATTGTGATCACTGGACCGGAAGTGCTCCCCAACACATACATCTGTCAGCTGACCTATCGCATTCCCTAACAGGAGATCCAACACTGCCCCATCTCTAGTCGGTACTTCTATGTATTGTTGCAAAAAGCTATCCTGCACACATTTCACAAACTCTAAACCTTCCAGCCCTTTTACAGAATGAGCTTCCCAATCTATGTGTGGAAAATTAAAATCTCCCACAATCACCACCTTGTGTTTACTACAAATATCTGCTATCTCCTTACACATTTGCTCTTCCAACTCACGCTCCCCATTAGGTGGCCTATAATACACTCCTATCAGTGTTACTACGCCTTTCCCATTCCTCAATTCCACCCAAATAGCCTCCCTAGAGGAGCTCTGTAATCTATCCTTCCAGAGCACCGCCATAAGATTTTCTCGGACAAGCAATGCAACACCTCCTCCTCTGGCCCCTCCTACTCTATTGAATTAATATTGAATTATATAATTTTCTATTTCATATTTTTGTAATTAATTTTTTCACTTTTTGATCATCTATTTTCACATTGACACAAGAGAGTTTTTATTTCTGTTGATCAGTGTGAATAAAACAAATCTAAATCCACTCTGTCTCAATGTTGTAAAACAATAAAAGGTGAAAACTTCCAAGGTGACAATAAACGGACTGAGTGTCCTCATAATCTAATCTAAGTGCAATCACAAAGAAAGCACGGCCGTGCCTCTACTTCCTTTGAAGTTTGCAAAGCCTCAGTATGACATCGAAAACTTTGACAAACATCTACAGATGTGCGGTGGAGAGTAGCTGCATCGTGGCCTGGTATGGAAACAGCAAAGCCCTTGAAAGGAAAATCCTACACAAAGTAGTGGATACGTCCCAGTACATCACGGGTAAAACCCTCCCCTCCACCGAGCACATCTCTGTGGAGTGCTGTCACAGGAAAGAAGCATCCAATATGAAGGACACACACCAACAAGGACATGCTCTCTTCTCACTGCTGCCATCTGGAAGAGGGTGCGGGATCCTCAGGCCCACACCACCAGGTCAGAAACAGTGACTACCCCTGAACCATTAGGCTCTCGAACCAGAGGGCATAACTTCACCGAAATTCAGTAACCCCTTCACTGAACCATTCCCACAACCTCTGGACTCACGTTCAAGGACCCTTCATCTCATGTTCTTCATCTTTATTTCTCATTTATTTATTATTATTATTTCCTTTATATTCACAGTTTATTGTCTTTTGCGCTAAGTTTTTAGTCCGTCCTGTTGGGGTTGGTCTGTCAGTGATTCTATTATGGCTCTTGGATTTCCTGAATTTTCCCCAAAAAAATGAAACTAGGATTGTGCAAGATGACATGCTTAAACTTTGATAACAAACTTACTTTGTAGATTTTAAATTATACAGTTAAAGGGAGACAGACAGACACACACACACACACACACACACACACACACACACACACACACACACACACACACACACACACACACACACACACACACACACACACACACACACACACATCATACCGGTGCCCAAAAAGAACAGGGTGAACTGCCTCTATGACTATCACCCAGTGGCGCTCACATCTACTCTGATGAAGTGCTTTGAGGGTTTGGTCATGACTAGAATCTACTCCTGTCTGTGCATGGACCTGGACCCACTGCAATTTGCCGATCGCCACAATATACCTACAGCAGATGCAATCTCACTGATTCTCCACTCAACCTTAGATCACCTGGACAATAGCAATACACAAGTCAGGCTGCTGATATCAGCTCAGCGTTCGATACAATCAGACTCTCAATTGTAATCAACAAGCTCCAAAACCTGGGCCTCTGTACCTCCTTCTGCAACTGGATCCTCACCAGGAGACCCCAGTCTGTGTGGATCAGAAATAACATCTCCTCCTTGCTGACAATCAACACTGGCACACCTCAACGATGCGTGCTCAGCCCACTGCTCTACTCTCTCTACACCCACGTCTGTGTGGCTAGGCTCATCTATAAACTTGCCAATGACACAACTATTGTTGCTGGAATTCCAGATGGTGACGAGGAGGAGTACAGGAGTGAGATAGATCAGCAAGTTGAGTGGTGTCACAGTAACAACCCTGCACTCAACATCATGAAGACAAAGGAATTGATTGTGGATTCAGGAAGGGGAAGTCGAGGGAACACACACCAGTCCTCATCGTGGGATCAGAAGTGAAAAGGGTGAGCAGTTTCCATTTCCTGCCTGTCAACATCTCTGAGGAACTATCCTGGGCCCAACATATTGATGCAGTTACAATGAAGACACAACATCGGCTACATTTCATTCGGAGATTGAGGGGAATCGGTCTGTCACTAAAGACACTTGCAAATTTCTACAGATCTACTGTGGAGAGCATTCTAACTGGTTGCATCACTGCCTGGTGTGGAGAGGCCACTGCACAGGATCGGAAAATGCTGCAGAAAGTTGTAAACTCAGCCAGCTCCTTCATGGGCACTGGACTCCACAGCATCCAGGACACATTCAAAAGATGATGCCACAAAAGGTGGCATCCATCATTAAGGACCCCCATCACCCAGGACATGTCTTCGTCTCATTGCTACCATCAAGGAGGATGTACAGGACCCTGGAGACACACTCACTGGTTCAGGAACAGCTTCTTCCCCACTGTCAGATTTCTGAATGGACAAAGAACCCATGAACATCCCCTCAGTATTTTCCGTCTCGTTTTGCACTACATTTTAAATATAATTTTACACATTTTAATTGTAATCTGTAGTTTTTATTACTACCGTAAATATTGCAATGTACAGCAGACACAAAGGAACAAATTTCATCACATTTGCCGGTGATATTAAACCTGATTCTGATACACAAACACACACAGCTGGGCTCAGACAGACAACACTCCCACATTCCTCCCTTTGTGACACCCTGCTTGCTCCGTGGCCCCCGGTATGAAGCTCAAACTGTTGCAACACCTGCCCTTTAAATTCATGGCTGAGGCTGTGTTGTGTCTGCTCACTGTTTGAGTTCGATATTAAATGAAGAGCATTGAATGGGAAGGAAGGTTTGAATACAAGAATAAAGATCTCCTCTGAAGGTATATGGGGCCCTGGTGAGAGCGTACATGGAACACTGTGCACAGGTCTGGTCTCCCTCCCGGAGTCAGCCTGTGGGATAAAGGGAATGAAGAGATTTCCCAGATTAATTTAGGAGGTGAGGTAGTGTCCTCGGAGAGATTATACTGACCGGGACTGTCTCAAAATTAGAGAAATAAAAGGTCGTCTGACTGAGACAGACACAGTCTCACAGGGTATTGACAGGGTAGAGGCAGGAATAATGTTTCCTTTGGCTGTGGTGAGGAATGGGGGTCACAGAATCCGAGTTCACCTCAGCAGAACTGAGATGAGGAGAAATTTCCTCACCCAGAGGGCAGTGAATCTTTGGAATTTTCTCCACAAGGTTTCTAAATTTGAAGGACAAGTTTTGGGGCTCTGCGATACTGGGAACGCTGCGCGAAAGTGGCGATGAGGTCAAAGATCAGGCATGTTCTGAGCGTAAGGCCGAAAGGCCTGCTCCTGTATGTTATTTTCTAAAGTCCGAGTTTACCTTTGCGCCTGGTTCTCCCTTGACCTTCAGCCTGTCCTTTTGCACAGGGGAGCGCTCACAGAACTGGAGTTCCATCGGCAGCCGCTGCGGGCCAGCTCCCGTATCCCAGCAGCAGGAGACAGGACTGGGAGGAAACTCCGGACAATAGGCCCCGATCCATGGCGGGGAAAGACCGGGCTCCCTCTGTGAGGCTGAAACATCTCACGGAATCTCCGCCCGAATCTTCACCTCCGCCATCGGAAGGATTCAAAACTCCGGCCGCTGTTGCAGCATTTACCCGGGGAGCTGCTCCCAATCTCGGGTCTCTCACCGGGTCCACTCGTTCCCGGTTCCATTGTTCGGCCGCTCAGCGTCCCGCCCACTGACACTCCTCAGCCAATGGAGGCAAGAGTCTCTCAGTGGTGTTCTCTGATTGGCTGTGATTGTGTCCGAGGGCGGGCTGCTGCCGGGAGCCGGAGATGTCAGTCACTGTTTTCAGAATCAAGCAAGTACCCCGAGGCTCAAAGTTCAAAGTATTTTTTATTATTTTTTTTAATTTTTATTAAGCACAAACAAAAACAGAAACACTAAGCATATGCGAACAAAGCCAGGGAATCACACAAAGCAGCAACGAATATATAACTATTAACTTTAAATATACAAATAAACAAGAAATCCACTCTAAATACTGTTGGACAGAAGGAACTGTATCTAAGAGGAGTCACAAAACAGGAACATTTACAGAGATAACCCAAAACGTTGACAGATTTGTACAGTCTTTACAGCTTTCTGTTTATGGGACGTTTTCAGAGTATAAACGTATAGTTTGAAGTCTGACGTAAAAATATAAATGAAGGTTTCTTATTGCTGTGATTGCATTTATGGATATAAAATTTGCTGTAAATTAACAAAAGATTTATGATAAAGAAATGATCCCTGTGAGATTTGGTGTTATTAGTAAACCCAAATAAGACATTTTCAAAACAAAAAGTAAAATCCATATTAATATATTGATCTACAAATTGACAAACATCAACCCAAAATGTTTTAACATATTCACAATCCCAAAACAGATGAAATAAATACTCTGGATATAAACCACGAAAAGAACAGTTAGTTTCAATATCAGAATTAACCCTTGTCAAATAAACATTGGTTGGATAATATCTAAGTATAATTTTAAATAAGCCTCCACCTCAGATTCCCCAAGTGACTATTCCAAAAACTAACAGAGTACATATAAGTCGCCACCTACAACTCCTACAAACATACAGAGAAAAGCTACAGAATGGTAACTATATCTGGATCACTGAAAGATCAACCAGAGTGCAGAAGACAACGAAATTCGCCAATGCAAATAAACAACGAGAAGATGAAATAACCGCAACGGCGGCCGATAGATGTCCGGTGCTCTCAGCGCTCCCTGATCAATCTGACAGGACAAGAAACAGTGAGGCGCAAAGGTAAACCCGTGTTTCAGAAAATAAGAAATAGAGAAGGTGTGGCCATTCGGCCCCTTGCGCCTCTTTTGCCCTTCACACAGAACGTGCTTGACTTTTGACCTCAGCACCACTTTCCTGCAAATTTCCATCACCGCTGAGCCCCAGGATATGTCTATTTAATTTAGAAAACCTGTGGAGATAATTGCAATGATTCACTGCACTCTGGGTGAGGAAATTTCTCCTCATCTCAGTCCTGCCGAGTTGTCCTCGGATTTTGAGTCTGTGAGCGCTGGTTCCACACCTTATGGGAAACATCATTCCAGCCCTTCCGCTGTAAATATCCTGTGAGATTGTACTTCTCTAATTCTGAGACAGGAATGTGATCTGTCTCAGACAAACCACCTCTTATTTCACTCATTTTGAGACAGTCCCAGTACGATGATTTGCTGTGGGAGCATCTCTATGGACAGCAGCTGAGTGCAGTTATCCTGCGTGGTTCCACAGCCTGATGGCTGAGGTGTAGTAATTGTTCCTGACCCTGGTGGGGCGAGTCCTGAGGCTCTTGCACCTTCTACCTGATTACAGCAGTGAGAAAAGAGCCTGCCTGTGTGGTGAGACACATCACAGCCGCCTGTATCACAGTCCCCTCTGGCCTGCCCTATCCGGGGCCAAAAGGGATTGTGGAGAGTAAATGTGGTACTCTGTCGAGTATCACTGTGATCCGTCCCCTCTGGCCTGCACTATCCGGGACCAAAGGGATTGTGGAGAGTAAATGTGGTATCCTGTCGAATATTACTGTGATCCGTCCCCTCTGTCCTGCCCTATCCAGGACCAAAGGGATTGTGGAGAGTAACTGTGGTACTCTGTCGAATATGACTGTGATCCGTCCCCTCTGGCCTGTCCTATCCGGGACCAAAGGGATTGTGGAGAGTAAATGTGGTACTCTGTCCAGTATCACTGTGATCCGTCCCCTCTGGCCTGCCCTATCCGGGAACAAAGGGATTGTGGAGAGCAAATGTGGTACTCTGTCGAGTATGACTGTGATCAGTCCCCTCTGGCCTGCCCTATTTGGGACCAAAGGGATTGTGGAGAGTAAATGTGGTACTCTGTCGAGTATCACTGTGATCCGTCCCCTCTGGCCTGCCCTATCCGGGACCAAAGGGATTGTGGAGAGTACATGTGGTATTCTGTCGAGTATAACTGTGGTCCGTCCCCACTGGCCTGCCCTATCCGCGACCAAGGGGATTGTGGAGAGGAAATGTGGTACTCTGTCGATTATCACTGTGATCCGTCCCCTCTGTCCTGCCCTATCCGGGACCAAAGGGGTTGTGGAGAGTAACTGTGGTAGTCTGTCGAGTATCACAGTGATCCGTCACCATGGCCTGTCCTATCCGGGACCAAAGGGATTGTGGAGAGTAAATGTGGTACTCTGTCGAGTATTACTGTGATCCTGGCTCTCTTCCTGCCCCTTATTATTCTTGTCTGTGATTGCAGTACGACAATCTCTGGCCCAATGTCCCCTCTTTCTACAAACCCCGTTTATGTCCTTAGCCAAGTGTCCTCTTCATCTGCACCATCCGCACGATTCTGCCACCCGTTCTGTGTTCTTCGTCAGGACCCGAACTCCATCTCCTCACTACCGGTTCTCTGTGCACACTCTCGCTTTTCCCCAGTCCCTTTAAAGAGTCAATTGCTCTCCGTATTCATCAGAATTTATGTCACCTGGGGCCAGGAATGACACAGCGAATTGAGATTAGTTAACTTAAAGGAGTGGGCAGGCTTGGGTCTGAGACAGTTTAGAAAAGTCTGCACTGCCAGCCGGACACACTGATCTGTCCAGGGGTTTGCCGGCATTGGACTCTCACGTATCCTTAAAACGAGCTATAAAGTACGCAAGGGATTCTCCTTTTTTCTGTAGTTATCGGGTAAATTCACCAAAATCCGCATGCAGTTGGGCTGTCATTCAAATGGGTTCCCTTACCTCAGCGACCCACCGTGCCATGGCTTGTATTACATCAGCCCCTCTGGTGGCTCCCGGTCACCTTCGGGCGTCTGCCTGGGAAAGGGGAACCCACTCCCTGTCCCTGTCCGAGAGGTTCCATATATAACCCTGAGGAGTGGCACAAGTCCCCGGGCAGGGTGTGGAAAGGGGAACCCACTCCCTTTTTCAATGAATTCAAGTAAAGCCCCTGGTCCGTACGGTTATACTGCTGAATATTTTAAATCCTTTTCTTTTATACTCGCTCCTTGGCTTTGTAAAATTTTTAAAGATGCGGTAACCGTAGGTAAATAACCACAATCTTTTTATGATGCCTCCATTTCTCCAATTCTTAAAGAAAGATAAAGACCCCACTGAATGTGCATCCTATCGGCCAATATCCTTGCTGAATACGGATTCTAAGATTTTTACCAAAATTTTGGCCACTACATTAGAAAATGTATTACGTCAAATTATCTCTGAAGATCAGACTGGATTTATTAAAACCTGTTATTCATCTTTTAACATTAGAAAATTAATTAATGTAATTTATACTTCTTCATCTTAAATACCAGAATGTCATTTCCTTAGATGCTGAAAAAGCGTTCAATAGATTTGAATGACTATATTTATTTAATACGTTGCAGAATTTAAATTTTAGCTTAAAATTTATATCATGGATTAAATTAATGTATTATAAACCTTTGGCTTCGGTTCATACCAATAATCAAAGATCTTTTTTTCAGTTGTTCCGTGGTACGAGGCAAGGCTGCCCTTTAAGTCCTTTATTTTTGACATTGCTTTGGAACCTTTAGCCGTTGCCATTCCTGAATCACCTAATATTTTTGGTATTACCCGTGGGTAAGGGACATAAGTTGTCATTATATGCTGATGATTTGTTACTATACATATCTGACCCTGAGAGATCTATTCCTGCTATTTCATCCTTGCTTGCTCAGTTTAGTAGCTTTTCTGGCTACAAACTGAATTTTAATAAGAGTGAATTATTTCCATTAAATATGCAAGTTCCAATTTATAAACACTTACCATTTAAAGTTGTCACCGATCATTTTACTTATTTGGGTATTAAAATTACCAAGAAACATAAGGGTTTATTTAAAGTTAATTTGTTACCTTTAATTGAACAAATCAAGCAACTTGTTACCAGGTGGTCCCCATTATCTCTGTTATTGGTTGGTCGAATTAATACTATCAAGATGATAGTAATACCCAAATTTTTATATTTATTCCAAGCATTACCAATTTGTATTCCTAAATCTTTTTTTTATGTTATTGACTCCAAAATATCCTCGTATGTGTGGCAGAATAAAAATCGTAGATTAAATAAAAAATATTTACAGAAGCCTAAGAAGGAAGGTGGTTTTGCTTTGCCAAACCTGAGATTTTACTATTGGGCAGTTAATATTCAATATTTAATATTCTGGACACAAGAATCGGTCATAGTACCTTGCCCACAATGGGTAAATTTGGAGTGTAAATCTTTACAAGACTTCTCATTGTTTTCTATTTTAGGATCTTCCCTTCCTTTTGCTTTATCTAAACCGAATAAACAAATAACTAATCCTATAGTTAAACATACATTAAGAATATGGTTTCAATTTCGTAAATTCTTTGGCTTGAATAATCAAGCCCTATTATATCTAAATTCTTTTTCCAGCCCTCTTTTATGGACCAAGCCTTTGTGTTATGGAAAACAAAAGGTATAACATGTTTTCGTGATCTATTTTTAGATAACAGTTTTATGTCCTTTGAACAGCTATCCAACCTAAAACTCATTTTTTAAGATAGTAGCAAGTAGAAATTTCTTGAATGTTAGTATTTTCTGAAATTATGTCCAATGGACATTACAGAAAAAATTCTAGCTCTGAATCCTTGCCAGAAGGGTTTAGTAGCCATCATTTATCATATGATCATGAAAATACAGCCAGGAGTATCAGAAATAATTCAGAAGGAATGGGAAAAAGAACCTCACTCTCTTATACCCACAGAGCAGTGGGAGAAAATTTTACAATTCGTCAGTTCTTCTTCTATTTGTGCTAAACATGCCTAATACAATTTAAGGTTGTTCATAGGGCTCACATGTCCAAGGATAAACTCGCTCGATTTTATTCTTATGTTAATCCAACCAGTGACAGATCTCATTCTGAAGTCGCTTCATTGACCCAAATGTTCTGGTTTTGCCCCTGTTTGCAAAATTATTGGAAAGATATTTTTGGAATTATTTCAACAGTTCTGAATATCAAATTGCAACCGCATCCTATTACTGCAATTTTCGGATTACCAATGGTGGATAATAGTCGTTTATCCCCCCTCAGCCCGGTGGATGATTGCACTTGTTACCTTAATGGCTAGAAGATCTATCCTATTGAATTGGAAATAAATTAATCCTCCAACTATATTTCAGTGGTTTTCTCAAACTATTTCTTGTTCGAGTTTAGAAAAAATTACAAGTGTTGTCTTTGACCCTACAGTTAATTATGAAGAAACTTGGAGACCATTTATTCAACATTTTCATATGAGCTAAACTGACTTTTCCTAAACCTTACTTTTACTATCTTTAATTATTTGGATTGAGGTGCAGAGTTATTGACGCTACTGTGTATAATTAATATAACGCAATGGTCCATGTCGGTTAGGATTTTTTTCATTTTTTGGGGGGGGAGGGTTTCTTATTTTCTCCATTTTTTGTAACCACTGTGAGTTTGGGAGGTTATTATCATTTGTACTTATACCTTAACCTATTAATTATGTACTCTCAAGCTCTTTGTATTCATGTTTCATTTGTGTTTCTTTAAAATCAATAAAAAGATTTAAAATGAAAGGACTACTCTGAGGAAAGGGTGGAATAGGCTCAACGGGCCGAGTGGCCAGACATGCTCCTGTTACTTATTTTCTAAAGCACGAGTTTACCTTTGCGCCTTATTCTCCCTTGGTTTTCAGCCGTTTGGACATACTTAGAAAATGTATAGAATAATGACCATAACAGAAGCAGGCAGTGAAAGATCAGCCAGAGTGCTGAAGGTAACGAACTGTGCAAATGCAAATACGGAGAAAAAGCGATAAATAACAAGAGCATGAAATAACCGCAGCAGCTGCTGATGGATCTCCGGAGCTCTCACCGCTCCCCTGTGCAATCCGACAGGCTGAAGGCCAAGGGAGACCAAGGCGCAAAGGAAAACTCGTGATTTAGAAAATAAGAAACAGGAGCAGGCGTTGCCATTCGGCCCGTTGCACTGTTCTGCCCCTCATTCAGAACATGTCTGATCTTTGACCTCAGCGCCACCTTCCTGCAACGTTCCCCACATCGCCGAGCCCCTAAATATGTCCGATTAATTTAGAAAACTTGTGGAGAAAACTCCAAATATTCACCGCACTGTGTAGGGGAAATTTCTCCTCATCTCAGTCCTGCTGAGGTGACCTCGGATTTTGAGTCTGTGATCCCTGGTTCCACTGCCCAGCCAGGGGAATCATGATTCCTGCCCCTACCCTGTAAATACGCTGTGAGCCTGTGTCTGACTCAATCAGGAAGCTTCTCCATGTGAACATTGTGTTAATGAAATTGGTGACAGTTCATTCAGACCAGCAGCTTTGACCACAAGAACACCAGACAGTGGTCAGCACGGAATGTCCTGCAGTTACTGCAGGAGAAGGACTGGATGGACACAGTGGAGTGTTTCCCTGAGCAGACAGTCCAGACCATCTGGCAGAATGCCTCATCACCAGATCTCACCAACAGGCAGCAAGACCTTACCTGTCTGGCGGCGAGAGGGCCCCTCCCAGTCTGATCCTTGCTGCATGCCCGGAGATCACTCCCACAGCGCGCTGCCCCGAGATTACTGCAGTGGAGACGAGACGGTCCCTCCCAGTCTGATCCTTGCTGCATGCCCGGAGATCACCCCCACAGCGCGCTGCCCCGAGATTACTGCAGTGGAGACGAGAGGGGCCTCCCAGTCTGATCCTTGCTGCATGCCCGGAGATCAGTCCCACAGCGCGCTGCCCCGAGATTACTGCAGTGGAGACGAGACGGCCCCTCCCAGTCTGATCCTTGCTGCATGCCCGGAGATCACTCCCACAGCGCGCTGTCCCGGGATTACTGCAGTGGTGATGAGAGGGGCCCTCCCAGTCTGATCCTTGCTGCATGCCCGGAGATCACTCCCACAGCGCGCTGCCCCGAGATTACTGCAGTGGAGACGAGACGGTCACTCACCTCTTTGCGGACTGTGGGCAGCCGAAGATATGTGGAGAAAGATGCAAGGGCCTGTGCCACAGCAGCTGCGTGACAGAAGTCGCACTGATCCTCGGGCTGTTCCCAGGATCCACAGGAAAACGGACAGCGAATGCTGCTGGAAAATCATCAACTCGGGGAAAGACGCTCGAAACTTGTTGGCCTGACATCACACCGAGATGTCCGGAGAGCAGCGGTTCCCATCCTGGGGTCCACGGTTACTGGTATTGGTCTTTGGCATAAAAATGTTTGCGAAGCCCAGTCGTACAGGAATGCTGCCGACTGACACATTCCAGACTACAGGGACACCATTGAACTACAGGGATCCTTTACACTTGACAGGGAGAGGCCGGATTGGCTGAGGAAGCCTCACAGTTACTGTAGTAGTGAACCCGCCCAGGGGGGCACATGGCTTCTCCTTTCAACGCAGGACTTCAATCGTCTTCCAGGGGAAGGTCCTTCCGACCGCAGGGAAGAGGCCTTTGGAGATTCAGCTGAAGTTTTTGCCGCTGTAGGTTTTTACGGGATGGGGTTACTATGGCCATCCCTCCTCCGCTCGTAGCCGGGCTTAGACAGTCCTTGGCCGCGTTTTCTTATCTGTTGCCCGTTTAATGTGTTTTTGATCCCACACTAAACAAAGAAATGGCCAGAATTTCCACTGAACACATCCAACAAAACCATACACGACGAAATCTGCAGATGCTGGAAATTCAAACAACACACACAAAATGCTGGTGGAACACAGCAGGCCAGACAGCATCTATAAGGAGAAGCCCTGTCGACGTTTCGGGCCGAAACCCTTCGTCATGTTCATTCCCTGAGACTGCAGCGCGAGTAGTGGACAATCGCGGTACTGCAGGGGATCAGCAGCTCCCCGAAAGTGAAAGCATTCTGAATCAGGAAGTGCTGGGAGTTAACATGGCTTCGAAAGGACCGGTCGAGAGTTTGAGCGAGGAGGCAATTTGTCCCATCTGCCTGGATTTCTTCACCGAACCCGTATCACTGGAGTGCGGACACAACTTCTGTCGCTCTTGTGTCACACAGTATTGGGAAAAGGAGGAGAGAAACTCCTGCCCGGAATGTAGAGCGGTGTTTGCTGACCGCACCCTCAGGGCCAGTCGGGCCTTAGCAAATCTGGCTGAAAAATTTCGAAATCTAAACCTGAATCCGAAAGGGAAGGAAAGTAAACGTCACTGCGAGGAACATGAGGAAGAACTGAAGCTGTTTTGTGAAACGGACAAGACACTGATCTGTGTGATTTGTGCAGCTGCGCAGGAACACAGAGAGCATCGATTCATGCTGATTAAAGAAGCTGTTAAACTCTACAAGGTAAAAACTAAACGTTAATTTAATACTTAAAACATTTCCTTTGCCCTAGATACCATTACACGAGCCTCCATAACCAACACATCATTCTTGGCAACTTGCGCCATCTCCAACGGGATTCTAGCATCTCTCCGTCCCATAGCCCACCTCCTCACCCCGCAACTCTCCGCTCTCTATACGGATCGCGCTCCACGTACTGTATCGCCCTGATCCACTCGCTCCTCCCCACTGATCTCCCTCCTGACACCGACACCTGCAAGCGGGACAAGTGCTACACCTGACTCCTAATCTCCTCCCTTGTCACCATTCAGGGCCGCAAACAGTCTAGTTCCTGCCGTTTCTTCCATGGTCGATTGTCCTCTCGTATTACATTCCTTCATCTCCAGCCATTTACCTCTTCCACCTGTCCCCTCTCAGCTTCTCACTTCATCACCCTCCCCCATGTTCCCCCTCACGTTGTCTCTCCCGTCACCTGTCAGCTGGTTCTCGTCCCCAACCTTTTTATTCTGGCTTCTGTCCCATTCCTTCCCAGTCCTAATGAAGGGTCTCATCCCGAAACACCGACTGTTTATTTACCCTGAATAGATGCTGCCTGACTCACTGAGTTCCTCCAGCATTTTGTGTGATAATCGGGTTTGATCATCTGTTTCTTTTGATGCATCTTTGTTTCTATTTCCTTCACTCTCTGACTTCCAGGATCAGCTAAAATCTTCCTTAGACTCTCTCACAAAAAAGAAATCAGACTTCCAGGAAAAGGAGCAGCAACAGAAAGAGAAGATTTCCGGAGTTCAGGTGAGGCTTCCTGAGCGGAATTTCTGATATTACTATGAGATTTGCTCCATTTAATGAAGAATAGCCGAGTATCGCAGCTCCAGTGACCTGGGTTCGATCCTGACATCTGCTGCTGTCTGTGTGGAGTTTTCATGCTCTCCCTGTGGCCATGACAGTTTCAGACACATCCTAAGGACATGCTGGATGAATGGTGAATAACAATTAACCCTGTGAAGGTGGAGGAGGTTGTATGTGCATCAGGTGGGAGTTAATGGGGGTTTATGGGTCAATGGGGAGAATAGGTTTCAGGAAAACGTGACTGAATGGGGTTGATGGGAATGTTTCAGAGCTAGCATGGACATTATTGGACCAAATGGTCTCCTTAATGTCATCAGGAAATACACACAGCAATTTAGTAAATTAATCTTCACCTTTCATCCGACAGGAACAATCACACAGCCTTCAGTCCCACATCACATCCCAGTTTGCTGAACTGCGCCAGATTATCACTGAGAAAGAGCAGAGCTTACTCAGGGATCTCAGGGAAGAGGAGAAGAGGATTCTCAACCCAATGGAGAAAAACCTTCTAGCTCTTCAAGAGAATATAAGGATTATTCAGGAGGAAATCACTAAGTTAAAGGAACAGATGGATCAAAAAGACAGTGTGATATTTCTCAAGGTGAGGGATTATATTTCAATTTGTTTCTGTCAGAGGGCACTAAATGAACAGTGGTATATTTGAAATAAACACAGCACAGCGGCCAATTCTAACAAATCAATTGTCGGTGCTGGCGACCTCACACAAGCTGTTATACCTGCATGATGCGCCCTCCCATCACTCCAATAATGACATTTCAAAATGTCCAAGAGACGCTTTCAGTCCTTCATTAACAAAATACAATCTTGAAGCGATGAAACTTCAGGGTAATTCATTGTAAAGTAAGCTGCAACACAGCAGTCAAGAACAGAGTGACATCCGCCCGTCCCCAGCTCAAAACTCCCCAGAACAAAGTACAGAGACGTAACTTTTTCCCTTCGCTTTTACCACATCCCCACTCACGTGACTGGTTACCATAATAAACACGTAACACAGAATACAATACAGATGGAAACAGATGCGTTGCTCCTACAGACAGCATTTACAAATGGCAGTAAACTGTTTCTCACCAGACAATTGATGCATCTATTCAGGATTGTTGTTGTCCCATAATAATAAGATTATTAAGTGATTGGACACGCTGGAGGCAGGAAACATGTTCCTGCTGATGGGTGAGTCCAGAACTAGAGGTGACAGTTTAAGAATAAGGGGTAGGCCATTTAGAACAGTGATGCGGAATAACTTTTTCACCCAGAGAGTGGTGGATATGTAGAATGCTCTGCCCCAGAAGGTAGTGGAGGCCAAGTCTCTGGATGCTTTCAAAAGAGAGTTAGATAGAGCTCTTATAGATAGCGGAGTCAAGGGATATGGGGAGAGGGCGGGAACAGGGTACTGATTGTGTATGGTCAGCCATGATCACAGTGAATGGCGGTGTTGGCTAGAAGGGCCGAATGGCCTTCTCCTGCACCTAATGTCTATTGTCGCAAAACTGGACTTCCACAAATTCTGTACATCCCAGGACAGAATGCAAATTTCTCTGAAATTATTTACTCTGACCACAACAGAGAGCTGCTGACTGTGGCCTTAATTCTACATTAAATACCCTCTAAAACTCCCATTAACACCCAGTTCCAGTCACAGGCTGTGAGTGTGTCTGGTGCGGTGGGTGTGAGGGTCTCTTTGTCAATCAGTGAGAACAAAGAATTTGACCCACACATCAGACTTATCTTCTGTATCCGGTTTCCGTCAGATTAGGGAAACTATTATTGTCTCTTAACTTTTACAGATAACATTCAAATGAACGTTCAATCGTTCAAAACATAACCAGGCCATTCGGCCCATTTTCTCCTCTCAATTTCCCTGCTTCACAATCCTCCTGCCACCCACTCACCTCAACCAGCAACAGTGCCCCGAAATCTCTGATCCCTCACGTGTTTATCCAGCCTCCCCATTACATTCAATATCTGCTGTTCCATTTCAGCCACTCCTGTGGCACTGAGTGCCACATCCTCCTCACTAAATTTCTTGTGGAATTTGTAAAAATCCATCTGGAATTACATCACCTCACAAGTCTTCCTCCACCCGCACACAATCACATACATCACTGATCTTAAATTCCTCCATCATATCAAACTGATGTCATATCCAGATGAAAATGCACAGCCTGTCCTGTCTTCCCTGTAAGTTTCATCCTCTCAGTAATGGTCTGACATTCAGAAACTTTCCCTGTAATTTACCCCATGGTTCTGTATTGTCCGTGTGTGTGAGTGACTGTGGGAGTGGGAATTTTCAACACCTTGTAATGATTTGGATGTAATTCAGGATGTGGACAGTAAGTCCAAGTCTAATTGGATTTGTGTTTTATTTATTTCAGGAGGAAGCTCGTCGGAACAGAAGGTAGGACAGGCTCTTCACTGAAACCCTGAATGGATTTGTAAAATAGTTCAGAATAGTAATTTATAACCAGCAGTTTAATATTTACAGGATTAATGACGATGTCCAGGAATTGTCAGTGACAGATGAGACCCTACTGGTTGAAAAATTCGATCACCTCTATTTGTTGAACACAGTGCTGAGAGAAACGCTTGATGCTATTAATCGAGGTAAAACTTACAAAGATTCATTTCTCCTTGTTTATGAAGCTCAATTCAGTTCCAATTTGAGGCAAAGATTGTCTGTAATACTGGGCTGAAGGGGAACTGAAGCTTATTCTACATCAACCCCACCGACTGGGAGGCATCACTGTCACATAGTCAGCTGGAGATGTCAGATCCCTGGACACACCAGCACAGGGTCACAATACAACCAATACACGGGACTGTCAAATGAACCACAGTGTTCCAATCCCAGGCAAATGCACTAACACACCAGGACATGAGTTAGGATCTACCAGAGGAACTAGGAATTAAATACTGACGTTAATATTATAAGGAATAAAAGCAGGTATCAGTGTGGTGACAGGGATTGTCAGGAAAATACACAAGTCCTTCATGTGCCCTGTGAGTGCAGACTCTGACTGACACAGGTCTTCCCCCTTCCGGATCAGCATCTCTCACTGTTGTTAGAGGCAGAAGAGGGGAGTGGTCGTGATCAGGGACTGAATCGTCAGGGGAACAGACAGGAGAATCTCTTGATGTGAACGGGACACCCGAATGGTATGTTGCCTCCTGGGTGCCAGGGTCAGGGATGCCTCGAATCGTGTCCGCAGCATTTTAGAGAGGGAGGGAAAAGAGGCAGATATCTTGGTAAATTTGTGACAATGACATTGGAAGTAAAAGCAAAGAGGTCCTGATAATAGAATTTGGAGAGCTTGGTCGAAAGCTCAGAAGCAGCACCCCCAGGGTTGTAATTTCTGGATTGCTGCCTGTGCCACGTGCTGGTGAGGGTAGAAACAGGATAATTTAACAGATAAACATGGCTGAGAAGATGGTGCTGGGGACAGGGTTTCAGGTTCTTGGATCATTGGGATCTGTTCTGGTGGAGGAATGACCTGCTCAAAAGGGATGGGTCGCACCTCGACCCAAGCGAGAACAATATTCTCACAGAGGTTTTATAGAGCTATTGGGGAGAGTCTGAACTAATTTGGTGGGGGGGGGGGGGGGTGCTCGGGAACTGGAGTGAAGGGAGAGGACTGATGGTAAAATGCAAAGATAGCGTGCAGTCAGACTGTCAGATATGGCGGACAGATGAGAGGATAAAATTGCAGCCAGCAGGGTGAGTATCAGTGCATTAGGGATGCAGAATTAAGAAGGGTAGCAGATACAGTACACAAAGTGTTATATCTCAATGCATGGAGTATGAGAAGTAAGGTGGATGATCTTGTTGCACTATTACAGATTGTCAGGTATGATGTTGTGGCCATCACGGAAACATGGCTGAAGGATGGTTGTAGTTGGGAGCTGAATGTTCAAGATTACACAATGTATCGGAGGAAGGAAGGAAGGCTGATGGGGTGGTGTGGCTCTGCTGTTAAATCAGCAGCAAGATGTGACATAGGATTGAAGATGTTGAATCTTGTGGGTTGAGGTAAGGAACTGCAAAAGTAAAAATGACACTGACACCAGTCATATACAGGTCTCCCAACAGTCAGTGGGTTGGGGCCCACAGATTACAACTGGAAATAGAAAAGGCTGATGAAAAGGACAATGTTATGATAATCATGGGAGATTTCAACATTCAGGTCAATTGGGAAAATCAGGTTGGTAAAGGATCTCAACAGAGTGAGTTTGTTGAATGCAATGTGATGGCTTTCTAGAGCAGTTTGTCGTTGAGCCTACTTGGGGAACAGCTCTACTGGATTGGGTGTTATGTATTGAAGCAGAGGTGAGTAGTTAAAAGAAACCTTAGGAGGCAGTGCTCACAACATGACTGAGTTCAACTTGAAATTTGATAAGGAGAAAGTAAAGTCTGACATTGTAGTATTTCAGAGGAGTAAAAGAAATTACAGTGGTCTGTGAGAGGAGTTGGCCAAAGCAAATTGGAAGGAGATGCTGGCAGCGATGAGAGCAGAGCAGAAATGGTGTCAGTTTCTGGGAAAATGAGGAAGGTGAAGGATAGATGTATTCCAAAAATAAATAAATACTCAAATGGCAAAATAGTAAAACCGTGGCTGACAAGGGAGACAAGTTAATGAAAAGGCAAAAGAGAGGGCATACAACTAAACAAAAATTAGTAGGAAGACAGAGGATTGGGAAGCTTTTAAATATCTACAGAGAGGAACTAAAAGAATGATTGGGAGGGGAAAAATAAACAAGAAATTGATTTGAATTGAAATTACTTTATTACTTATATCCTTCATATACATGAGGATTCAAAATCTTTACGTTATGTCTCCATCTAAATGTGCAATGAGCAATTTATAGTAATTTATGATGAATTTTCTGTATAACATGCTGGTCAATATAACATAGAAATACAGTTGTGTCAGTATGAGTTAATCAGTCTGCTGGCCTGGTTGAAGAAGCTGTCCCGGAGCCTGTTGCTCCTGGCTTTTATGCTGCGGTACCGTATCCCGGATGGTCGCAACTGGTACAGATTGTGGTTGGGGTGACTCTGGTCTCCAATGATCCTTCAGGCTATTTTTACACACCTGTCTTTGTAAAACAAGTTAGCAAACAATATCAAATTGTTTTTCAAGTATTGTAAAAAAATAAAACAGAGGTGAGAGTGGATATAGGACCGGTAGAAAATGAGGCCGGATATATAATAACACAGGATAAAGAGATGGCAGATAAACCAAATATTTTGCACCAGTCTTCACCGTGGAAGACACTAGCACTGTGCCCGGTGTTGAAGAGTGCGAGGGAAGAGAAGTGAGTGCAGTTACTGTTACAAGGGAGAAGGTGCTCAAAAAGCTGAAAGACCTAAAGGTACATAAGTCACGCGGACCAGATGAACTGCACCCTAGTGTTCTGAAAGAGGTTGCAGTAGAAATAATGGAGGCATTTCAAATGATCTTTCAAAAATCGTTGGACCCTGGCATTGTGCCAGAGGACTGGAAAATGACAAATGTCACTTAACTCTTTAAGTAAGGAGGAAGGCAACAGAAAGGAAATTATTGACCAGTTAGCCTCACCTCTGTGGTTGGGAAGAAATTGGAGTCAATTGTTAAGTATGAGGTTATGGAATACTTGGTGACACTGGACAAGATAGGACAAGTCAGCATGGCTTCGTTAAGGGAATATCCTGCCTGACAAACCTGTTGGGATTCTTTGAGGAGATTACAAGCAGGATCGATAAAGGGGATGTAGTGGATGTTGTATATTTGGAATCTCGGAAGGCCTTTGACAAGGTACCACACATGAAGGTGGTAACCAGGTTAAGACGGCATGGTATTACAGAAAAGATACAGGCATGGTTAGAACATTGGCTGATTGGTAGGAAACAGCGAATGAGAGTAAAGGTTTTCTGGTTGGCTGCCACTGACTCGTGTTCCACAGGGGTCAGTGTTAGGACACCTTCATTTTATGCTGTATATCAAGATTTAGCTGATGGAACAGACCATAAGATATAGGAGCAGAAGTAGGCCATTTGGCCCATCGAGTCTACTCCACCATTCAGTCATGGGCTGATCTAATTCTTCCGGTCATCCCCACTCCCCTGCTTTCACCCTATACCCTTTGATGCCCTGGCTAATCAAGAACCTATCTATCTCTGCCATAAATATGACTTGGCCTTAACAGCCACTTGTGGCAACAAATTCCATAGATTTTCCACACACTGACTAAAGTAATTTCTCCGCATCTCAGTTCTAAAAGGACGTCCTTCAATCATGAAGTCATACCCTCTTGTCCTAGAGTAGATGGCTTTGTTTCCAAGTTTGCATATGATAACGAAGATTGGTGGAGGGGCTGGTAGTGTTGAGGAAACAGTTAGGCTGGACAAGGACTTGGATGAGGAGAATGGGAAAGAAAGTGGCAAATGATATACAATGTTGGAAAATGCACGGCCATGCACTGTGGTCGTAGAAATAATGTGCAGATTTTTTTTTCAAATGGGGAGAAAACCCAAAAAGCTGAGTTGAAAATGGACTTAGTAGTCATTCTGCAGACACCCTAAAGGTTAACTTGCAGGTAGAGTCAGTGGTGAGGAAGGCAAATCCAATGTTAGCATTCAATTCAAGAGCAAGGATGTGATGCTGAGGCTTTATAAGGCACTGGCGAAGCCTCACCTTGAGTATTGTGAACAGTTTTGGGCTCCTCATCTAAGAAAAGATGTGCTGGCATTGCAGAAGGTTCATTTCATAAGGATGATTCCAGGAATGAAAGGGTTATCATACAAGGAACGTTTGATAACTCTGTGTCTGTACTCGCTGGAATTTAGAAAGATGAGGGGGGATCTCATTGAAACCTTTCGAATTTTGAAAGGCCTAGACAGAGTAGATGTGGAAAGGATGTTTCCCATGGTGGTGGAGTCTAGGACAAGAGGGTACAGCCTCAAGATAGAGGGGGGTCTATTTAAAACAGATGCGAAGAAATTTGAGCCAGCGGCTGGTGAATTTGTGGAACTTGTTGGGTGTATTTAAGGCAGAGCTTGATAGGTTCTAGATTGGACACAGCATCAAATGTTACGGGGAGAAGGCCAGGGAGTGGGGCTGAGGAGGGAAAAAAAGGATCAGCCATGATTGAATGGCAGAGCAGACTCGATGGACAAATGGCCTAATTCTGCTCCTATGTCTTATGGTGATCAGACCACTACATTGAAGCATTGTGAGAATGAGCTCGGACACACCAACAAGCATTGACATGGGTCAAGATTTCATCTCGGGAGAAGCACACACAGCATAACCGGCCTGGCAAAGCTCCCTCACACACATACACAGGAAGGACTGGCAGATTGTAGTCAGAGCCTCAGCAATGTACGTTGTTATTTCCCTCAGTAACCTGGAAACCAATCTCTTCAGAGAAAGTCATTTATTCATTTAAACAACTCAGTCAAGTGTGACACACGGCCACAGAAATAGGCACACATTCCCATTTAGGATTGAAATCTTCCGTCCTTACCCAGTCTGTCTGTTCTGTGGCACTGAGCTGCCCTCTGACGTGATGTCACATCAACACTTCACAGACAGACTCCGGGGTGAGATTCCTCAGGATGATGATCTGGAAGGGTTTGATGGATGTTGAACTCACGGCCCACTTCATCAATCTGCAAGACTAAGATGTCTTCTTGAGCATGGACCATTTGTGTGTGTTTGCACCCCCCACCCCCATCCCTCTAACCATTTCCCATCTGTGTACCTGCCCAAATTTATTTTAAAATCTTTTATTTTTACCTGTTTGTACAGCGTCTGATGGTAAATTCCATTTACCAACCTCCCTCTCTATGAGAATGTTACCCGATAGACCACTCAGAAAAATTTCCCATCTCACTTTCAATCTGAGGCCTCTGGTTCTGTACTCCCATATCTTGGAAAAAGAAATGCTATTTAAGCCCCTTATGAATTATTTACCTCAATAAGGGGTCATACCTGAACATCCTACACGACAGCTGAATAGCCCAAGCTTATCCACTCTCTGTTTTTAACCCAAGCCCCCAGTCCTGGTAACATCCTCCTGAAGCCTCCTGTCCAGTGTAATGACATCCTCCCCATACTCGGGAACTGGAAATGCAGAGAATGCTCCAAGTGTGGTCTATCAACGACATCAAAGGCCTTGCTGAATTTCCTGTGGACAGTGTGGAATAGGCTGATGAATACACGACTGAAGGTGTTTTTTTTAGATTGGGACAAGAAGGGCGGCGTGGGAGCTAAATTCTGAAGAAAGGCAGTTCTGTAAAAAACTTGGCGTACAAGAACGGCGAGACTGCGCAGGACAGCGCGGAGAGTTTAAAAAGATGACCACCCTATACAGCGGACAGCGGAGTGGGTGGCAGCAGAGTGTAGGGCTTTGGCTCAACGGGCTTAGGCGGAAACGGGAAGAGGCGAGAGCGAGGCACCGACTCTTTTTCTCCCCTTGGCAAATCGGCCCGGATGGATGGGGGAACAGCAGGGCACATTAGCTAACGGTTTAAAAATTTCGTGTGTTTGGCGAAGTAAGTGGGTGAGTAGACCTATCTTTCTTTGTTTCATTCCTGTAGAATTAGGTAGCATGTCTGCAGGGTTAGTGCTTTGTTCAGGGTGTCAGATGTGGGAATCCTGGGAGACCTCCAGCCTCCCTGATAGCCACATCTGCACCAGGTGAACCGAGATTCAGCTCCTCGGAGACCGTGTTAGGGATCTGGAGCTGCAGCTTGATGACCTACTGCTTATTAGAGAAAATGAAGAGGTGATAGACAGGAGCTACAGGGAGGTAGTCATCCCTAGGCTACAGTGGTCAGAAAACTGGGTGACTGTCAGGAGAGGGAAGGGAAATGCCCGGATAGTGGAGAGCACCCCTGTGGCTGCCCTCCTCAGCAACAAGTATATCGTTTTGGATGCTGTTGAGGGGGATGACCTGACAGGGGACGGCCACGGTGACCGGGTCTCTGGCACTGAGCCTGGCGCTGTTGTGCAGGAGTGAAGGAGGGAGAAGAGGAATGCGGTAGTCATAGGGGATTCCATAGTCAGGGGAACAGACAGGAGATTCTGTGAGCCTGGTAGAGATACCCGCATGGTGTGCTGCCTCCCGGGTGCCAGGGTACGGGATGTCTCGAATCGGGTCCAGGATATTCTGAAGGGAGAGGGCGAGCAGCCAGCTGTCTTGGTACATGTTGGTACCAATGACATAGAGAGGAAAAGGGAGGAGGTCCTGAAGAGAGATTTCCGGGAGTTAGGAAGGGAGCTGAGAAGCAGGACCTCCAGGGTAGTAAGCTCAGGATTACTACCTGTGCCACGTGCTAGCGAGGGCAAGAATAGTAGGATCAGGCAGATGAATGCGTGGCTGAGAGACTGGTGCAGGGGTCAGGGCTTCAGATTCTTGGATCATTGGGATCTCTTCAGGGGGATGTATTACCTGTTCGAAAAGGACAGGTTACACCTGAACCCGAAGGGGATCAATATCATAGCGGGAATGTTTAATAGAGCTGTTAGGAAGGGTTTAAACTAATTTGGCAGGGGGATGGGAAACCGGAATGATAGAGTGGAGGAGGGGGAAAACAGAAATAAATCTAAGATAGTGAGCAGTAAAGATGTCAGGAAGGACAGGCAGGTGATGCGGCAAATTTGCAGCCACTGGGATGAGTTGCAGTGCAATCAAAACAAAAAGTACCAAATACTGGACCTAAGGTGTTAAACTTAAATACACACAGCATAAGGAATAAGGTGGATGATCTTGTCGTACAGCTACAGATTGGCAGGTATAATTTTGTGGCCATCACTGAGACGTGGCTAAAGGATGCATGTCTCTGAGAGCTGAACGTCCAAGGATACACAGTGTATTGGAAGGATAGGCAGGTAGGCAGAGGGGGTGGCGTGGCTTTATTGGTAAGAAATGATAATAAATCATTAGAAAGAGGTGACATAGGATCGGAAGAATCTTTATGAGTTGAGCTAAGAAATCGCAGGGGTAAAAGGACCCTGATGGCAGTTATCTACCGGCCTCATAACAGCTGCAGTGAGGTGGACTACAAATTACAACAGGAAATAGAAAAGGCTTGCCAGAAGGGCAGTGTTATGATAATTGTGGGGGATTTTAACATGCGAGTGGATTGGGAAAATCAGGTCAACACTGGATCTCAAGACAGAGAATTTGTAGAATGTCTACGGGATGGCTTTTCAAGAACAGCTTGTTGTTGAGCCCACTAGGGGATCAGAGGTACTGGATTGGATATTGTGTAATGAACCAGAGGTGATTAGAGAGATTGAGGTGAAGGAACCGTTAGGAGACAGTGATCGTAACATGACTGAGTTCACCGTGAAATTTGAGAAAGAGAAGCCGAAATCCGATGTGTCGGTATTTCAGTGGAGTAAAGGAAATTACAGTGGCACGAGAGAGGAACTGGCCAAATTTGACTGGAAAGGGACACTAGCGGGAGGACGGCAGAGCAGCAGTGGCTGGAGTTTATGCGAGAAGTGAGGAAGGTGAAACACAGATATATTCCAAAAAAGAAGAAATTTTCGGATGGAAAAAGGATGCGACCGTGGCTGACAAGAGAAGTGAAAGCCAAAGTAAAAGCAAAGGAGAGGGCATTCAAGGAAGCAAAAATTAGTGGGAGGACAGAGGATTGGGAAGTTTTTAAAAGCTTACAAAAGGAAACTAAGAAGGCCATTAAGAGGGAAAAGATGAACTATGAAAGGAAGCTAGCAAATAATATCAAAGAAGATACTAAAAGCTTTTTCAAGTATTAAAAGAGTAACAAAACAGGTGAGAGTGGATATAGGACCGATAGAAAATGATGCTGGAGAAATTGTAATGGGAGATAAGGAGATGGCTGAGGAACTGAACGAGTATTTGCATCAGTCCTCACTGAGGAAGATATCGGCGGTATACCGGACACTCAAGGGTGTCAGGGAAGAGAAGTGTGCACAGTCACAATTACGACAGAGAAAGTACTCAGGAAGCTGAATAGTCTAAGGGTAGATAAATCTCCAGGACCAGATGGAATGCACCCTTGAGTTTTGAAGGAAGTAGCTGTGGAGATCGCGGAGGCATTAGCAATGATCTTTCAAAAGTCAGTAGACTCTGGCAATGGTTCCGGAGGAGTGGAAGATTGAAAATGCCACTCTGGTATTTAAGAAGGGGGCAAGGAAGCAAAAAGTAAATTATAGACCTGTTAGCTTGACATCGGTGGTTGGGCAGTTATTGGAGTCAATTGTCAAGGATGAGGTTACCGAGTACCTGGAGGCATATGACAAGATAGGCCAAACTCAGCATGGTTTCCTTGAAGGAAAATCCTGCCTGACAAACCCATTGAAATTTTTTGAGGAGATTACAAGTAGGCTAGACAAGGGAGATGCAGTGGATGTTGTGTATTTGGATTTTCAGAAGGCCTTTGACAAGGTGCCGCACATGAGGCTGCTAAACAAGATAAGAGCCCATGGAATTACTGGAAATTTACATATGTGGATAGAGCGTTGGCTGATTTGCAGGAAACAGAGTGGAAATAAAGGATCCCATTCTGGTTGGCTGCCGGTTACCAGTAGTGTTCCACAGGGGTCCGTGTTGGGGCCACTTCTTTTTACGTTGTATATCAACGATTTTGATTATGGAATAGATGGCTTTGTGGCTAAGTTTGCTGATGATACAAAGATAAGTGGAGGGGCCGGTAGTGCTGAGGAAAAAGAGAGTCTGTAGAGAGACTTGGATAGACTAGGAGAATGGTCAAAGAAGTGGCAAATGAAATACAATGTTGAAAAGTGTGTGGTCATGCACGTTGGTAGAAGAAATAAACGGCAGACTATTATTTAAATGGAGAGAGAATTCAAAGTTCTGAGATGCAACGGGACTTGGGAGTGCTCGTGCAGGATACCCTTAAGGTTAACCTCCAGGTTGAGTCGGTGGTGAAGAAGGCGAATGCAATGTTGGCATTCATTTCTAGAGGAATAGAGTATAGGAGCAGGGATGTGATGTTGAGGCTCTATAAGGAACTGGTAAGACCTCACTTGGAATACTGTGTGCAGTTTTGGGCTCCTTATTTAAGAAAGGATGTTCTGACAATGGAGAGGGTTCAGAGAAGATTCACTAGAATGATTCCGGGAATGAGAGGGTTAATATGAGGACCATTTGACCGCTCTTAGACTGTACTCCGTGGCGTTTAGAAGAATGAAGGGGAACCTCACAGAAACATTTTGAACGTTAAAAGGCATGGACAGAGTGGATGTAGCAAAGTTGTTTCCCATGGTGGGGGAGTCTAGTACGAGAGAGCATGACTTAAGGATTGAAGGGTGCCCATTCAGAACGGAGATGCGAAGAAATTTTTTTAGCCAGAGGGTGGTGAATCTGTGAATTTCTTGCGGCAGTGGAGACCAAGTCATTGGTTGTATTTAAGACAGAGATTGATAGGTATGTGAGTAGCCAGGGCATCAAAGGTCATGGTGAGAAGGTGGGGGAGTGGGAAAATGGGAGAATGGATCAGCTCATGATAAAATGGCGGAGCAGATTCAATCGACCGAATGGCCGGCTTCTGCTGCTTTGTCTTATGGTCCTATTTGAATGTACCAGTATACGGAATAAGGATCTTGTAGCACAGGTAGAGTTTGGCAGGTACAAACTTAGGCAGGTACGACTTTGGTCGAAGGAATTAAACACATAGACAATTCTGTAAACAGGGCGAAATTCAAAAATCAGAGGTGCAAAGGGACATGGGTGTCCTTGTGCAGGATTCCCTGAAGGTTAACTTGCAGTTTGTGTCAGTGGTAAGATTGGCAAACTCAATGTTTGCTTTCATTTCGAGAGGATTAGAATACAAGAGCAAGGATGTAATTCTGAGGTTTTATAAGGCATTGATCAGACCACACTTGGAGTATTGTGAGCAGTTTTGGGTCTCCTCTATCGGAAAACATGTACTAGCATTGGAGGGGGTCCAGAAGATTCAGAAGAATGATTCCGGGAATGAAAGTGTTAACATATGAGTAGTGTTTGATGGTTCTGGGCCTGTACTCACGGGAGTTTAGCAGAATAGCTGATTTATTATCCCCATCAACCCTATTCTCCCGCCTCCTCCCCATAACTTTTGAGATTCTGACTAATCAAGATGTTTACTTATTAACTTCTGCTTTAAAAATCAAACAGGAGAAAATCTGCAGATGCTGGTAATCCAACCTACACAGGTCCTGATGAAGGGTCTCGCCAGATCTCTCTGACACCTGTCTGGAGAGAGTTGATGTTGGGAGGATGTGGGTGGGTCGAGAACAGTAAGCACAGCCTCCGACTATAGGGATGTCCATTTAGGACAGAGATGAGGAGGAATTCCTTTATCCACAGGATAGTGAATCTGCCACAGGCAACTGTGGAGGCCAAATAATTGAGTATATTTAAAGCAGAGTAACACACACAAATTGTTGGGGGAACAGCAGGCCGGGAAGTTTCTATGGAAAAGAGTAAACAGTCCACAGTTCAGACTGAAACACTTCATCAGGACCTGTGTTGCTTAAGGGTCTCTGCAAATTCATCCCCTGTCCTAATGAGGGGCTGCGGGGGATGGGGTTGTGGGAAAGGGGACAAAGTCATCCTCACCTGCCATCTTTGCCCCCTCTAGCTTCTCATTAACTCTAGACACACAGTTCACCCACGGGGTTTCCACCCCTCCCCCTCCTGGTTCAATCTGCCATTCATCTCTCCCCTACTGGTTCCCATTATCACCTCCTTTACTGTCTCAAACCATCACACTCCCCCACTTCACACTCACAAATGAATGTGAACATTGTATGACGGGTCTGTTCCTGTGCTGTCCGATTCTATGTTCTCTGTTCCCAGTTTTGAAGAATGAGAGGAGATCTCATGGAAACACAAAATTCTTTCAGGGGTCAACAGGCAGGAGTCAGGGAGGATGTTTCCCTGTTCAGTGGAAAACCCTTGGGGAGACATTAGTTGTTCACCCGCTTTCGTCGGGTCAAACCTCCCCCCGATCCCCGGGACCCCGCTGCCCGAGTCTCCCCCCCGATCCCCGGGGCCGCGCTGCCCGAGTCTCCCCCCCGATCCCCGGGGCCGCGCTGCTCGAGTCTCCATCCGATCTCCGGGGCCGCGCTGCCCGAGTCTCCCCCCGATCCCCGGGGCCGCGCTGCCCGAGTCTCCCCCCCCCCCCCGATCCCCGGGACCGCGCTGCCTGTCTCCCCCCGATCCCCGGGGCCGCGCTGTCCGAGTCTCCCCCCGATCCCCGGGGCTCCGCTGCCCGAGTCTCCCCCCGGTCCCCGGGGCCGCGCTGCCCGAGTCTCCCCCCGATCCCCGGGGCCGCGCTGTCCGAGTCTCCCCCCGATCCCCGGGGCCGCGCTGTCCGAGTCTCCCCCCCGATCCCCGGGGCCGCGCTGTCCGAGTCTCCCCCCGATCCCCGGGGACTCTCTAATTCTCTGCTTCTCCCCCCAGTCTCTGTCACCCTGGATGTGGAAACGGCGAATCCGCGGCTCGAGGTGTCTGAGGATCGGAAGAGTGTGAGATGGACCGGGACCTGGAGGAATCTCCCTGACACCGGGAAGAGATTCACATACTGGGAATGTGTGCTGGGATCGGAGGGATTCACATCGGGGAGACATTACTGGCAGGTGGAGGTGACGGGGAATCGGGTCTGGTGTCTGGGAGTCGCCGCAGAGTCTGTGAAGAGGAAGGGATTGTTCAGTGTGAGTCCGGAGACCGGATTCTGGATCATCGGGCGGTATTGTGACGTGTTACATCGGGATTGTGACGTGGACGGTGATCTCCCCTCCCCCGAGTCCCGTCTCCCTGCCGGTCCCATCCCCGGGAGGGTGGGAGTTTATCTCAGTTACGAGTCCGGGACAGTTTCATTTCACAACGCGGAGACCAAGTCCCATCTCCACACCTTCACTGGGAATAAATTCACGGGGAAACTTTATCCTTTCTTTGCGACTTGGTATGAAAACCAATGGCTGAGAATCTGCTCCGGTTCCGCTCCGGGTCTGTAAACGGGTCTGATCCCGGGACCGGCGTCAGGAGTAAAGTCCCTGTAAATATAAATGTGCGGAGAGTGCAGCTAAATACGTGGCTCAGGAGATGGTGCAGGAGGGAGGGCTTCATGTTTCTGGACAATTGGGCTTTGTTCCCGGGAAGGTGGGGCCTGTTCCGACGGGACGGTTTGCCCCTGAACTGGAGAGGGAATAATATTCTTGCGGATAGATTTGCCAGTGCTGCTCGGAGGGGGTAAAAAAGATTTGCAGAGGGAGGGGAACCAGAGTGTTCGAGCAGATAGTGAGGTGGAGGAGGATAAAGGCCATGCGAGGACTGCATGGCCTATAAATCAAAGGTTTATACATTATGTTGTAAATTAATTTTCAGAGCTTTAGAAATTGTAGAAAATAAAGATTTCCAAAAAGATTTTGATGAAGAACATGACCAGAACATATGTGAAAAAGTGGCTACTTCAGTTATACACCTATCGCAATAATTGTCTATGTTAGGAAATATTTTGGATAGTGTTAGGGTTAATGTTAGGGTTAATTCGAGACTGCCATTACAGGTCAGGAGTGACTCACGTAATAGTAGGAGGCCGGAATGCGAGGGAGGGGGGAGCGAAACTGGGGACTCCGCTACACCGAAACTACTAGTGTCACGCGATTCAGTAAACAAAAAGAAACAGGTAACTCGTGAGCATATGGCTGCGGGCCAATAAGATGGACACAAGTGCCCGATATTACCTAATATGTAGCGGGGGGTTGTGCTGGGGGGTGAAAGGGATATAAATAAGAGCAGATTGTAAGGGGAAGTCGGAAAGCGCGCCTTCTCCAGCGACTCCGTCGACTCGCTGTGCCAGTTACGATTCTGCCAATAAAGCCACGTTTTGCTATATTCCGATGTTGGTTGTCTCTCTTCCAAACGAACACAGGGCATAACTTGAGCCCAACATTAGTCTCTCCTTTGTTAAATAGTAACAGTGACTAATTTTACATTGAATTAAACACTGATTGGCACATATTAAAGAAGAATTGACCATCTTCATTAACAAAGGTCATATTAAGTTCTCTCTCCCAAACATGTTTAATCTTTAGTGATTAAGGGGATCTGTTTTTTTTGCAGATTTATTTATTTTTATTATCATTTATTTTGTGATGGTCGATTGATGACTTTTGAAGAGTTAATTAGCAAATATTCTCTCTTATAAACACTTACTGCAATATCTTCAGGTTAGACATTTTTTACAAAAATAATTATCTAAGTTTCCATATATGCAAGAATCTGATTTGTTGGATACTATTTTGAATATGAATCTTTTAGTAAGAGAATTTGTAATTCTCATTGGTAGAATTTATAATTTATTTTTAATACATTAATACAAAAAGATAACCTCCCACCTAAGGTTTCTACATGATAGAAATATTCGTTGTTTCTGACGTGATAGAGGGGGAGGGATGAAAGGGAGGGATGAAAGGGGGAGGAGTGGCATTACTAGTCAGGGAAAATATCACAGCTGTGCGTAGGCAGGACAGCCCGGAGGGCTTGTCTACAGAGGCCATATGGGTGGAGCTGAGGAACGGGAAAGGTGTGACCACACTAATAGGGGTGTATTATAGACCGCCCAATAGTCAGAGAGAATTGGAGGAGCAAATCTGTATAAAGATAGTAGACCGATGTAAGAAACAGGAAGTTGTAATAGTAGGGGATTTTAACTTTCCACATATTGACTGGGACTCCCAAACTGTAAAAGGGCTAGATGGCTTGGAGTTTGTGAAATGTTTTCAGGAAAGTTTTCTAAATCAATATATAGAGGTACCTACGAGAGAGGATGCAATACTTGATCTTCTGTTAGGAAACCAGACAGTCAGGTGACAGAAGTATGTGTAGGCGAACATTTTGGGTCCAGTGACCATAATGTCATCAGTTTCAAGTTAATTATGGATAAGGATGGGTCTGGTCCTTGAGTTGAGGTTCTAAATTGGAGAAGGGCCAATTTGGTGGAAATGAAACAGGATCTAGGAAGAGTGGATTGGGATAAGTTTTTTTTTTCCCTGACAAGGATGTGTCCAGTAAGTGGAAGGCCTCCAAATGTGAAATTTTGAGGGTGCAGAGTTTGCACGTTCCTGCCAGGATTAAAGACAAAGTTAACAGGCACAGGGAACCTTGGTTTTCAAGGGATATTGGCGATCTGGTTAAGAAAAAGTGAGAAGTGTATAGCAGTTAGAGGCAACAAAGAGATAATGAGTTACTTAAAGAGTATAGAAAACGTAAGAAAATACTAAAGAAGGAAATCAGGAAGGAAAAAAGACATGAGGTGGCTTTGGCAGATAATGTGAAGGAAAACCTGAAGGGTTTCTACAAGTATATTAAGAGTAAAAGGATAGTAAGGGACAAAATTGGTCCCCTAGAAGATCAGAGTGGTCGTCTATGTGTGGAGCCTTACGAGATGGGGTAGATAGATAGATAGATAGATAGATAGATAGATAGATAGATAGATAGATACTTTATTCATCCCCATGGGGAAATTCAACTTTTTTTCCAATGTCCCATACACTTGTTGTAGCAAAACTAATTACATACAATACTTAACTCAGTAAAAAATATGATATGCATCTAAATCACTATCTCAAAAAGCATTAATAATAGCTTTTAAAAAGTTCTAAAGTCCTGGCGGTAGAATTGTAAAGCCTAATGGCATTGGGGAGTATTGACCTCTTCATCCTGTCTTAAACAGTTTTTTTGCATCAGTATTTACTCAGGAAACTGGCATAGTGTATATGGAAGGAAGGGAAAGAAGCAGTCGTGTCATGGAACAATTAGAGATTAAAGGGGAGGAGGTGCCTGCTGCCTTACAGCGAATAAAGGTAGATAAATTCCCCGGGCCTGACTTGATATTTCCTTGGACCTTGAGAGAGACTAGAGTAGCAATTGCAGGGACCCTGACAGAAATATTTAAAATATCCTCAGCCACGGGTGCAGTGCCGGAGGATTGGAGGGTAGCTCTTGTTATTCCATTGTTTAAAAAAGGCTCCAATAGTAAACCAGGTAATTATAGGCCAGCGAGCCTGACATCAGTAGTATGTAAATTATGGTAAGATGTTCTGAGAGATCGGATTTACAAGTATTTGGACAGCTAAGGGCTAATTAAGGATAGTCAGTATGGCTTTGTGCATGGTAGATCGTGTTTAATGAATCTTGAAGAGTTTTTCGAGGAGGTTACCAACAAAGTAGGTGAAGGAAAGGCTGTGGATGTTGTCTACATGAACTTTAGTAAGGCCTTTGACAAGGTCCCACATGGGAGGTTAGTTCACAAAGTTCAGATATGAGGTATCCATGGAGAGATTGGAGAGATTGAAAGAGTGCAGAGATTTACTAGGATGTTACCAGGTCTTCAGGAGTTGAGTTACAGGGAAAGATTGAATAGGTTAGGACTTTATTCCTTGAAGCGTAGAAGAATGAGGGGAGATTTGATAGAGGTTTACAAAATGATGGGGGATATAGACAGTAAATGCGAGTAGGTTCTTTCCATTTAGATTAGGAACGATAAATACGAGAGGACATGGTTTTAGGATGAAAGGGGAAAGCTTTAGAGGGTACATTAGGAGGATCTTCTTCACTCGGAGAGTGGTGGGAGTGTGGAACGAGCTGCCATCTGACGTGGTAAATGCGGGCTCACTCTTAGTTTTAAGAATAAATTGGATAGATACATGGATGGGAGAGGTCTGGAGGGTTACGGACTCGGTGCAGGTCAATGGGACAAGTGGAATAAAGTTTCTGCACAGACTAGAAGCGCCAAATGGCCTGTTTTCTGTGCTGTAGTGTTCTATGGTTCTATGGAGTGAAATAAACATGACATGAGAATTGTCGATCGATTGATTTTAACTCGTTCACCGCATCTGTCTACAGAACAGAAACACCGGGGATTCAGCAGCAGTTGCGTACGGTGGGTCCTGAGCTCCCCCGGGTCCTAAAGTCCACCCGTAATGAGACAGGTTAAACGGGACAAGTGGGGGTGGTGCTGACCGGAAAAGACAGTAAAGGTTGTTCATTAAATTCATCTGCCATTTCTTTGTCCTCCATTACTATTTCACCAGCATCATTTTCCAGTGGTCCAGTATCAACTCTCATCTCCCTTTCACTCTTCATGTAACTGAAAACTAATCTTTTAGTATCCTGATTTATATTATTGGCCAGTTTGCCCTCATATTTCATCTTGACCATTCTTATGGCTTTTTTCGTTGCCTTTTGTTGGATTTAAGAGCATCCCAATAATCCAACATCCCACTCACCTTTGCTACCTTATATGCCATTTCCTTAGGTTTAACACAATTATTACATGCCTTTTGCAGCTCAAACTGTGAATTAATTTAAAGTCAGTCCCATAATTTAATAAAGTTTTTATCTGAAAACTATCTACCCTTGCAAAGATTGTACTGAAGACTGCATTTGATTTTTCTTCAGCCTTGTACGCTTCACATTGAAATAGTATGTGTTTCGACAGTTTCATAATGACAAAATGTACATGACACAGAAGGAAGTTTTCCAATTAGATACAAGGTATAATTAAGCATAGTGTGGGCATTTCTATGTCATGTCAATATCATTCCTTCCCTTGTTTTAAGCCCTTCTTCTATAAACCCAACAGGTTTATGTATTCTGTAAAGGTGTCTGTCCTTATGTCCATTATCCTACGTCTTGCCATAAGCCCCTAATTCTTAACACTACCAATCCTTTAGCTTCTAATTTGCTAAGTGGAAGGTCTATATCCACAGCTTAACATTTAACAGCTTTTGGTGCTAAACAGTCAACATCATCATTTCCCTCAACAGTGTGATGTGCAGGTCCCATAATGTGCAGACATATAAATCAAACTTTATCTATGAAATACCATTTGACAAGTTTCCAACAGTCAATCTGACCTACTGCCAGAATGACCCGTTTAAGACTCATCAAAACTGAAATGTATTCTGAGCAAATTATAAGGACCAATTTCCTCCATCCACTGTAAACCTATACTGTTGGCAAAGAATTCTGCTTCATATGCTGATAAATGGCTATAAGTCATTTCTTTATCATTACCTGCAATTCAGGCACACAAAAACAGCCACACCAACATCACCAGTTAACTTATCTTTGGATTCATCTGTAAAAATGGTTACTGTATGATAATAACTTTCATTAATATACTGATGAACCAACAGACTCTCAGGCAGAACCGAATCCGATCGTGTAACATAAAATCAACTGAAGTCATTGGAAAAAACAAGGTGTGGTTACAGAGAAAGCTACAGTGGGACATATTGTATCATCAAATACACCCGTATTCCCAGCGTGGTAAGAACCAGCCACTCAGAACAAAAAACACTCTTCTTGTGATGTCCCCAACCGTCCTCCAGCACACCTTTAACAGGATGATCATTTCCTTGCCCCTGCAAATTAATCCAGTATGTTGAGATCAACTTCAACCTCTGTTACTTTGAGGGCAATTGTCCCATTGCAATCAGTAAAGCCAAAACAGGAGACAACATTACTGCACCAGAACACAATCTTAAAGTCTGTAATTGTATCACATACAAACATTTTTAATTTGAAGATGAAGGTGATCCATAAGCTACACAGACATAATCAAGAACAGATCAAATTAAACAAATATAATTGGTCAACAAAGATTTTCATGTTGCACCCAAGAATACCCACATAGATGTCTGAGGAGATTTAAAGCTCCTTTACATTTATCAATTATTTTACTGATAGGTGCTTCCACGTCAGCTTATTATCCATCCACATACTGAGAAATCTTACCTCTGACACTTCCACAAGATATTAATGACATAATTTAAAATCAAGTGCAAGTCTATTATTGCTGTTTGTAAACCACATAATGTGTTTTAACGACTAAAAGCTTAAAATCCTCATCAATCTGCCCACTGTTTGACCTATTAATTGTAAATTGCAATTAATACCTCTAATCCATAAAGCTACGTCATCTGTATATTGTGATTTACCCAGGGTATCCCATTTTCCCATCTCAGAGAAAATATCATTAGGCATAATATTAAATAATGAAGAGCTAGAAATACTGCCTTGTGGGATCCCATTCTCTACCTCATAGAAACACAAACATAACATGCCGACCGGTACTTGCACAGTCTGTCCAAATAAAAAACTCAGACAAATTATACAATGTCCCCCTCACTCCTAATTTAATCAAAAGTCCTTTCTTCCATATCACTTCCCTTTTCAGTATCAAGAAATACTGCTATTACAACATCTTTATTTAATTGTGTTTTCCGAATATCATCTTCCAAATCTAAAACTGCATCTAATGTCATTTCACCCTTCCAAAATCCACTCTAATAAAACACTTTATCACCACTCTTTCCAAAATATAACTCAAGCGCTTGATTACCATACATTCCATAAGTTTACATACATGAGACATTCACGATATAGGCCCTTAACTAGAAGGATCAGATGGGGATCTGCCAGGGTTTAGAATTGGCACTACTATTTCCATTTTCCATGAGGAAAGTAGATGCACAATTCAAACATTTAATATTTTCACAAAAGCGAATTAGAAACAATTACAATTTCAAATATCACTCTTTCCTGGGAACACCTGACCTGCATTATTAATAGACGTCTTAAATTCATACAAAGAAATCTCTCCATCAGTGATACTATCATTACCACAGCTGACTTCCAGCACATCAGGGTATTCACTGAAAAACATATCCCTACATTGTTTAACTTCTTCACTTAAATTATCCTGATTATGAATCTCAGCAAATGACCCAGCCAGTAACACAACCTTCCCTGTTTCAGTAACAATCATTTTGCCCTCATTAATCATCACTGGAATATTATGATCCCCACAAATCCCCCCATTTTCCAAATTATATCCCAAACAATTCCAAGTTTGATATCCCTTCCAATATTATCTCCATATAACCTCCAGTAAATCACCTCCTTCCTCACCACGGCCTTTGCCCTTTTATTGTTAATAATGTCACTCGGAGACTGATGTATCATCACATAAAAACTCACATTTCTCCCAATTTGCTTCCTGTCCCGTTATAAATCCAAATCCAAACTCATAAAGACAGGAAGGCTGACTGACGTTCACATAAACTAATCACCCTCCGAGTTCCCGTTTGAGCGACAGACACTACAGCCAATGACAGCAGGGGTCATTGTTAATTCTGAGCTACGATAGGCTGGAGGGAATCGGCCCATGATGAGACCCTCCTCTTCCGCTCCATCGCCATGGCGGAGATCAGCGATTCGCTTCTGTCGGTGTCACCGGCCTCGGCGCCCACAAGGACGGGTGTGATTCCCCTTCGCGCCTCGGTGGGTCTGTTTCGGTGACGTCTGTGGTGGCTGACGGAACATGCTTTGACAGGGAGCGAGCGAGGAAAATGACTACAACACCCAGAAGGCCCCACTGATGACGTTGTGGTGTTGTTCAGCAATAAGGTATAAAAGCAAAATGGAGGAAAATGTAATGCATTATGTTTTCTGTACTGTTTCGTGCCTTCAATGAAAAATTAAATTAAAAGAGAGATTCCAGCGAGAAACAGATAGAACATAGAACAATACAGCACAGTACAGGCCCTTCGGCCCACAATGATATGCCGACCCTTAAACTCTGCCTCCCTAAGTTTAAATTCCTCCATATATCTGTCTAGTAGACTCTTTAACTTCACTAGTGTATCTGCCTCCACCACTGACTTGGGCAGTGAATTCCATGCACCAACAACTCTCCGAGTATAAAATCTTCCTCTAATATCCCCCTTGAACTTCCCTCCCCTTACCTTAAAGCCATGTTCTCTTGAATTGAGCAGTGGTGCCCTGGGGAAGAGGCGCTGGATGTCCACTCTATCTATTCCCCTTAATATCAACTATACCTCTATCATTTCTTCTCTCATCCTCCTTCTCTCCAGAGAGTAAAGCCCTAGCTCCCTTAATCTCTGATCATAATCCATACTCTCTAAACCAGGCAGCATTCTGGTAAATCTCTTCTGTACCCTTTCCAATGCTTCCACATCCTTCTTATAGTGAGGTGACCAGAACTGGACAGAGTACTCCCAAGTGTGGCCAAACCAGAGTTTTATAGAGCTGCATCATTACATCGCGACTCTTAAACTCTATCCCTCGACTTATGAAAGCTAACACCCCATAAGCTTTCTTAACTACTCTGTCTACCTGTGAGGCAACTTTCAGGGATCTGTGGACATGTAGCCCCAGATCCCTCTGCTCCTCCACACTTCCAAGTATCCTGCCATTTACTTTGTACTCTGCCTTGGAGTTTGTCCTTCCAAAGTGTACCACCTCATACCTCTCCAGGTTGAACTCTATCTGCCACTTCTCAGCCCACTCCTGCATTTTATCATTGTCTCTCTGCAATCTTTGACAATCCTCTTCACTATCCACAACACCACCAACCTTTGTGTCTTCTGCAAACTTGTCAACCCATCCTTCTACCCCCACATCCAGGTAGTTAATAAAAATCACGAAAAGTAGGGATCCCAGAACTGATCCTTGTGGGACACCACTAGTCACAACCCTCCAATCCAAATGTACTCCCTCCACCACAACTCTCTGCTATCAGCAGGCAAGCCAATTCTGAATCCACCTGGTCAAACATCCCTGGATCCCATGCCTTCTGACTTTCTGAATAAGCCTACCGTGTGGAACCTTATCAAATGCATTACTAAAATCCATGTAGATCACATCCATTGCACTACCCTTATCTATATGCCTGGTCACCTCTTAAAAGAACTCCATCAGGCTTGTTAGACACGATCTGCCCTTCAGAAAGCCATGCTGACTGTCACTGATCAGACCATGATTCTCTAAATGCCAATAAATCCTATCTTTGTGAATCTTTTCCAACAGCTTTCCCACCACAGATGTAAGGCTCAATGGTCTATAATTATCCGGACTATCCCTGCTATCCTTTTTGAACAAGGGGACAACATTCGCCTCCCTCCGATCCTCCGGTACCATTCCCGTGGACAATGAGGACATAATGATCCTAGCCAGAGGCTCAGCAATCTATTTCCTCGCCTCGGATGCAGAACTGGGAAGTGGCAGATGGAGTTCAACACGGATGAAGAGATTCATTTCTGCAGGTCAAATTTGAACACAATATAATATTAATGGTAAGACTCTTGGCAGTGTGGAGGGTCAGAGAGATCTTGGGGTCCATGTCCATACGAGACTCAAAGCTGCTGTGGAGGTTGGCAGTGTTGTTAGGAAGGTGTCTGGTGTGATGGCCTTCATCAACCATGGGATTGAGTTCAAGAGCTGTGAGGTGATGTTGAAGCTATATTTCTCCTAACCTGTACATAAGTAATTGTAATAAGATGATGAGAGGCTTTGACCATGTGGATAACCAGAGGCATTTACCCAGGCTTGAAGTGACTAACACGAGGGGACGTAGTTTTAAGCTGCTTGGAAGTCAGTACAGAGGGAATGTCAGGGGTAAGTTTCTTACACAGAGAGTGGTGGGTATTTTAAGATATTTTAAATAGGATATTTTAAGAGATTCTTAGATAGGTTCATGGAGCTTAGAAACATAGAGGGATATACGATCAGGAAATCCTCGGCAGTCTCTAGAGTAGGTTGCATGGTCGGTACAACATTGTGGGCCGAAGAGCCTGTAATGTGCTGTAGATTTCTGTGTTCTGTGTCAAAGACAGGCAGAGGGATTAGTTTAAATGGACAGGAGGACAGCATGGAAAGGTTGGGCCGAAGGGCCTGTGTTAGTGCCGTAAGGGAGGGGTTCTGTCCCAACCATCGACTCTATTCCTCTCAACAGATGCTGCCTGACTTGACAACGTTCTTGAAAAGTTACATTCAGTTCCGCTTAGAATTCTGTACAAAGGATGTTTTGTGCTGGAAGAGTGCAGAGGAGATTCATCATGATTGAGGGGGCTTGTGTTCATAAGTCCATAAGGCATAGGAACAGAATTAGGCCATTCAGCCCATTGAGTCAGCCACCTTTCCATCATGGCTGATCCCAGATCGCACTCAATTCCAGATATCTGACCTCCCGCCATATCCTTTGATGCCCTGACTGATCAGGAAACGATCAACTTCCGCCTTGAATATACCCACACACTCGGCCTCCACCGCAGTCTGTGGCAGAGCATTCCACAGATCCAATACACCTTGGCTAATAAAAAAAATAAGTTGCTTACCTCCGTTTGAAAAGGTGGCCCCTCGACTTTGTGGCTGTGCCCCACCACAGGAAATACCTTCTCCACATCCACCTTATCCAGTCCTTTCAACATTGGGTAGGTTTCAATGAGATGCCCCGCATTTTTCTGAGTCCCAGTGGGCACAGGGTCAAAGCTGCCAAGTGCTGCTCATATTTTAACCCCTTCATTCCTGAAATAATCTTTCTGAACCTCCTCTGGACTCTCTCCAATGACAACACATCCTGTCTGAGATATGGGGCCCAACACTGTTGACAATACTCCAAGTGTGGCCTGACTCGTGTCTTATAAAGCCTCAGCATTATCTCGTTGCTGTTGTATTCATGGGGTGATATTGGACAGTGTTGATCTACAGGGGGATCTTGGAATCCGAGTTCATAACTCCCAGATACTGGTTCCATTGTCGGACAGTTATGTTGCAGTTGTATAAATCTCTAGTTTAATCACATCTGGAGAATTGCATTCGAATACAGGAATAATGCGGTTTTGGATGGTGAGTGGAAGAGGCTTAACAGGATGCTGCCTGGATAAAGTGAGACCGGACAATCTCGGGTAATTTTCTCCGGAGTGGCAGAGGCTGAGGGAGGTCTGACAGACGTTTACAGGAATGTGAGAGACACAGACAGAGTGGACAGCCGGGATTTTTTCTCTAAGGAGGAAATGTCCAATGCCAGAGGGAATGCACTTCAGGAGAAAGGGGGAACACACTCTCATTGGTCCTTTTTGCACTATTGAAGTATTTTGTAATTTAGTGTAATTTCCTATCTTTTCTCTGCATAGCTGCTGTTGGAAAAAAACAATTATTAAAAGACAATGATGTTAAAAACCTGACTCGGGATGTTTAAAGGAGATTTGCGTTTCAAGTTTTGTTTTCCATTCCCATTGTGGTGGGTGTCTGGAGTGAATGTCAGGGGTGGTGGGGGAGGCAGATGTGATGGAGGCTATTAGATACCACGTGAATGTGAGGAGAATGCAGGGATGTGTTCCTTGTGTGGGCAGAAGGGATTGGTTTAGTAAGGCATGAAATGACCAGTTCAATGGGTTCAGAACAACACAGTGAGCAGAATGGCCTGTTCAAGGACTAGTACAGCAAGCAGGGCAGGTAAACTGGATAAAGTGACCCCACTCAGAGAACAGACTGTGACGTCAGTGGATATATGCCGGCATCACAGTTCTCTCACCAAAGATACTTCACTGCTGGATGAAATGAATTTTGTGATGTTTATAACCAAAGTGGTGAATTGTACTGCTCAAACATCTCATCCTACTGAAGAAATTAAAATTATTGTGAAAGCTACAGAAAGGTATCTCGGTGTAACTGGTGTTTTGTGGGAAGCTTCAAATGAAGTTGTGTTGGGTGGGGTATCTGTATCCCAGTCTACTTGTGAACATACATAATAGTATTAAAATATATCAATGAAATGCAATAAATCTGATTTATAATGGTCAAGACTTTAAGATGTTTATTTCTGATTTGTCAGACTCTTCCGATGTTATATCTGTTCAGGAAACCTGCACATTTTAAGTTTTTATTCCTGTGCACGGAATATATTGTTGTTTGGCTTGACAGGTTAGTTGGTGGAGGGGTGATGTTGCCAGTTTTATAAGGAAAGGGGCAGAGTATAGAGTTGTGAATGGGTATAAAATGTATGACACACTTGTAGAAATTCTTGATTCAACAGGTATGTATGTAGCTTCTTGTGTGAAAATATTAACTTTTTGAATTGTATTTCGAGGTTTGGCCATCCACTTTCCTCCTGGAAAATGGTTGTTGTCATAGTGTCCATTCTAAATCTTTCAGCTCCCCGTCTGATCCTCCTTGTTTTAGGCCAATATCATGAACGTCTCATTTATGAAAACTTGTGGAATGTGTGGTAATCGAGAGGTTGCATTTTATTTTTGATAAAAGAGTTGATTTCACGTTTTATCAGACGGGAATTCGGAGAACTTTTGAATCAGTTTTGTGTTTGGAAGATCATATTAGGAAACACAGTTAAATGAAGATCAACACGTACAAACAAGCTGGAGGAACTCAGCAGGTCAGGCAGCGTCCGTGGAAACGAGCAGTCAACGTTTCGGGCCGAGGCACTTCATCAGGACTGAAGAAGGAGGGTGCAGGGGCCCTACAAAGAAGGAGGGTGAGGGTCGGAAGGAGAAGGCTGGTAGGTGCCAGGTGAAAAACCAATCAGAGGAAAGATCGAGGGGTGGGGGAGGGTAAGCACGGAGGGGATAGGCAGGAAAGGTGAAGAAGGAATGTAAGGGGAAAGCACTATGGGTAGCAGAAGAAGGCAGAATCATGAGAGAGTTGATAGGCAGCTGGAAGAGAAGGCAGAGAGAAAGTGGGAGGGGGGAAGGGAGGGGGAGGTAATTACCGGAAGTTGGAGAATTTGGTGTTCATGACAAGGGGCTGGAGACTACCCAGACGGTAGATGAGGTGTTCCTCCAACCTGGGTTTAGCCTCATCATGGAGGTAGAGGAGGCCATGTATGGACATAACCGAATGGGATTGTGAAGCAGAGTTGAAGTGGGTGGCAACCGGGAGATCCTGTCTGTTGTGACAGACGGAGCGGAGGTGCTCGACGAAGCGGTACCCCAATCTGCGTCGGGTCTCGCCGATGTAGAGGAGGCCGCACCGGGAGCACCGGATGCAATAGATGACCCGACAGACTCACAAATGAAGTGTTGCCTCACCTGGAAGGACTGTCTGGGGCCCTGAATGGTGATAAGAGAGGAGCTGTAGGGACAGGTGTAGCACTTACGCTTGCAGGGATAAGTACCCGGTGGGAGATCTGTGGGGAGGGACGTGTGGACCAGGGAGTCGCGGAGGGAACGATCCCTGCGAAAAGCAGAGAGGGGTAGAGAGGGAAAGATGTGCTTAGTGCTGGGGTCCTGTAGAAGGTGGCGGAGGATAATATGCTGGATCCGGAGGCTGGTGGGGTGGTAGGTGAGGACGAGGGGAGCACGGTCCCTGTTGTGGTGACGGGAGGATGGGGTGAGGGCCGGAATGCATCCGGTGCTCCCGGTGTGGCCATCCACACCGCAATGCCATTAGCCCAGGAGTCAGTGTAGATGTGGATTGGTCCGGTGGTGTTTTGGAGGGGGAGGGCTACTGCTGCCAGCTCGGCAAGTTGACTGGAACCCCCCCCCCCCCCTCCCTCTCTGTGGTCAAAGTTTTGCCCGTGGCGGGATGAAGTGCTGCCGCTGTCCACAATGGTTTCCCCCTTTCCAGCGGCTGGAGCCGTCTGTGAACCAGGCGTGCAGTTTGTCGTCGGGATCGAGGGAATCGAAGGGTTGACCCCAACACGCTTAGGAGGGTTGTACCTTGGGGATGTCCGGGGCAGGGTTCTGGGACTGGGGGAAAGCCATGACTTGTTCATGGAGGCGGCTGACCCCTTCAGGACCGGGTTCAGCCCGCTCCGCAATGTAGCTTCCACTGGACAATGAAGGACGGCCTTCTCTGTGGGTGGCATCAGGGGACTTGACCCATCGCATTATGGGGAGGTGGGGGCGGAGGATGACAGGGTCGGGGCCTGTTTGGTGTTCTGTGTCGATGAACGCCAGGTAACTGGCTAGTAGCTGGCGCTCGAAGGGGCTGTAGCGCGCTATGCGGCGGGATTGCCTGGGAGGATGGTGTGCTGGGCACCTGTATCGACAAGTACCATCCACCTCTGCGTGTTTCCCTTTCCCCAACCTCCTACGACAGGTATATGTGGCCTCAGGTCCCCCGGGCGGGAGAGGGCGAGAGAGCAAATGCGCCGGGGGCCCTGGCCTTCATCCTATGGGGGGGGGGGAGAAGGTCTGCCACCCCTGTGGTGAGGCGCCTTGGTGGTTGAGGTGGGGCATTTCCTGTCTCAGGAAATGTCTGAGTTCTGTCCTCAGGCAATTTCAGGTAAAGGAGGTGCAGAGGGTGGGTTGGTGTGGGCATGGTCTGGCTGGGCGGGGCGGTCTGGCTGGTCTTGTTGTAGCTAGGTTTGCCCCTGCAATGCAGAGAACGAAGTGAGATTTGGGAGAAGAAAGACGGAGGAGTGGGGAGAGGAAAGAAGGGGGAGTGGGGCCTGGGAGAGAGATTAGGGAGAGAGGGCAATAGAAGAGAGAAGGGAATGTGGGGTCCGGGAGAGAGACGGGGAGTGGATATGAAGAGACGGGGTAGTATAAGTGAAAAGGGAGTGTAGGGGGGAAAAGAGAGTGAGAGAGAGAGAAGGGAGAGTGGGAATTGAAAGATGGAGAAGACAGAGGGGGGAGATGAAGAGAGATAAGGAAGAATAGGGAATAGGTGAAGAGTAAGGAACAGTGTAGTGTGGAAGAGGAATTCCGGCGGAAGGGGAGTACAACAGTGTCACTCCACTCTTCAGGAAGCGAGAGAGGCAGAGGGAAGGAAACCGAAGGCCAGCTGGTCTGACCTCAGTGTTTGGGAAGATATTGGATTCGATTATTAAGGATGATGTCTCAGGGAACTTTGGGCAAATGATAAAAAGAGCCGGAGTCAGCATAGTTTCCTGAGAAATCTGTTGAAATTCATTGAAGAAATAACAGGCGGGATAGACAAAGGACAATCGGTTGATGTTGTGTACTTTGAATTTCAGGCCTTTGAAAAGGTGGCAGACATGAGGCTGTTTAACAAGCTACGAGCCCATGATATTACAGAAAGAGTCTAGCACAGATAAAGCAGTGGCTGATTGACAGGACGCAGAACGTGTGAATAAATGGAGCGTTTTCTGTCTGGCTGCAGATGTCCAGTGGCATTCCACAGGGGTCTGTGATGGGACCGATTATTCTCTGCTATATGGCGATGACTTGGATGATGTATTTGATAGCTTTGATGCAAAATCTGCAGAGGACATGAACAGAGATGGAGGGAAAGGTAGTTCTGAGGACGTAGAGAGGCCACAGAAGGAGCTGGACAGATTAGGATTGGAAACGGCAGATGGAATACAGAGCAGGATTTTTCCTGTGATTGGTGGGTCTAAGACCCGATAAGCCATAACAGAGGGCATCCTGTTAGAACGGAAATGAGGAGGAATTTCTTTAGCCAGAGTGGAGAATCTATGGGATTCTTTGCCACAGGCAACGGTGGAGGCCGAGTCTCTCTGTACATTTACTACAGAAGGTCATATATTACTGATTGTTCAGGGTGTGAAAGGATACGGGGAGAAGACAGGAGATTGGGTCTGGGACGAAATTGGATCAACCAGGATGATATGGTGATATGTTAAAGCAGAGTCGATGGGCCGAATGTCCTAATCTGCTCCTGCACCGTATGGTCTTATGGACTATCTGCCTTTTGAACACTTCTGTCTCTTTGGAATGTGTATATCCTGCGCTTTCTGAATTGCTTCCCGAAATTCCACCCAGTCTTGCTTTGACGTTATCGGTGCCAAAGGTCTTTTCCAATCACTTTTGGCCAGCTCCTCTCTCACGCCTCTGCAGTTTCCTTCATTCCACTGCAAGACTGCATCTACGTTGTGCTTCCCCTTCTCAAACTGCAAATTCAATCCCAGTTCATTGCATCACACCCTACCCAGAATAGCAGATCCCTTAGTGCAGTGGTCCCCAGCCACCGGGCCGCGAGGGAACGATATGATTTGGCGATAGTGGGTTTAACCACGAGCTGCTCTCTGAAGCCACCTCGCAGGCATTCTAGAAATTCTTCCTCGGGGCATCCAGCACCATCCGGGTTTTCCCAATCTATTTGTGTACTGAAATCCCACATGACTATTGTAACGTTGACCTGCTGACTTGCATTTTCTATCTCCCGTTGTAGTTTGTAGACTACATCCTTACTACTGTTTGGGGGTCTGCACATACCTTCCACCAGGGTTTTCTTTGCACTTGCAGTTCCTTAGCTCTACCCACAACGACTCAGCACCTTCCGACCCTATGCCAGCTCTTTCTGATGGTTTGATTTTATTATGTTTACCAACAGGGCCACGCTTTCAGTGATGCCCACAACCTCATGTATGCCAGTCTGTAGCTCTTCCTCCACGTCTGTCTGTACAATGCGCGCATTCAAATGTAATACCTTCAGTCCTGTGTTCAGCCTTTTAGATTCTGTGCGTCTTTTCCATTGCAACTCATCCTGTCGACTGCCAGGTTGCCCTATCAGCAGCCTCTCATTGCCAGCAGTCTCACAACATACTGTCTCTGTCTACAAACCAACTACCTCATCCTCGGTAGTGGCACATCGGTTCCCAAACCCCTTACCTAACTCACAAAATATCTTTTCAGGGCCTGCTGACATTTTCTAGCTGTCATTGGTACCAATACTTACCAACAAGTCTGGTTGCTCGGCCTCCCCCTTTAGAATGCCAGGGACCTGATCGGAGTCATCCCTGTCCCTGGCACCTGGGCACATCTCACCATCCGGGTGACTCTATCGCCACCACAGAACCGCTGGTCGTTGGTTGACAACAGGAGGAACTCTAACCCTGTTACGGCGGAGGGAGGATCGGGTGAGAGTTAATGTTCTGGAAATGGAGGGGTTGCCTCATGGATCAGAGGGAATGGAAGGTTGGAGAGGCTTCAGTTGTTTCCTCTGTAGCGATGGGGGCTGAGGGGAGACCAGAGGCAGACTGAGGCTGAGTAGAGATCTGAGAGAAGAGAACCTACATCGTTGGTTCACCAGGTGAATATCTCAATTCCCAGAGGACGTGATTTCAAGGTGAGTGTGGGACAGTTCAAAGATGATGTTTACCTGTGCCCCGGTACTCCACTCTGCTGCACAGTCCTCTCTCTCTCCCTTTCTCACTCTCTCTGTCTCTCCCCCTTAACTCTCTTATCTCTCCGTCTCTCTCTCTCTCACTATACATATACAATTCCTCAATTTCTCTATCTCCTCTTTTCCTCATCCGTACTCTTTTACACCCTCCCACTCTTTCCTCCAAACATTCTTCCCCACACAGTCACTAACCTGTATCTTTCCCTTATTGACGCTTACTCCGTTTATGCCTAACCTTTCGCTTGCCTCTCGTTTTCTCCCCAATTCCCCCTTTCCTGTAGCTTGCTGTCTCCGCCACCCACCCGTCCAGACCAGCACCCCTCCCCCACCCCGCACTGTGATGACGGTTTTACACACTCGGTGGATTACAGATGCTGTATAATTTCTCGTCGGTTGGAAAGATTCAATGTTCTCTCAGAAGATAAAGGCTTGTGGTTTCTGGGAGAGGCCTGTTTGTTTCCGTTTAGTGTGCTGCAGAATAGGCGGCGGAGGAGTGTGTAGAAGGGGAGAGAGAGATGGTAAGTGAGGACGTAAGAGAGGGGGAAGAAGGGAAAGGAGAGGGGTAAAGAAAAGGGAAAGAGAGGGAGGGAGAGAGAGAGACAGACAGAGAGAAAGAGAGAGACAGTGACAGGCAGAGAGAATGAGAGAGGGGGGAGAGAGAAGAGGAGAGGGGAGATGAGTGTAAATTGGGACATTTGCTTTCAATGAATCAACGTACAGTGATAACCTTTGATTCGCATCCCGTCCATAAAGATCAATTCATCACCTCGGGACTGGGAGTGCGGGGTCGCGAAATGTAGGGGGACAATTAATTAAATGAACGAATTATACAGACCAATTAATCACAACTCTGCATTAGGGAGATTGTGAAGTCCATCTCTCAGGAAGTCAGAATGTTCGACGTGTGTGGGGTCTTTGATAATGTGGACTGTTTTATTGAGGCAGAGAGATGTGTAAACAGTGTCCACAGTTTCCATGATGTACTGAACTTGTTGACAGCTCTCTGCAGTGTTTCCGGTGGTGGCCAGTGCTGTTGCCGTGACAACACGACTAGTTTCCACACAAGATGTGTTCTGTAAAAACAGATGATGGTTGTCCAGGAGGCGCCGATTTTCTTCAGCCTCTGGAAGAAGCAGAGATGCCGCTGAGCTTTCCTGGCGATAGTGTCCTTGTGTCTGGACAAGGACAGGCTGTTAGTGGTGTTCACTCTCAGGAGATTGGAGCTCTCAACCCCCTTATCCTCTGCCGTTGATGTAAACAGGAATGTCTGCATCGCCCCGGCTGACTTCCTGTTGTCAGTAAACAGCTCTATTGTGTTGGTGAAATGGAGGGGGTGGGGAGTGTTGATACCAGGTCACAAAGCTCTCCAGCTCCGACCCGACACGCGGGTGGAGAAGGTTTACAGGAGTAAATTCCAACCGTGTGCAATCAGCACTGGCTCTGTGAACACGGGTGGAACTGTCCAGACGGACTGAAGGATCTATTTACGCGCTTTCCCCGAATCTCGTCCTTCTCTCTCACTTTTCTCACTCTCACCTTCCTCTCTCTAGTCTCTCTCCGCTTCTCCTCTCACATCCCAAACTCTACTATCCCTCTCCTCACTCTCCTCCATTACTCCCCACTCCCTCCGCCATACACCACTCTCACACTGACCCCTCACCCTCTGCTTACTCCCTACCTTCCTGAATCCTGCATCACTCATATGAAACATATTCCTCCCGCGGCCTTCTCATCCAGCCGAAAGGCATTATCTGCTGTCGCTTCCGCAGGACACGGATTTACTCAACTTCCGGTGACTCTGATTCACTGTCAAACCCTCAGCGGAGAGGAAAGGAGAGGGCGAGGGAAAGTATCAGGCCATTGGGAAGAGGGTGAAACAAAGCTGGGGGAATTGGGTAGGGGGCGAGAGAGGAGGGAAACTAAGGGATGACGAGGTGTGGGGAGAAGTGAGTGTGTAAAAGGAGGAGAGATAGAACGGGTAAAGAGCTCGGGGGAAGTTGAGAAGCAGGAGATACTGGGAAGATGGAGAAACAGGACTAAATGGAACCAGACAGGAGAGGAATTTCATCCTCACCCTCTCCATATCCCTCTCCCTATACGTCTCCCTCTCTCACTGCCCCTCCTCTCTCTCTCCTTCTCTCGCTTTCCCTCTCTCTCCCTCTCTCTCCCCCTCAGTTCTCTGTCTCCCTCTCTCTCTATCACTCTCTGCCTCTCTCTTACTCTCTCCCCACGCTCTCTCTGTCTCCCTCGCTCTGTCTCTCTCTCCATCTCTCCCTCTCTCTCTCTCCCCTCTCTCTCTGTCTGTCTCTCTGTTCCTCTCTCTCCCTTTCTCTCTGTCTCTCTCTTTCTGTCTTTCTGTCTCTCTCCCTCTCCCTCCCCTCTATGACTCTTTCAGCCTCTTTCTCACTCAATCTCTCTCTCTTCCCCTCTCTGTCTGTTTCCCTCTCTCTCACTCTCTCAATCTCTCACTCCCTCTCCCCCTGTCTCTGTCTCCCTCTCTCTCTCCCCACTCTCTCTCTGTCTCTCTCCCTCTCTCCCTCTGTCTCTCTCTGTCTGCATCTCTCTGTCTCTCTCCCTCTCTCTCTCTCCTCCTCAGTTCTCTCTCTCTCTCGCTCTCTGTCTCTCCCTCTCTCTTTCCCCCTCTCTCTGTCTCTCACTCCGTTCCTCTCTCTCCCTCTCTCTCTGTCTCTCTCTTTCCGTCTCTCACTCTCTCTCTCCCCCTCAATTCTTTCTGTCTCCCTCTCACTCTCTCTCAATCTCTTACTTCCTTTCCCTCTGTCTCTGTCTCCCTCTCTTTCTCTCCGTCTCTGTCTCTCTCTCACTTTCTGTTCCTCTCTCTCCCTCTCTCTGTCTCTCTCTTTCTGTCTCTCTCCGTCTCCCTCACTCTCTCTCTCGATCTGTCCCTTTCTCTCTTCCCCTCTCTCTCTCTCCCCCTCTCAGTTCTCTCTGTCTGCCTCTGCCACTCACTCACTCTCCCTCTCTCTATCACTCTCTCTGCCTCACTATCACTCTCTCTTCCCCTCTCTGTCTGTCTCCCTCTCCCTCTCACTCTCTTTCAATCTCTCACTCCCTCTCCCTCTCTTCCTCTGTCTCTCCCGCTTCCTGTCTCTCTGTCTCTCTCTCACTCTCTCCCCAACCTCTCACTCCCTCTCTCGCTCTCTCTCCCCTTCTCTCTCTCCCTCTCTTTCTCTCACTCTCTCCCCACCCTCACTCTCTCTATCTGTTTCCCTCTCTCCTTCTCTCTCTCCCCCTCTCTGTCTCTCCCTCTGTTCCTCTCTCCCTCTCTCTCTCTGTCTCTCCCTCTCTCACACACTTTCCCCACCATCTCTCTCTCTCTGCCTGTCTGACTCTCTTCCTCAGTCTCTCTCCCTCTCTCTCTCTCTCTGTCTCTCTCTCACTCTCTGTTCCTCTCTCCCTCTCTCTCTGTCTCTCTCCCTCTCTCTCTCTCTCTGTCTCTCTCCCTCTCCCTCTCTCCCCCACCCTCTCTGTGCCTCTCTCCCTCTCTTTCTGTCTCTCTCTCCCTCTCTCTCTGTTCCTCTCTCTCTGCCTGTCTCCCTGTCTCTCTCCCTCTCTCTCTCTCTTGCTCTCCCTCTCTCTGTCTCTCTCACTCCTTGTTCCTCTCTCTCTCGCTCTCGCTCTCTCTCTCTGTCTCTCACTGTTCCTCTCTCTCTCTCTCTTCCTCTCCCTCTCTCTCTGTCTCTCTCTCACTCTGTTCCTCTCTCTCTCTCTTCCTCCCTCTCTCTCTGTCTCTCTCTCTCGGTCGTTCTCTATCTCTCCCCACCCTCTCTCTCTCTCTCTCTCTCTCTCTCTCTCTCTCTCTCTCTCTCTCTCTCTCTCTCTCTCTCTCTCTCTCTCTCTCTCTCTCTCTCTCTCTCTCTCCGTCTTTCTGCTATGTCTCCCCACCCTCACTCTCTCTGTCTGTCTGTCTCTCTCTCTCTGTCTCCCACTCTCTTTCTGTCTCTCTCTGTCTCTCTCTCTCTATCCCTCTCTGTCTCTCCCTCTTTTTCTGTCACTCTCTCCCCACCCTCTCTCTCTGTCTGTCTTTTTTGTCTCTCTTTCTCCCTCCCTCGCTCTGTTTCCCTTTCTCTCTGGCTCTCTCCCTCTCTGACTCTCCCTCTCTACCCACCCTCTTTCTCTGTCTGTCTGTCTGTCCTTCTCTGTCTCTCTCCCTCTCTCTCTGTTCCTCTCTGCCTGTCTCTCTGTCTCTCTCCCTCTCTCTCTCTGTCTCTCTCTCTCCATCTCTCTCTCTCTGTCTGTCTCTCTCTCACTCTCTCCGCCCCTCTCTCTGTCTCCATCTCTTTCTCTCTCTGTCTCTCTTTCTCTTTGCCTGTCTCTCTCTCACACTCTCTGTTCCTCTCTCTGTCTCTGTCTCTCTCTGTCTCTCTCTCGCTCTCTTTCTCTCTTCCTCTCTGTCTCCCTCTCTCCCTCTCTCCATCTCTGTCTCTCTGCCAGCCTCTCTGTCTGTCTCCCTCTGTCTCTGTCTCTTGCTCTCCCTCTCTCTCTCTCTACATCTCTCCCTCTCTCTCTCTCTGTCTCTCACTCTCTGTTCCTCTCCCTCTCTCTCCGTCTCTCTCTTTCTGTCTGTCTCTCTCTCCCTCTCTCTCTGTCTCTCTCTCCCTTGCTCCCTCTCTCTCTCCCCCCCTTAACTTATCTCTCCGTCTCTCTCTCTCACTCTCTCTCTACATATACAATTCCTCAATTTCTCTGTCTCTTTTCCTCATCCGTAATCTTTTGCACCCTCCCCCTCTTTCCTCCAAACATTCTTCCCTACACAGTCACTAACCTGCATCTTTCCCTTATTGTCTCTTACTCCGTTTATGCCTAACCTTTCGCTTGCCTCTCGTTTTCTCCCCAATTCCCCCTTTCCTGTAGCTTGCTGTCTCCGCCACCCACCCGTCCAGACCAGCAGCCCTCCCCCACCCCGCACTGTGATGACGGTTTTACACACTCAGTGGATTAAAGATGCTGTATAATTTCTTGTCGGTTGGAAAGATTCAATGTTCTCTCAGCAGATGAAGGCTTGTGGTTTCCGGGAGAGGCCTGTTTGTTTCCGTTTAGTGTGCTGCAGAATAGGCGGCGGAGGAGTGTGGAGAAGGGGGGAGAGAGGGGGCAAGTGAGGACATAATAGAGGGGGAAGAAGAGGGGAAAGGAGAGGGGTATAGAGAAGGGAAAGACAGGGAGAGAGAGAGTGACAGGCAGAGAGAATGGAGGGGAGAGAGAAGAGGAGAGGAGAGATGAGCGTAAATTGGGACATTTGCTTTCAATGAATCAAGATACAGTGATAACTTTTGATTCGCAGCCCGTCCATAAAGATCAATTCATCACCTCGGGACTGGGAGTGCGGGGGTCGCGAAACGTGAGGGGACAATTAATTAACTTAACGAATCATACAGCCCAATTAATCACTACACTGCATTAGGGAGATTGTGAAGTTAGTGGTCCATCTCTCAGGAAGTCAGAATGTTCGACGTGTGTAGGGGTCTTTGATAATGTGGACTGTTTTATTGAGGCAGAGAGATGTGTAAACAGTGTCCACAGTTTCCATGATGTACTGAACTTGTTGACAGCTCTCTGCAGTGTTTCCGGTGGTGGCCAGTGCTGTTGCCGTGACAACACGACTAGTTTCCACACAGGATGTGTTCTGTAAAAATAGATGATGGTCGTCCAGGAGGCGCCGATTTTCTTCAGCCTCTCACAGAAGCAGAGATGCCACTGAGCTTTCTTGGCGATAGTGTCCTTGTGACTGGACAAGGACAGGCTGTTAGTGGTGTTCACTCTCAGGAGATTGGAGCTCTCAACCCCCTTATCGTCTGCCGTTGATGTAAACGGGAATGACTGCATCGCCCCGGCTGACTTCCTGTTGTCAGTAACCAGCTCTATTGTGTTGGTGAAATGGAGGGGGTGGGGAGTGTTGATACCAGGTCACAAAGCTCTCCAGCTCCGACCCGACACGCGGGTGGAGAAGGTTTACAGGAGTAAATTCCAACCGTGTGCAAACAGCACTGGCTCTGTGAACACGGGTGGAACTGTCCAGATGGACTGAAGGATCTATTTACGCGCTTTCCCCGAATCTCGTCATTCTCTCACTTTTCTCACTCTCAGCGTCCTCTCTCTAGTCTCTCTCCGCTTCTCCTCTCTCATCCAAAACTCTACTATCCCTCCCCCTCACTCTCCTCCATTACTCCCCACTCCCTCCGCCTTACACCACTCTCACACTAAACACTCACCCTCTGCTTACTCCCTAACTTCCTGAATCCTGCATCACTCATATGAAACATATTCCTCCCGCGCCCTCCTCATCCAGCCGAAAGTCTTTATCTGCTGTCGCTTCCGCAGGACACGGATTTACTCAACTTCCGGTGACTCTGATTCACTGTCAAACCCTCAGCGGAGAGGGAGGAAGAGGGCGAGGGGAAGTATGAGGCCATTGCGAAGAGGGTGAATCAAATTTGGGGGAATTGGGTAGGGGGCGAGAGAGGAGGGAGACTAAGGGATGACGAGATGTGGGGAGAAGTAAGTGTGTAGAAGGAGGAGAGATAGAACGGGTAAAGAGCTCGGGGGAAGTTGAGAAGCAGGAGATACTGGGAAGATGGAGAAACAGGACTGAATGGAACCAGACAGGAGAGGAATTTCACTCTCACCCTCTCCATCTCCCTCTCACTATACGTCTCCCTCTCTCACTCCCCCTCCTCTCTCTCCTCTCTCTCTCCCTCTCCCCTTCCTCTCTCTGTCTCACTCTCTTTCTGTCTCCCTCTCCCTCTGTCTCTCCCTCCACTCTATCACTCTCTCTCACTCACTTTCTCTCTGTCTGTCTGTCTGTCTGTCTGTCTCTGTCTCACTCTCTCCACACCCTCTCTCTCCCCTCTGTCTGTCTCTCTTCCCCCACTCTCTCTGTCTCCCTCTCTCTCTCTGTCTCTCCCTCTCTCCCCCTCTCCCTTTCTATCTCTCCCTCTCTCTCACTTTCTCTCTCTCTCTCTCTCTCTCTCTCTCTCTCTCTCTCTCTCTCTCTCTCTCTCTCTCTCTCTCTCTCTCTCTCTCTCTCTCTCTCTCTCTGTCAGTGTACTATAAAGGCACGGATGGAGGGAAGGATATGCAGTCTGGGAGAAAGGCGGAGCTGGGGTCACTGAACGAAGCCAATGCCGATACAATCAATTGCTGACTCGATCAGTTTCACTCCTCCCTCTCCATCTGCGTCTAACTCATTTCCCTCTCTCCGTGGCCGAAGGAAAGATGTGACAGTGGTGAAGAGAGAAAGAGAGTGAGGGAGAGAGATGTTAAGAGACAAAGGATAGACTATAGTGGAGAGAATGGGAGAGTGCAGTTAAGTAGGTTGAACAGGGTGAGAGTGGGATGAGAGGGTGGGTGAAGTGATAGAGGGTGAAGAGAGGCACCGAGGGAAGGAGGAAGGAAGGTGGAGGGTAAGAACGTGAGCAAAGATAGAGGCTGGGGAGGCAGAGAGGGAGAACAATTTTACGTGAAATTTGGGCAAACAAGAGAAGGAGAGCGGGAACAGGGGTGGGATAGAGAGGGAGGGAAAGAGAGAGGGGGAAAGGAAGGAGTGGAGTAGCGTGGAGGAGGGAGAGACGGAGAGGGCTGGAGTGGAGGAGAGTGTGGGAGTGATTGCGAGAGTAATACAGGGGAGATGTTTTTGTGTGTGTGTTGTGCGTGTGTGTGTGTGAGAGAGAGAGTGATAAAGGGGGAAACAGAGAGACTGCAATGAACTGTTGGGGTGAGAGAGGGACTGAGGGAGTGAGAGCGCGTGGGAGAGATGAGTAAGAATGGAGGAAGGGAGAGAGGTGCAGGAAATGGGAAAAGAAAGGGGCACAGAGGAGGAGGTGTAACGGAGAACAACACACACAAAATGCTGGAGTAACTCAGCAGGTCAGGCGACCTCTATGGAAAATAATAAAGAGTGGACGTGTCGGACCGAGATCAGCAAGATGAGAGGATTCGATCAGCGGGGAGTAGGAGCTTCCCGAGGATGCTGCGGGATTGTTTGTTGGATTACAGTATGTGAAAAGTACAATATATAATGAAAAACACAATCCCAAGTCTAAAACAAAGAGTGAAAGAATTGATGAAGGAACAAGTGATACGAACAATCTACTAAACAAGTGTAAACAGAGCACAGAATCATTGATCTTAGAGAGGGGGTATAGTGGGGGAGAGGGGGTGAGGGGGAGAGTGGGGGAGACTGCAGAGGGGTGGAGAAAGGGGAAGAGGGAAGGGGAGAGGGAGGGAAGACAGGGATGAGAGTGAAAGAAAGAGAACGTGGGGAGAGAGGGTTCAAGAGTAGGAGAATGGAGTATACTGGAGAGGAAAGAGTGAAGCAGAGATTTGCGAGAGAGTGGGAAGTGTGGGGAGAGAGTGTGGGAGGGGAGGAGAGTGTGTGTGAGAGAGAGAGAGAGAGGAGAGAGTTGAGAGAGGGGAGGGAGAGAGAGAAGAGAATGGTAAGGAGTGAGAGGTTTGTAGGCAAGAGAGTGGGGAGGGCGGAGGGACAGAAATGGATGGGTATGGAGTGGGAGGTGCCTCACCTCATCTTGCCTTGATGACGGATGCTGCTTTTACTTTTGCTAAGGCAGAGGTTGATGGACTTTAGATCCGTCAGGGCATGAAAGGATTCGCGGTGAAGGCAGGAAAATGGGGCTGGGAGGAAAAATGGATTTACCATGATGAAGCGGCAGAGCGGTTTTGATGGGCCAAATGGCCTAATTGTGCTTCTGTCTCTCATGGTCTTATGGTCCAAGAGCAGCCTCTCATTCAATGAGAGCAAGAGCAATGAACTGGTTCTGGACTTTGGAGGAGGAAACAGGAACCCATGAGGCAATCCTCATCGGGGCTCAAAGGAGGAGACGTTCAGCAACTTTAAATTCCACAGTGTTAACATTTCAGAGGATCTGTCCCGAGCCCCGAGTATGGCCCAACACATCATAGTAGATATGGCCCAGCACATCACGGGTAAAACTCTCCTCACAACTGAGCACGTCTCTGCGGAGTGCTGTCGCAGGAAATCAGCATCCATCATCAAGGACCCCCACCACACAGGCCATGCTCTCTTCTCAATGCTGCCATCAGGAAGAAGGTGCATGAGCCTCAGGATCCTCAACCCCAGGTTCAGGAACAGTTATTACACTCAACCAACAGGTCCTTCTTTCTTTTTACAATATTTTTATTCAGAAGAAAAGAAAATATTTACAGAGTGCAACACTTAGATACATCTCAACATAACTTGTGTACATTCATATATTGTAATAAAATTAATCAAAATGTTATAGCATAACACATAAAGTTATACCACTCTGTAATCAAAAATTTAAAGATAGGTCATACATCGTAAAATAAATTTTATTATATATAAAAAAAGTCAGCCCCCTACCAACTACCAAAGAAAAAAGCTGATGGATGACAAAGGATAATTAGAAAAAAAAACATATTCACTTAAGAAGAGAAGATAAAAATATACATAAAAGTCTGTGCACTGTTAAACTTTATAAATTGGAAAAGTAATTTAGGAAAGGTCCCAAAATCATAAAAAGATTGTTTCGAATTTAAGACTGAGCAGCGGATCTTTTCTAAATTTAAATACGACATAATATCACGAAGCCATTCAAGATGTGTAGGAGGGGTTGACTCCTTCCATTTAAGCAAGATTGCTCTTCTTGCTAAAAGAGAGGTAAAAACTAAAACCTGTATGTTAGGAGTATTTAAAGTTATATCTTCATTTGCAATAATACCAAGCAAGGCAGTAAGGGAATCTGGGTCAAATTGGACCCTAAAAAGTTGAGAGAAGGTATGATATACTTCTCGCCAAAACTTTTCAATTGTAGGGCAAAACCAAAACATATGAATTAAAGAGGCATCAGCAGAGTTGCATTTATTACAAAGTGGAGAAACATTCGGGTAAAAACTGGAGAGCTTCTGTTCAGAAATGTAAGCTCTATGAACCACTTTAAATTGTAGAAGAGAATGACGAGCACAAAAAGATGATTTATTAACCCGCTTAAGAATTTTATTCCATCTATCATCAGAAATCTGACAATTTAGTTCATCCTCCCAAACTTTTTTTATTTTATCTAAAAAGTCTTGTCTAGAATCAATCAACAAGTTATAGATACCGGTAATAGAACCATTAACAAAAGGTTTTAAATTTAAAAGATCGTCCAGTAAATTTTTATCAGGACCTATAGGAAAAGTAGCTAATTGGAAACGTAGAAAATCTCTAATTTGAAGGTATCTGTAAAAATGTGATTTTGGGAGTGCAAATTTATTTGACAATTGGTCAAATGATGCAAGAGATCCTGAGATAAACAAGTCCCAAAAACACTTAATACCTAGTTCATCCCAATCCTTAAAGACTTTGTCAGTCATGGAAGGGATTTAAAAAAATAATTAAGGAGAATGGGAGATGATAATGAAAAATTTGCTAAACCAAAAAATTTTCTAAATTGAGACCAGATCCCTAAACTTTGCTATTCCCACAACCAATGGACACAATCAACAGCTCTTCATCTCATGTTCTTGATGTTTCTTTCTGGGTTATTTATTAGTTTTATTTCTTTTGTATTTGAATTTTGTTGTCTTTTGCACATGGTTGTTTTGTTTGTCCTGTTGGGGGCGATCTTTCATTCATCTTATAATGGTTCTTGAGTTTACTGAATTTACAACATAATCAAATCCCAGGATTATACATGGTGATGTGCCTATACTTTGATAATAAATTTACTCTGCACATTTTAAATTGTACATTTCAATTTGTAAATAACTCTGAAACACAAGAGCGGGTTGTGAGCTCAGTCTGCTGGGTAAATGATTTTGTTCTGATCTGAATGGTCGGCCCAACACGGTGACCCATCTTTCGAAGCACACCAATTACTGGAAATATTCCTGAATTGAACTGGAAAACCTCAAATACTCTGTCACTCTGCTCAAGCGTGCGAACACATGTAGACACACACACACACACACACACACACACACACACACACACACACACACACACACACACACACACACACACACACACACACACACACACACACACACACACACACACACACAAAACGTCGACAATCATACCAGTGCCCAAAAATACCAGGGTGACCTGCCTCAACGACTATCGCCCAGTGACGATCACTACTGTGATGAAGTGCTTTGAGGGGTTGGTAATGGCTAGAATCAACTCCTGTCTATGTGCATGGACCCGCTGCAATTTGCCCATCGCCACAATCTGTCAACAATTCTCTCTGGCTCACACTCGGCCTTCGATCACCAGGATAAAAGCAATACACAAATCAGGCTGCTGATTACAGCTCAGCATTCAACACAATCAAACCCTCAACTGTAATCAACAAGCTCCAAAACCTGGGCCTCTGTACCTCCTTCTGCAACTGGATCCTCACCAGGAGACCACAGTCTGTGTGGATCAGAAATAACATCTCCTCCTTGCTGACAATCAACACTGGCACACCTCAACGATGTGTGCTCAGCCCACTGCTCTACTCTCTCTACACCCACGTCTGTGTTGCTAGGCTCATCTATAAACTTGCCGTTGACACAACTATTGTTGCTGGAATTTCAGATGGTGACGAGGAGGAGTACAGGAGTGAGATAGATCAGCAAGTTGAGTGGTGTCACAGCAACAACCTTGCACTCAACATCATGAAGACAAAGGAATTGATTGTGGATTCAGGAAGGGGAAGTCGAGGGAACACACACTAGTCCTCATCGTGGGATCAGAAGTGAAAAGGGTGAGCAGTTTCCATTTCCTGCCTGTCAACATCTCTGAGGAACTATCCTGGGCCCAACATATAGATGCAGTTACAATGAAGGCACAGCATCGGCTATATTTCATTCGGAGATTGAGGGGTATCGGGCTGTCACTAAAGACACTTGCAGATTTCCACAGATGTACTGTGGAGAGCATTCTAACTGGTTCCTTCACTGCCTGGTGTGGAGAGGCCACTGCACAGGATCGGAAAATGCTGCAGAAAGTTGTAAACTCAGCCAGCTCCTTCATGGGCACTGGACTCCACAGCATCCAGGACACATTCAAAAGATGATGCCACAAAAAGGTGGCATCCATCATTAAGGACCCCCATCACCCAGGAAACGCCTTCTTCTCATTGCTACCATCAAGGAGGATGTACGGGACCCTGAAGACACTCTCTCCGGTTCAGGAACAGCTTCTTCCCCACCATCAGATTTCCGAATGGACAAAGAACCCAGGGACACCCGCTCAGTATTTTCCCTCACGTTTTGCACGACATTTCAAATTTAATTTTATAAATACTTGTTGTAACTTATAGTTTTTATTACTATGTACTGCAGACACTAAGGAACAAATTTCACCACATATGCGGGTGATATTAAACCTGATTCTGATACACAAACACACACAGCTGGGCTCAGACATACAACACTCCCACATTCCTCCCTTTGTGACACCCTGCTTGCTCCGTGGCCCCCGGTATGAAGCTCCAACTGTTGCAACACCTGCCCTTTAAATTCATGGCTGAGGCTGTGTTGTGTCTGCTCACTGTTTGAGTTCGATATTAAATGAAGAGCATTAAATCAGAAGGAAGGTTTGAATACAAGAATAAAGATCTCCTCTGAAGGTATATGGGGTCCTGGTGAGAGCGTACATGGAACACTGTGTACAGGTCTGGTCTCCCTCCCGGAGTCAGCCTGTGGGATGAAGGGAATGAAGAGATTTCCCAAATTGATTTCGGAGGTGAGGTAGTGTCCTCGGAGAGATTATACTGACCGGGCCTGTCTCAAAATTAGAGAAATAAAAGGCCGTCTGACTGAGACAGACGCAGTCTCACAGGGTATTGACAGGGTAGAGGCAGGAATGATGTTTCCTTTGGCTGTGGTGAGGAATGGGGGTCACAAAATCCGATTTCACCTCAGCAGGACTGAGATGAGGAGAAATTTCCTCACCCAGAGTGCAGTGAATCTTTGGAATTTTCTCCACAAGGTTTCTAAATTCGAAGGACAAATTTTGGGGCTCTGCGATGCTGGGAACGTTGCGGGAAAGTGGCGCTGAGGTCAAAGATTAGGCATGTTCTGAGTGAAAGGCAGAACAGACACAAAGGGCCGAATGGCCTGCTCCTGTTTCCTTTTTCTAAAGTCCGAGTTTACCTTTGCACCTGGTTCTCCCTTGACCTTCAGCCTGTCCTTTTGCACAGGGGAGCGCTCACAGCACCGGAGTTCCATCGGCAGCCGCTGCGGGCCAGCTCCCGTATCCCAGCAGCAGGAGACAGGACTGGAAGGAAACTCCGGACAACAGGCCCAGATCCACGGCGGGGAAAGACCGGGCACACTCTGTGTGGCTGAAACATCTCACGGAATCTCCGCCCGAATCTTCACCTCCGCCATCGGAAGGATTCAAAACACCGGCCGCTGTTGCAGCCTTTACATGGGGAGCTGCTCCCAATCTCGGGTCTCTCACCGGGTCCACTCGTTCCCGGTTCCACACTTCGGTCCGCTCAGCGTCCCGCCCACTGACACACCTCAGCCAATGGAGGGAAGAGTCTCCCAGCGGAGTTCTCTGATTGGCTGTGAGTGTATCCGAGGGCGGGCTGCTGCCGGGAGCCGGAGATGTCAGTCACAGTTTGTTCTCAGAATCAAAGCAAGTTCCCCGAGGCTCAAAGTTCAAAGTCAATTTTTGTATTATTTTTTAATATTTTAAATTTTTATTGAACACAAACAAAAACAGAAACACTAAACATATGCTAACAAAGCCAGGGGATCACACAAAAGCAGCAACGAATATATAACTATTAACTTTAAATATACAAATAAACAAGGAAATCCACTCTAAATATTTTTGGACAGAAGGAACTGTATCTAAGAGGAGTCAAAAAACAGGAACATTTACAGAGATAACCCAAAACGTTGACAGATTTGTACAGTCTTTACAGCCTTCTGGTTATGGGAAGTTTTCAGAGGATAAACGTATAGTTTGAAGTCTGACATTAAAATATAAATGAAGGTTTCTTATTGCTGTGATTGCATTTATGGATATAAAATTTGCTGTAAATTAACAAAAGATTTATGATATAGAAATGATCCCCATGAGATTTGGTGTTATTAGTAAACCCAAATAAGACATTTTGAAAACAAAAAGTAAAATCCACATTAATATATGATCTATAAATTGACCAACATCAACCCAAAATGTTTTAACACATTCACAATCCCAAAACAGATGAAATAAATGCAGTGGATATAAACCACAAAAAGAACAGTTAATTTCAATATCAGAATTAAACCTTGTCAAATAAACACTGGTTGGATAATATCTATGTATAATTTTAAATAAGCCCCAGATACTCCTCCACCTCAGATTCCCCAAGCGACTATTCCAAAAACTAACAGAGTACATATAAGTCGCAACATACAACTCCTACAAACATACAGAGCAAAGCTACAGAATGGTAACTATACCTGGATCACTGAAAGATCAACCAGAGTGCAGAAGACAACAAACTTCGCCAATGCAAATAAACAACGGGAACATGAAATAACCGCAGGGGCTGCCGATAGATGTCCGGTGCTCTCAGCTCTCCCCTGTTCAATCTGACAGGACAAGAAACAGTGAGGCACTAAGGAAAACTCGTGTTTCAGAAGATAAGAAATAGAGAGGGCGTGGCCATTCGGCCCCTTGCGCCTCTTATGCCCTTCACTCAGAACATGCTTGACTTTTGATCTCAGCACCACTTTCCTGCAACTTTCCATCACCGCTGAGCCCCAGGATATGTCCATTCAATTTAGAAACCTTGTGGAGATAATTGCAATGATTCACTGCACTCCGGGTGAGGAAATTTCTCCTCATCTCAGTCCTGCTGAGTTGTCCTCGGATTTGGAGTCTGTGATCGCTGGTTCCACACCTTATGGGAAACATCATTCCAGCCCTTCCGCTGTAAATATCCTGTGAGATTGAATTTCTCTGATTCTGAGACAGGAATGTGATCTGTCTCAGTCAAACCACCTCTTATTTCAGTCATTTTGAGACAGTCCCAGTACAATGATTTGTTGTGGGAGCATCTCTATGGACAGCAGGTGAGTGCAGTTATCCCATACTGTTCCACAGCCTGATGGTTGAGGGGTAGTAACTGTTCCTGACCCTGGTGGGGCGAGTCCTGAGGCTCTTGTACCTTCTACCTGATTACAGCTGTGAGAAAAGAGCCTGCCTGTGTGGTGAGCCTGATCACAGCCGCCTGTATCACCGTCCCCTCTGGCCTGCCCTATACGGGACCAAAGGGATTGTGGAGAGTAAATGTGGTACTCTGTCGAGTATCACTGTGATCCGTCCCCTCTGGCCTGCCCTATCCGGGACCAAAGTGATTGTGGAGAGTAAATGTGGTACTCTGTCGAGTATTACTGTGATCCGTCCCCCCTGGCCTGCCCTATCCGGGACCAAAGGGATTGTGGAGAGTAAATGTGGTACTCTGTCGAGTATCACTGTGATCAGTCCCCTCTGGCCTGCCCTATCTGGGACCAAAGGGATTGTGGAGAGTAAATGTGGTACTCTGTCGAGTATCACTGAGATCCGTCCCCTCCGGCCTGACCTATCCCGGACCAAAGGGATTGTGGAGAGTAAATGTGGTAATCTGTCGAGTATCACTGTGATCCGTCCACTCTGGCCTGCCCTATCCGGGACCAAAGGGATTGTTGAGAGTAAATGTGATACTCTGTCGAGTATCACTGTGATCCGTCCCCTCTGACCTGCCCTATCCGGGACTAAAGGGATTGAGGAGAGTAAATGTGGTACTCTGTCGTGTATTACTGTGATCCGTCCCCTCTGGCCTGCCCTATCCGGGACCAAAGGGATTGTGGAGAGTAAATGTGGTACTCTGTCGAGTATCACTGTGATCCATCCCCACTGGCCTGCCCTATCCAGGACCAAAGGGATTGTGGAGAGTAAATGTGGTACTCTGTCGAGTATCACTGTGATCAGTCCCCTCTGGCCTGCCCTATCTGGGACCAAAGGGATTGTGGAGAGTAAATGTGGTACTCTGTCGATTATTACTGTGATCCGTCCCCTCTGCCCTGCCCTATCCGGGACTTAAGGGATTGTGGAGAGTAAATGTGTTACTCTGTCGATTATCACTGTGATCGTGGCTCTCTTCCTGCCACTTATTATTCTAGTCTGTGATTGCAGTGCGACAATCTCTGGCCCAATATCCCCTCTTTATACAAACCCCGTTTCTGTCCTTTGTCAAGTGTCCTCTTCATCTACACCGTCCGCACGATCCTGCCACCCGTTCTGTGTTCTTCGTCGGGACCCGAACTCCATATCCTCACTACCGGTTCTCTGTGCACACTCTCGCTTTGCCCCAGTCCCTTTAAAGAGTCAATTGCGCTCCATATTCATCAGAATTTATGTCACTCTGGGGCCAGATCTGACACAGCGAATTGAGATTAGTTAACTTAAAGGAATGGGCAGGCTTGGGTCTGAGACAGTTTAGAAAAGTCTGCACTGCCAGCTGGACATACTGATCTGTCCAGGGGTTTGCCGGCATTGGACTCTCACGTATCCTTAAAACGAGCTATAAATTACGCAAGGGATTCTCCTTTTTCCTGTAGTTATCGGGTAAATTCACCAAAATCCGCATGCAGTCGGGCTGTCATTCAAATGGGTTCCCTTAATTCAGTGACCCACGGTGCCATGGCTTGTATTACATCAGCCCCTCTGGTGGCTCCCGGTCACCTTCGGGCATCTGCCTGGGAAAGGGGAACCCACTCCCTGTCCCTGTCCGAGAGGTTCCATAGATAACCCTGAGGAGTGGCACAAGTCCCTGGGCAGGGTCTGGAAAGGGGAACCCACTCCCTGTCCCTGTCCGATAGGTTCCATATATAACCCTGAGGAGTGGCACAAGTCCCCGGGCAGGGTCTGGAAAGGGGAACCCACTCCCTGTCCCTGTCCGAGAGGTTCCATATATAAACCTGAGGAGTGGCACAAGTCCCCGGGCAGGATCTGGAAAGGGGAATCCACTCCCTGTTCCTGCCCGAGAGGTTCCATATATAACCCTGAGGAGTGGCACAAGTCCCCGGGCAGGGTCTGGAAAGGGGAACCCACTCCCTGTCCCTGTCCGAGAGGTTCCATAAATAACCCTGAGGAGTTGCACAAGTCCTCGGGCAGGGTCTGGAAAGGGGAACCCACTCCCTGTCCCTGTCCGAGAGGTTCCATATATAACCCTGAGGAGTGGCACAAGTCCCCGGGCAGGGTCTGGAAAGGGGAACCCACTCCCTGTCCCTCCCGAGAGGTACCATATATAACCCTGAGGAGTGGCACAAGTCCCCGGGCAGGGTCTGGATAGGGGAAACCACTCCCTGTCCCTGTCCGAGAGGTTCCACATATAACCCTGAGGAGTGGCACAAATCCCCGGGCAGGGTCTGGAAAGGGGAACCCAATCCCTGTGCCTGCCCGAGAAGTTCCATATATAACACTGAGGAGTGGCACAAGTCCCTGGGCAGGGTCTGGAAAGGGGAACCCACTCACTGTCCCTGTCCGAGAGGTTCCATATATAACCCTGAGGAGTGGCACAAGTCCGCGGGCAGAGTCTGGAAAGGGGAACCCACTCCCTGTTCCTGTCCGAGAGGTTCCATATATAACCCTCAGGAGTGGCACAAGTCCCTGGGCAGGGTCTGGAAAGGGGAACCCACTCCCTGTCCCTGCCCGAGACGTTCCATATATAACCCTGAGGAGTGGCACAAGTCCTCAGGCAGGGTCTGGAAAGGGGAACCCACTCTCTGTCCCTGTCCGAGAGGTTCCATATATAACCCTGAGGAGTGGCACAGGTCCCCGGGCAGGGACTGGAAAGGGGAACCCACTCCCTGTCCCTGTCCGAGAGGTTCCATATATAACCCTGAGGAGTGGCACAAGTCCCCGGGCAGCGTCTGGAAAGGGGAACCCACTCCCTGTCCCTGTCCGAGAGGTTCCATATATAAACCTGAGGAGTGGCACAAGTCCCCGGGCAGGATCTGGAAAGGGGAATCCACTCCCTGTTCCTGCCCGAGAGGTTCCATATATAACCCTGAGGAGTGGCACAAATCCCCGGGCAGGGTCTGAAAAGGGGAACGCAATCCCTGTGCCTGCCCGAGAGGTTCCATATATAACCCTCAGGAGTGGCACAAGTCCCTGTGCAGGGTCTGGAAAGGGGAACACACTCCCTGTCCCTGTCCGAGAGGTTCCATATATAACCCTGAGGAGTGGCACAAGTCCGCGGGCAGAGTCTGGAAAGGGGAACCCACTCCCTGTCCCTGTCCGAGAGGTTCCGTATATAACCCTGAGGAGTGGCACAAGTCCGCGGGCAGAGTCTGGAAAGGGGAGCCCACTCCCTGTTCCTGTCCGAGAGGTTCCATATATAACCCTCAGGAGTGGCACAAGTCCTCAGGCAGGGTCTGGAAAGGGGAACCCACTCTCTGTCCCTGTCCGAGAGGTTCCATATATAACCCTGAGGAGTGGCACAGGTCCCCGGGCAGGGACTGGAAAGGGGAACCCACTCCCTGTCCCTGTCCGGGAGGTTCCATATATAACCCTGAGAAGTGGCACAATTCCCTGGGCAGTGTCTCGAAATGGGAACCCACTCTCTGTCCCTGTCCGAGAGGTTCCATATATAACCCTGAGGAGTGGCACAAGTCGCCGGGCAGGGTATGGAAAGTGGAACCCACTCCCTGTCTCGGACCGAGAGGTTCCAAATATAACCCTGAAGAGTGGCACAAGTCGCCAGGCAGGGTATGGAAAGGGGAACCCACTCCCTTTTTCAATTAATTCAGCTAAAGCCCCTGGTCCGGACGGTTATACTGCTGAATTTTTTAAATCCTTTTCTTCTATAGTCGCTCCTTGGCTTTGTAAAATTTTTAAAGATGCGTTAAAAGTAGGTAAATAACCACAATTTTTTTATGATGCCTCCATTTCTCCAATTCTTAAAAAAGATAAAGACCCCACTGAATGTGCATCCTATCGGCCAATATCCTTGCTGAAAACGGATTCTGAGATTTTTACCAAAATGTTGGCCACTAGATTAGAAAATGTATTATTTCAAATTATCTCTGAAGATCTGACCGGTTTTATTAAAAACTGTTATTCATCTTTTAACATTAGAAAATTAATTAATATAATTTATACTTCTTCATCTAAAATACCAGAATGTAATTTCCTTAGATGCTGAAAAAGCGTTCGATAGAGTTGAATGGCTATATTTATTTAATACGTTGCAGAATCTTAATTTTAGCTTGAAATTTATATCATGGATTAAATCAATATATTATAAACCTTTGGGTTCTGTTCTTACGAATAATCAAATATCTTTTTTTCAGTTGTCCCGTGGTACGAGGCAAGGCTGCCCTTTAAGTCCTCTATATTTGACATTGCTTTGGAACCTTTAGCCGTTGCCATTTGTGAATCACCTAATATTTTTGGAATTACCCGTAGGGAAGGGACTTATAAGTTATCATTATATGCTGATGATTTGTTACTATACATATCTGACCCTGAGAAATCTATTCCTGCTATTTCATCCTTGCTCGCTCAGTTTAGTAGCTTTTCTGGCTACAAACTGAATTTTAATAAGAGTGAATTATTTCCATTAAATATGCAAGTTCCAATTTATAACCACTTACCATTTAAAGTTGTGACAGATCATTTTACTTATTTGGGTATTAAAATTACCAAGAAACATAAGGGTTTACTTAAAGTTAATTTTTTACCTTTAATTGAACAAATCAAGCAACTTGTTACCAGGTGGTCCCCATTATCTCTGTCATTGGTTGGTCGAATTAATACTATCAAGATGATAGTATTACCCAAATTTTTATATTTATTCCAAGCATTACCAATTTTTATTCCTAAATCTTTTTTTGATATTATTGACTCCAAAATATCCTCGTATGTGTGGCAGAATAAAAATCCTAGATTAAGTAAAAAATATTTACAGAAGCCTAAGAAGGAAGATGGTTTCTCTCTGCCAAACTTGAGATTTTACTATTGGGCAGTTAATATTCAATATCTAATATTTTGGACACAAGAATCGGTCATAGTACCTTGCCCACAATGGGTAAATGTGGAGTGTAAATCTGTACAAGACTTCTCATTCTTTTCTATTTTAGGATCTTCGCTTCCTTTTGCTTTATCTAAACCAAATAAATAAATAACTAATCCTATAGTTAAACATACATTAAGAATTTGGTTTCAATTTCCTAAATCCTGCAGCTTGAATAATCAAGCCCAATTATATCTAACTTTTTTTTTCCAGCCCTCTTTTATGGACCAAGCCTTTGTGTTATGGAAAACGAAAGGTTAACATGTTTTCGTGATCTATTTTTAGATAACAGTTTTATGTCCTTTGAACAGCTATCCAACATAAAACCCATTTTTTTAGATACTTGCAAGTTAGAAATTTCTTGAATGTTAGTATTTTCTGAAATTATGTCCAATGGACATTAAAGAAAAAAATTCTAGCTCTGAATCCTTGCCAGAAGGGTTAAGTAGCCATCATTTATCATATGATCATGAAAATCTAGTCAGGAGTATCAGAAATAATTAAGAAGGAATGGGAAAAAGAACTTCACTGTCTTCTACCCACAGAGCAGTGGGAGAAAATTTTACAATTAGTCAATTCTTCTTCTATTTGTGCTAAACATGCCTAATACAATTTAAGGTTGTTCATAGGGCTCACATGTCCAAGGATAAACTCGCTCGATTTTATTCTTCTGTTAATCCAGCCAGTGACAGATGTCATTCTGAAGTCGCTTCATTGACCCACGTGTTCTGGTCTTGCCGCTGTTTTGCAAAATTATTGGAAAGATATTTTTGGTATTATTTCAACAGTTCTGAATATCAAATTGCAACCGCATCCTATTACTGCAACTTTCGGTTTACCAATGGTGGATTATAGTCCTTTATCCCCCGCCCCCCAGCCCGGCGGATGATTGCATTTGTTACATTAATGGCTAGAAGGTCTATCCCATTGAACTGGAAAAAAATTAATCCTCCAACTATATTTCAGTGGTTTTCTTAAACTATTTCTTGTTCGAGTTTAGAAAAAATTACAAGTGTTGTCTTTGACCCTTCAGTTAAATATGAAGAAACTTGGAGACCATTTATTCAACATTTTCATATGAGCTAAACTGACTTTTCCTAAACCTTACTTATATCGTCCTTAATTATTTGGATGGAGGTGCGGAGTTATTGACGCTACAGTGTATAATTGATATAATGCAGTGGCCCATGTCGGTTAGGATTTTTTTGATTTTTTTGAGGGGGGGAGGGTTTCTTATTTTCTCCATTTTTTGTAACCACTATGAGTTTGGGAGGTTATTATCATCTATTTGTATTTATACCTTAACCTATTAATTATGTACTCTCAAGCTCTTTGCATTCATTTTCATTTATGTTTGTTTAAAATCAATAAAAAGATTTAAAAAGAAAGGACTATTCTGAGGAAAGGGTGGAATAGGCGCAACGGGCCGAGTGGCCAGGCATGCTCCTGTTACTTATTTTCTGAAGCACGAGTTTACCTTTGCGCCTTGTTCTCCCTTGGTTTTCAGCCGTTCGGATTGCACAGGGGAGCGGTGAGAGCTCCGGAGATCCACCGGCAGCCGCTGCGGGGCAGCTCCCGTCTCCCAGCAGGAAGGGACGGGTCTGAGAGACAACTCCAGACAATAGCCTCCGATCCTCGGCGGGGAAAGGCCGGGCGCCTTCCGTGTAGCTGAAACATCTCACGGAATCTACGCCGGTCACTTCAGCTCTGCCTTCGAAAGGATTCACGACCCGCCGGTGATGCAGCCGAAACCAAAGGCGCAGCTCCCGGTCTCCGGCCTCACTCGGTCCCGGTTCCAAACTCCGGCCCGGCCGGGCACTTTGCGTCCCGCCCACTGACACCCCTCAGCCAATGGGAGCACCCTTCTCCCAACGGTGATTGCTGATTGGCTGTGAGTGTGTGAGGTCGGGCTGCTGCTGGGAGCTGGAGATGTCGGTCACAGTTTGTTCTCAGAATTAAAGCAAGTTTCCCGAAACTCAAATTTCAAAAAAATTTATTATCAAAGTACAGATAAGTCAGCACATACAAATGCAAATTTGGAGAAACAGGATAAATAACAAGAACATGAAATAACCGCAGCGGCTGCTGATGGATCTCCGGAGCTCTCACCGCTCCCCTGTGCAATCCGACAGGCTGAAGACCAAGGGAGAACAAGGAGCAAAGGTCAACTCGTGATTTAGATTTAGAAAATAAGAAACAGGAGCAGGCGTTCGGTCCGTTGCGTTGTTCTGCCCCTCATGCAGAACATGTCTGATCTTTGATCTCAGCGCCACTTTCCTGCAACGTTCCCAACATCCCAACATGTCCGTTTAATTCAGGAAACGTGTGGAGAAGACTCCAAATATTCACTGCACTGTGTGGGGGAAAATTCTCCTCATCTCAGTCCTGCTGAGGTGATCTCGGATTTTGAGTCTGTGATCCCTGGTTCCACTGCCCAGCCAGGAGAAACATCATTCCTGCCCCTACCCTGTAAATACCCTGTGAGACTGTGTCTGTCTCAATCAGGAAGCTTCTCCATGTGAACCTTGTGTTAATGAAATTGGTGACAGTTCTTTTAGACCAGCAGCTTTGACCACAAGAACACCAGACAGTGGTCAGCACGGAATGTCCTGCAGTTACTGCAGGAGAAGGACTGGATGGAGACAGTGGAGTGGTTCCCTGAGCAGAAGCCCAGACCATCTGGCAGAATGCCTCATCACCAGATCTCACCAACAGGCACCAAGACCTCACCTGTCTGGCAGCGAGAGGGCCCCTCCCAGTCTGATCCTTGCTGCATGTCCGGAGATCACTCACACAGCGCGCTGCCCCGAGATTACTGCAGTGGAGACGAGAGGGCCCCTCCCAGTCTGATCCTTGCTGCATGCCCGGAGATCACTCACACAGCGCGCTGCCCCGAGATTACTGCAGTGGAGACGAGACGGTCACTCGCCTCTTTGCGGACTGTGGGCTGGCGAAGATATGTGGAGAAAGATGCAAGGGCCTGTGCCACAGCAGCTGCGTGACAGAAGGCTCATTGATTCTCGGGCTGTTCCCAGGACGCGCAGGAAAACGGACAGCGAATGCTGCTGGAAGATCATCAACTCGGGGAAAGACGCTCGAAACTTGTTGGCCTGCCATCACACCGAGATGTCCGGAGAGCAGGGGTTCCCAACCTGGGGACCACGGTTACTGGTATTGGTCTTTGGCATAAAAAAATGTTTGGGATCCCCTGTCGTACAGGAATGCTGCCGAATGACACATTCCAGACTACAGGGACACCATTGGAACTACAGGGATCCCCTACACTGGACAGGGATTGGCCGGGGTTGGCTGAGGAAGCCTCACAGTTATTGTAGTGGTGAACCACCCCAGGGGGGCACATGGCTTCTCCTTTCACCACACGACTTCAATCATCTTCCAGGGGAAGGTCCTTCCGACCGCAGGGATGAGGCCTTTGGAGATTCAGCTGACGTTTTTGTCGCTCTAGGTTTTTAAGAGTTGGGGTTGCTGGCCATACGGCCATCCCTCCTCCGCTCGTAGCCGGGCTTAGACAGTCCAAGACCGCGTTTTCTTTTCTGTTGCCCCTTCAATGTGTTTTTGTTACCACACTAACCAGAATTTCCCCTGAACACATCCAGCAAAACCATGTTCATTCCCCGTAACTGCAGCGCGCGTAGTGGACAATCGCGGTACTGCAGGGGATCAGCAACTCCCCGAACGTTAAAGCATTCTGAATCGGGAAGTGCTGGGAGTTAACATGGCTTCGAAAGGACCGGCTGAGAGTTTGAGCGAGGAGGTAATTTGTCCTGTCTGCCTGGATTTCTTCATCGATCCGGTTATACTGGAGTGTGGACACAACTTCTGTCGCTCTTGTATCACACGTTGTTGGGAAAGGGAGGAGAGAAACTCCTGTCTGGAATGTAGAGAGGTGTTTGCTGACCGCACCCTCAGGGTAAATCGGGCCTTAGCAAATCTGACACAAAAAGTTCGAAATCTAAACCTGAATCGGAAAGGGAAGGAAAGTAAACGTCACTGCGAGGAACATGAGGAAGAACTGAAGCTGTTTTGTGAAACGGACAAGACACTGATCTGTCTGATCTGTAGAGACGCGCAGGAACACAGAGAGCACCGCTTCAAGCCGATTAAAGAAGCTGTTAAAATCTACAAGGTAAAACTAACCGGAATTTGATCTTCACTCTATCCTCCATTCTTCTGCCTGGGACCACAGGAACCTTCACATCGAACACATCATTCCCCGCAACTTTCATCATCTCCAACGGGATTCTACCACAAAACACATCTCTCCCTCCAACAGCCCAGACCCGCCCCTCCCCACAACTCTCCGCGCTCTGTAAGGATCGTTCTCTACGTACTGTAACTCCCTTATCCACTCGTTCCTCCGCACTGGTCTCTCTCCTGGCACTGCTAACCTGCTCCCTCGTCACCATTCAGGGCTGTAAACAACCCAATTCCTCCCGTTTCGTCCATGGTCGATTGTCCTCTCGTATTAGATTCCTTCTTCTCCAGCCCTTTATCTCATCCACCTGTCCCCTCTCAGCTTCTCACCTCATCACCCTCCCCCACGTTCCCCCTCACGTTGTCTCACCCGTCACCTGTCAGCTGGTTCTCATCCGCCACCTTGTTATTCTGGCTTCTGTCCCATTCCTTTCCAGTCCCAATGAAGGGTCTCATCCCGAAACACCGTCTGTTTATTTCCCCTGAATAGATGCTGCCTGACTCACTGAGTTCCTCCGGCATTTTGTGTGATAATCGGGTTTGATCACCTGTTTCTTTTGATGCATCTTTGTTTCTATTTCCTTCGCTCTCTGACGTCCAGGATCAGATAAAATCTTCCTTAGACTCTCTCACAAAAAAGAAATCAGACTTCCAGGAAAAGGAGCAGCAACAGAAAGAGGAGATTTCTGGAGTTCGGGTGAGGCTTCCTGAGCGGAATTTCTGTTATTACTGTCGAGTTTTGTTCCATTTAATGCAGAATAACCGAGTATCGCAGCTCCAGTGACCTGGGTTCGATCCTGACCTCTGCTGCTGTCTGTGTGGAGTTTGCATGCTCTCCCTGTGACCATGACAGTTTCAGACACATCCCAAGGACATGCTGGATGAATGGCTAATTACAATTAACCCTGTAAAGGTGGGGAGGGTGTGCGTGAAGCAGATGGGAGTTTATGGGTCAATAAGTGAGAATAGGTTTCAGGAAAACATGAGGGAATGGTGTTGACGGGAATAAACTCAGAAGTAGCATGGACTCCAATAGACCGAACTTAATGACAAAAGGAAACAAAACACAGCAATGCAGTATGTTAACCTTCACCTTTCCTTCAACAGGAACAGTCACACAGCCTACAGTCCCACATCACAACCCAGTTTGCTGAACTGCGCCAGATCATCACTGAGAAAGAGCAGAGCTTCCTCAGGGATCTCAGGAAAGAAGAGAAGAGGATTCTCAATCCAATGGTGAAAAATCTTCTGGAGATTCAGGAGAATATAAGGATTATTCAGGAGGAAATCATTAAGTTAAAGGAACAGATGGATCAGAAAGACAGTGTGATGTTTCTCAAGGTGAGGGATTATATTTCAATTTGTGTCTGTCAAAGGGCACTACATGAACAGTGGTATATTTGAAATAAACACAGCACAGAGGCCAATTCTAACTAATCAATTGTCGCTGCTGGCGACCTCACACTAGTTGTTATACTTGCATGATGCACCCTCCCATCCCTCCAATAATGACATTTCAAAATGTCCAAGATACGCTTTCAGTCCTTCATTAGCAAAATACAATCTTGAAGCGATGAAACTTCAGGGTAATTCATTGTAAAGTAAGCTGCAACACAGCGGTCAAGAACAGAATGAAATTCGCCCGTCCCCAGCTCAAAACTGCCCTGAACAAAGTACAGATACGTAACTTTTTCCCTTCGCTTTTACCATGTCCACACTCACGTGACGAGTTACTATAATAAACACATAACACAGAATACAATGCAGACAGAAAACAGATGCGTTGCTCCTACACACAGCATTTACAAATGGCAGTAAACTGTTCCTCACCCGACAATTGATACAACTATTCAGGGTTGTTGTTGTCCCATAATAATAAGATTATTAAGGGATTGGACACGCTGGAGGCAGGAAGCATTTTCCCGCTGATGGGTGAGTCCAGAACTAGAGGCCACAGATTAAGAATAAGGGGTAGGCCATTTAGAACAGTGATGCAGAAAAACCTTTTCACCCAGAGAGTGGTGGATATGTGGAATGCTCTGCCCCAGAAGGCAGTGGAGCCCAAGTCTCTGGATGCATTCAAGAGAGAGTTAGATAGAGCTCTTATAGATAGCGGGGTCAAGAGATATGGGGAGAGGGTAGGAACGGGGTACTGATTGAGTATGATGAGCCATGATCACAGTGAATGGCGGTGCTGGCTAGAAGGGCCGAATGGCATACACCTGCACCTATTGTCTATTGTCCCACAACTGGACTTCCACCACTTCTGGACATCCCAGGACAGAATGCAAATTTCTCTGAAATTGTTTACTCTGATCATAACACAGAGCTGCTGACTGTGTCCTTAATTCTACATTAAATATCCTCTAAAACACCCATTAACACCCAGTTCCAGTCACAGGCTGTGAGTGTGTCTGGTGCGGTGGGTGTGAGGGTCTCTCTGTCAATCAATGAGAACAAAGAATGTGACCCACACATCAGACATCCTCCATATCCGGTTTCCATCAGATTAGGGAATCTTTCACTGTCTCTTTATTTTTTGGATACATTTCAAATGGGATTATAACCCATTCTCCATCATAAATAGGCCATTCGGTCCATCTTCTTCTATTAGTTTTCCTGCTTCACAATCCTCCACCCACCTACTCACCACACCCAGCAACAGTGCCCGAACTCCCTGGTCCCTCACGTGTTTATCCAGTTTCCCATTACATTCAATCTCTGCTGTTCCATTTCAACCACTCCTGTGGCACTGAGTTCCACATCCTCTTCACTAAATTTCTTGTGGGATTTATTAAAAACCACCTGGAATTACATCTCCCCACAAGTCTCCCCATAAATAGAGGTACTTTCTCCACCTGCACACAATCACATACATCACTGATCAGAAATTCCTCCATCCTATCACACTGACGTCATATCCAGATGAAAATGCACAGCCTGTCCTGTCTTCCCTATAAGTTTCATCCTGTCAGTAATGGTCTGACATTCAGAAACTTTCCCTGTAATTTACCCCGTGGTTCTGTATTGTCCGTGTGTGTGAGCGACTGTGAGAGTGGGAATTTTCAACACCTTGTAATGATTTAGATGGAATTCAGGATGTGGACAGTAAGTCCAAGTCTAATCAGATTTGTGTTTTATTTATTTCAGGAGGAAGCTCGTCGGAACTGAAGGTAGGACATGGTCTTTACTGAAACCCTGAATGGATTTGTAAAATAGTTCAGAATAGCAATTTATAACCAGCAGTTTAATATTTACAGGATTAATGATGAAGTCCAGGAATTGTCAGTGACAGACGAGACCCTAACGGTTGAAAAATTTGATCACCCCTATTTGTTGATAACAGTGCTGAGAGAAACGCTTGATGCTATTAATCGAGGTAAAACTTACAAAGATCCATTTCTCCTTGTTTATGAAGCTCAATTTAGTTCTAATTAGATGCAAAGATTGTCTGTAATACTGGGCTGAAGGGGAACTGAAGTTTATTTCACATCAACCCCACCGACTGGGAGGCATCACTGTCACATGGTCAGCTGGAGATGTCAGACCCCTGGACACACCAGCACAGGGTCACAATACAACCAATACACGGGACTGTCAAATGAACCACTGTGTGTCAATCCCAGGCAAATGCACTAACACACCAGGACATGAGTTTGGATCTACCAGAGGAGCTGGGAATGTAATACTGATGATAATATTGTAGGGAATAAAAGCAGGTATTAATGTGGTGACCGGGAAGTGAGTGCAGTTACTGTTACAAGGGAGAAGGTGCTCAAAAAGCTGAAAGCCCTAAAGGTACATAAGTCACCCGGACCAGATGAACTGCACCCTAGTGTTCTGAAAGAGGTTGTGGTAGACATTGTGAAGGCATTTCAAATGATCTTTCAAAAATCATTGGACCTGGCATGGTGCCAGAGGACTGGAAAATGGAAAATGTCACTTAGCCCTTTAAGTAAGGAGGAAGACAGCAGAAAGGAAATTACGGACAGTCAGCCTCACCGCTGTGGTTGGGAAGAAATTGGAGTCGATTGTTAAGTATGAGGTTATGGAATACTTGGTGACACTGAACAAGACAGGGCAAGTCAGCATGGCTTCGTTAAGGGAATATCCTGCCTGACAAACCTGTTGGGATTCTTTGAGGAGATTACAAGCAGGATAGTTAAAGGGGATGCAGGGATGTTGTATATTTGGAATCTCAGAAGGCCTTTGACAAGGTGCCACACATGAAGGTGGTAACCAGGTTAAGAGGCCATGGTATTACAGAAAAGTTACAGGCATGGTTAGAACATTGGCTGATTGGTAGGAATCAGCGAATGAGAGTAAAGGAATCTTTTTCTGTTGGACCGCCAGTGACTCGTGTTCCACAGGGGTCAGTGTTAGGACACCATCATTTTATGCTGTATATCAAGATTTATCTGATGGAATAGACCATAAGATATAGGAACAGAAGTAGGCCATTCGGCCCATCGAGTCTGCTCCACCATTCAGTCATAGGCAGATCCAATCCTTCCAGTCATCCCCACTCCCCTGCTTTCACCTTTTGATCCCCTGGCTAATCAAGAACCGACATATCTCTGCCTGAAGTATGACTGGGCCTTCACAGCCACTTCACACCAACACAAAGCCCCAAGCATCACAACGGGTTTAGTGTACACAAAGATTGAAGATGTTGAATCCTTGTGGGTTGAGGTAAGGAACTGCAAAAGTAAAAATGACACTGACAGCAGTCATATACAAGCCTCCCAACAGTCAGACAACTAGAAATAGAAAAGGCTGATGAAAAGGACAATGTTATGATAATCATGGGAGATTTCAACATGCAGGTCAATTGGGGAAATCAGGTTGGTAAAGGATCTCAAGAGAGTGAGTTTGTTGAATGCAATGTGATGGCTTTCTAGAGCAGTTTGTCGTTGAGCCTACTCGGGGAACAGCCCTACTGGATTGGGTGTTATGTATTGAACCAGAGGTGAGTAGTTAAAAGAAACCTTAGGAAGCAGTGCTCACAACGTGACTGAGTTCAACTTGAAATTTGATAAGGAGAAAGTAAAGTCTGACATTGTAGTATTTCAGAGAAGTGAAAGAAATTACAGTGGTCTGAGAGAGGAGTTGGCCAAAGCAAATTGGAAGGAGATGCCGGCAGGGATGAGAGCTGAGCAGAAATGGTGTCAGTTCTGGGAAAATGAGAAAGGTGAAAGATAGATGCATTGCAAAAATTAAAAAAAAAACACTACAAAGGGCAAAATAGTAAAGCTGTGTCTGACAAGGGAAGACAAGTTAATGTAAAGGCAAAAGAGAGGGCATACAACAAAGCAAAAATTAGTAGGAAGACAGAGGACTGGGAAGCTTTTATATATCTACAGAGAGGAACTAAAAGGATGATTGGGGGGAGAAATAAACAAGAAATTGATTTGAATTGAATTGACTTTATTACTTACATCCTTCATATACATGAGGATTAAAAATCTTTATGTTATGTCTCCACCTAAATGTGCAATGTGCAATGTATAGTAATTTATGATAAATAATATGTATAACATGCAGGACAATATAACATAGAAATACAGTTGTGTCAGCATGAGTCAATCAGTCTGATGGCCTGGCTGAAGAAGCTGTCCCGGAGCCTGTTGCTCCTGGCTTTTATGCTGCGGCACCGTATCCCGGATGGTAGCAACTGGTACAGTTTGTGGTTGGGGTGACTCTGGTCTCCAAAGATCCTTTGGGCCCTTTTTACACACCTGTCTTTGCAAAACAAGTTAGCAAACAATATCAAATTGTTTTTCAAGTATTGTAAAAAAAAATAAAACAGAGATGAGAGTGGATATAGGGCCGCTAGAAAATGAGGCCGGATATATAATAACACAGGGTAAAGAGATGGCAGATAAACCAAATATTTTGCACAAGTCTTCACCGTGGAAGATACTAGCACTGTGCCCGGTGTGGAAGAGTGCGAGGGAAGAGAAGTGAGTGGAGTTGGTGTTACAAGGGAGAAGGTGCTCAAAAAGCTGAAAGACCTAAAGGTACATAAGTCACCCAGACCAGATGAACTGCACCTAGTGTTCTGAAAGAGGTTGTGGTAGAAATTGTAGAGGCATTTCAAATGATCTTTCAAAAATCATTGGACCTGGCATGGTGCCAGAGGACTGGAAAATGGCAAATGTCACTTAGCTCTTTAAGTAAGGAGGAAGGCAGCAGAAAGGAAATTATTGACCAGTTAGCCTCACCTCTGTGGTTGGGAAGAAATTGGATTCAGTTGTTAAGTATGAGGTTATGGAATACTTGGTGACACTGGACAAGACAGGCAAGTCAGGATGGCTTCGTTAAGGGAATATCCTGCTTGACAAACCTCTAGGGATTCTTTGAGGAGATTACAAGCAGGATAGATAAAGGGGTTGCAGTGGATGTTGTATATTTGGAATCTCGGAAGGCCTTTGACAAGGTGCCACACATGAAGCTGGTAACCAGATTAAGAGGCCATGGTATTACAGAAAAGGTACAGGCATGGTTAGAACATTGGCTGATTGGTAGGAAACAGCGAATGAGAGTAAAGGGATGCTTTACTGGTTTGCTGCCAGTGACTCGTGTTCCACAGGGGTCAGTGTTAGGACACCATCATTTTATGCTGTATATCACGATTTAGCTGATGGAATAGACCATAAGATATAGGAACAGAAGTAGGCCATTCGGCCCATCGAGTCTGCTCCACCATTCAGTCATAGGTAGATCCAATTGTTCCAGTCATCCCCACTCCCCTGCTTTCACCCTATACCCTTTGATGCCCTGGCTAATCAAGAACCTATCTATTTCTGCCTTAAATATGATTTGGCCTTAACAGCCACTTGTGGAAACAAATTCCACAGATTTTCCACACACTGACTAAAGTAATTTCTCCGCATCTCAGTTCTAAAAGGAAGTCCTTCAATCTTGAAGTCATACCCTCTTGTCCTCGAGTAGATGGCTTTGTTTCCAAGTTTGCAGATGATACGAAGATTGGTGGAGGAGCCGGTAGTGTTGAGGAACAGTTAGGCTGCACAAGGACTTGAATGAGGAGAATGGGAAGGAAAGTGGCAAGTGATATACAATGTTGGAAAAGACATGGCCATGCACTGTGGTCGCAGAAATAATATGCAGATTTTTTTTTCAAATGGGAAGAAAACCCAAAAAGCTGAGTTGAAAATGGACTTAGAAGTCATTCTGCAGAACACCCTAAAGTTTAACTTACAGGTAGACTCAGTGGCGAGGAAGGCAAATCCAATGTTAGCATTCAATTCAAGGGGTTTAGAAAAGTATTCAATTCAAGAGCAGGGGTGTGATGCTGAGACTAGTGAAACCCCAGCTTGTGTATTGTGAACTTGGGCTCCTCGTCTAAGAAAAGATGTGCCGGCATTGCAGAAGATTCATTTCATAAGTATGATTCCAGGAATGAAAGGGTTATCATACGAGTAACGTTTGATTGCTTTGTGTCTGTACTCACTGGAATTTAGAAAGATGAGGGGGAATCTCATTGAAACCTTTCAAATGTTGAAAGTCCTAGACAGAGTAGATGTGGATAGGATGTTTCCCATGGTGGTGGAGTTTAGGACAAGAGGGCACAGCCTCAAGATAGAGGGGCATCTATTTAAAACAGATGCGAAGAAATTTGATACACACACACACACCACACACACACACACACACACACACACACACACACACACACACACACACACACACACACACACACACACACACACACACACACACACACACACGGATATACTATCAGAGTGTGACACACGGCGACAGAAAAAGGCACAAATTTCCATTTAGGATTGAAATCTGCCGTCCTTACCCAGTCTGTCTGTTCTGTGGCACTGAGCTGCCCTCTGACGTGACGTCACATCAACACTTCACAGACAGACTCCGGGGTGAGATTCCTCAGGAGGATGACCTGGGAGGGTTTGATGGATGTTGAACTCACGGCCCACTTCATCAATCTGCAAGACTAAGATGTCTTCTTGAGCACGGCCCATTTGTGTGTGTTTGCCCCCCCCCCATCCCTCTAACCATTTCCCATCTGCGTACCTGCCCAAATCTATTTTAAAATATTTTATTTTTACCTTTTTCTACAGTGCTTGAGGGCAAATTCTATTTACCAACCTCCCTCTCTATGAGAATGTTACCCGATAGACCACTCAGAAAAATTTCCCGTCTCACTTTCAGTCTGAGGCCTCTGGTTCTGTACTCCCATTTCTTGGAAAAAGAAACATTATTTAAGCTCCTTATGAGTTATTTACCTCGATAAGGGGTCATACCTGAACATCCTACACTACAGCTGAATAGCCCAAGCTTATCCACTCTCTGCTTTTAACCCAAGCCCCAGTCCTGGTAACATCCGCCTGAAGCCTCCTGTCCAGTGTAATGACATCCTCCCCATATTCGGGAACCGGAAATGCAGACAATGCTCCAAGTGTGGTCTATCATCGACATCAAAGGCCTTGCTGAATTTCATGTGGACTGTGTGGAATAGGCTGATGAATACAGGACTGAAACTGTTTTTTTTTAGATTGGGACAAGGGCAGTGTGGGAGCTAAATTCTGAAGGAAGGCAGTTTTTTAAAAAAAACTTTGCGTACAAGAACGGCGAGACTGCGCAGGACAGCGCGGAGAGTTCAAAAAGATGACCACCCTATACAACAGGCAGCGGAGTGGGTGGCTGCAGAGCGTAGGGCTTTGGCTCAACGGGCTTAGGCGGTAAAGGGAAGAGGCGAGAGCAAGGAACCAACTCTTTTCCTCCCCTTGGTAAATCGGCCCGGACGGATGGGGGAACAGCAGGGCACATTAGCTAACGGTTTAAAAAGTTTGTGTGTTTGGCGAAGTAAGTGGGTGAGTAGACCTATCTTTATTTGTTTCATTCCTGTAGAATTAGGTAACATGTCTGCAGGGTGAGTGCTTTGTTCAGGGTGTCAGATGTGGGAATCCTGGGAGACCTCCAGCCTCCCTGATAGTCACATCTGCGCCAGGTGAACCGAGATTCAGCTCCTCGGAGACCGTGTTAGGGATCTGGAGCTGCAGCTTGATGACCTACTGCTTATTAGAGAAAATGAAGAGGTGATAGACAGGAGCTACAGGGAGGTAGTCATCCCTAGGCTACAGGGGTCAGAAAACTGGGTGACTGTCAGGAGAGGGAAGGGAAATTCCCGGATAGTGGAGAGCACCCCTGTGGCTGCCCCCCTCTGCAACAAGTATATCGTTTCGGATGCTGTTGAGGGGGATGACCTGACAGGGGACGGCCACGATGACCGGGTCTCTGGCACTGAGCCTGGCGCTGTTGTGCAGGAGGGAAGGAGGGAGAAGAGGAATGCGGTAGTCATAGGGGATTCCATAGTATGGGGAACAGACAGGAGATTCTGTGAGCCTGGTAGAGATACCCGCATGGTGTGTTGCCTCCCAGGTGCCAGGGTACAGGATGTCTCGGATCGGGTCCAGAATATCCTGAAGGGAGAGGGCGTGCAGCCAGCTGTCTTGGTACATGTTGGTACCAATGACATAGAGAGGAAAAGGGAGGAGATCCTGAAGAGAGATTTCCAGGAGTTAGGAATGAAGCTGAGAAGCAGAACCTCAGGGTAGTAATCTCAGGATTGCTACCTGTGCCACTTGCTAGTGAGGGCAAGAATAGTAGGATCAGGCAAATGAATGCGTGGCTGAGAGACTGGTGCAGGGGGCAGGGCTTCAGATTCTTGGATCATTGGTATCTCTTCGGGGGAAGTATTACCTGTTCAAAAAGGACGGGTTACACCTGAACCATAGCGGGAATGTTTAATAGAGCTGTTAGGGAGGGGTTAAACTAATTTGGCAGGGGGATGGTAAACCGGAATGATAGAGCGGAGGAGGGGGAAAACAGAAATAAGTCTAATATAGTGAGCAGTAAAGATGTCAGGAAGGACAGGCAGGTGATGGGGCAAATTTGCAGCCAATGGGATGAGTTGCAGTGCAATCAAAACAAGAAGTACCAAATACTGGACTTAAGGTTTTATACTTAAATACACACAGCACAAGGAATAAGGTGGGTGATCTTGTCGTACAGCTACAGATTGGCAGGTATAATTTTGTGGCCATCACTGAGACGTGGCTAAAGGATGCATGTCTCTGAGAGCAGAACGTCCAAGGATACACGGTGTATCGGAAGGATAGGCAGGTAGGCAGAGGGGGTGGCGTGGCTTTATTGGTAAGAAATTATATTAAATCATTAGAAAGAGATGACATAGGATCGGAAGGTGCTGAATCTTTATGGGTTGAGCTAAGAAATCGCAGGGGCAAAAGGACCCTGATGGCTGTTATCAACAGGCCTCCTAACAGCTGCAGTGAGGTGGACTACAAATTACAAGAGGAAATTGAAAAGGCTTGCCAGAAGGACAGTGTTATGATAATTGTGGGGGATTTTAACTTGCAAGTGGATTGGGAAAATCAGGTCAACACTGGATCTCAAGACAGAGAATTTGTAGAATGTCTACGAGATGGCTTTTCAGAACAGCTTGTTGTTGAGCCCACTAGGGAATCAGAGGTACTGGATTGGATATTGTGTAATGAACCAGAGGTGATTAGAGAGATTGAGGTGAAGGAACCGTTAGGAGACAGTGATCGTAACATGATTGAGTTCACTGTGAAATTTGAGAAAGAAAAACCGAAATCCGATGTCGGTATTTCAGTGGAGTAAAGGAAATAACTGTGGCATGAAAGAGGAAATGGCCAAATTTGACTGGAAAGGGACACTAGCGGGAGGACGGCAGAGCAGCAGTGGCTGAAGTTTATGCGAGAAGTGAGTAAGGTGCAACACTGATATATTCCAAAAAAGAAGAAATTTTCGAATGCAATAACGATGCGACCGTGGCTGACAAGAGAAGTGAAAGCCAAAGTAAAAGCAAAGGAGAGGGCATTCAAGGAAGCAAAAATTAGTGGGAAGACAGAGGATTGGGAAGTTTTTAAAAGCTTACAAAAGGAAACTAAGAAGGCCATTAAAAGGGAAAAGATGAACTATAAAATGAAGCTAGCAAATAATATCAAAGAAGATTCTAAAAGCTTTTTCAAGTATACAAAGAATAAAAAACAGGTGAGAGTGGATACAGGACAGATAGAAAATGATGCTGGAGAAATTGTAATGGGAGATAAGGAGATGGCTGAGGAATAGAACGAGTATTTGCATCAGTCCTCACTGAGGAAGATATCAGCAGTATACCGGACACTCAAGGGTGTCAGGGAAGAGAAGTGTGCGCAGTCACAATTACGACAGAGAAAGTACTCAGGAATCTGAATAGTCTAAGGGAAGATAAATCTCCCGGACCAGTTGGAATGCACCCTTGTGTTTTGAAGGAAGTAGTTGTGGAGATCGCGGAGGCCTTAGCAATGATCTTTCAAAAGTCAATAGATTCTGGCATGGTTCCGGAGGAGTGGAAGATTGCAAATGCCACTCTGGTATTTAAGAAGGTGGCAAGGAAGACCTGTTAGCTTCAGAAATGGTTGGGAAGTTTCTGGAGTCAATTGTCAAGGATGAGGTTACGGAGTACCTGGAGGCGTATTACAAGACAGGCTAAACTCAGCATGGTTTCCTTAATAGAAAATCCTGCCTGACAAACCAATTGAAATTTTTTGAGGTAATTACAAGTAGGCCAGACAAGGGAGATGCAGTGGATGTTGTATATTTGGATTTTCAGAAGGCCTTTGACAAGGTACCACACATGAGGCTGCTAAACAAGATAAGAGCCCATGGAATTACGGGAAAGTTACATACGTGGATAGAGCGTTGGCTGATTGGCAGGAAACAGAGCGTGGGAATAAAGGATCCCATTATGGTTGTCTGCCAGTCACCATTGGTGTTCGACAGGGGTCCGTGTCGGGGCCGCTTCTTTTTACGTTGTATATTAACAATTTGGATTAGGGAATAGATGGATTTGTGGCTAAGTTTGCTGATGATACAAAGATAGGTGGAGGGAACGGTAGTGCTGAGGAAACAGAGAGTCTGCAGAGAGACTAGGATAGATTGGGAGACTGGTCAAAGAAGTGGAGTGATGGTGAAGAAGGCGAATGCAATGTTGGCATTCATTTCTAGAGGAATAGAATATAAGAGCAGAGATGTGATGTTGAGGCTCTATAAGGCACTGGTAAGACCTCACTTGGAATACTGTGTGTAGTTTTGGGCTCCTTATTTAAGAGCGGATGTTCTGACATTGGAGAGGGTTCAGAGAAGATTCACTAGAATGATTCCGGGAATGAGAGGGTTAACATATGAGGAACGTTTGACCGCTCTTGGACTGTACTCATTGGAGTTTAGAAGAATGAGGAGGAACCTCACAGAAACATTTCGGAAGTTTAAAGGCATGGACAGAGTGGATGTGGCAAAGTTGTTTCCCATGGTGGGGAGTCTGGTATGAGAGAGCACGACTTAAGCATTGAAGGGAGCCCATTCAGAACGGAGATGCGAAGAATTTTTTTTAGCCAGAGGGTGGTGAATCTGTGAGTTTCTTCCGGCAGTGAATGGGTGTCCTTGTGCAGGATTCCCTGAAGGTTAACGTACAGTTTGTGTCAGTGGTAAGATTGGCAAACTCAATGTTTGCTTTCATTTCGAGAGGATTAGAGTACAAGAGCAAGGATATAATTCTGAGATTTTATAAGACATTGGTCAGACCACACTTGGAGTATTGTTTTGGGTCCCTTTTACCAGAGGCCTTTCCACCCGAGTCTCCCCCCGATCCTCGGACAGCGCTGCCCGAGTCTCCCTTCGATCCCCGTGTCCGCGCTGCCCGAGTCTCCCCCACGATCCCCGGGGACTCTCTAATTCTCTGCTTCTCCCCCCAGTCTCTGTCACCCTGGATGTGGAAACGGCGAGTCCGTATCTCGAGGTGTCTGAGGATCGGAAGAGTGTGAGATGGACCGGGATCTGGAGGGATCTCCCTGACACCGGGAAGAGATTCACAAACTGGGATTGTGTGTTGGAATCGGAGGGATTCACATCGGGGAGACATTACTGGGAGGTGGAGGTGACGGGGAATCGGGAGTGGAGGCTGGGAGTCGCCGCAAAGTCTGTGGAGAGGAAGGGATGGGTCAGACTGAGTCCGGAGACCGGATTCTGGGTCATCGGGCGGGATTATTACGTGTTACATCCGGATTATGACGAGTACCGTGATCTCCCATTCCCCGAGTCCAATCTCCCTGCCGGTCCCTCCCCCGGGAGGGTGGGAGTTTTTCTCAGTTACGAGTCCAGGAGAGTTTTATTTTACAACGCGGAGACCAAGTCCCATCTCCACACCTTCACTGGGAATAAATTCACGGGGTAACTTTATCCTTTCTTCATGACCTGGGATGAAAACCAGTGGCTGAGAATCTGCTCCGGTTCCGCTCCGGATCTGTAAACGGGTCGGGTCCCGGGACCGGCGTCAGGAGTAAAGTCCCTGTAAATATAAATGTGCGGAGAGTGCAGCTAAATACGTGGCTAAGTAGATGGTGCAGGAGGGAGGGCTTCATCTTTCTGGACAATTGGGCTTTGTTCCCGGGAAGGTGGGACCTGTTCCGACGGGACGGTTTGCCCCTGAACTGGAGGGGGACTAACATCCTTGCGGGTAGATTTGCCAGTGCTGCTCTGGGGGATTTAATCTAGATTTGCAGTGGGAGGGGAACCAGAGTGTTAGTGCAGATAGTGAGGTGGAGGAGGAAAAGGAACATGAGAGGACTGCATGTATAGACGGAAATGAAAAAGCAAACTTTATACATATTCTATATATTATATATATATTCTCAGGTACATCTATTTCAATGCACGGAGTATTGTACGGAATGCAGATGAGTTTCGGGCCCTGGTTGACACGTGGGATTATGACATCACTGCTATTAGTGAGACTTGGTGGCAGGAGGGGCAGAACTGGCAGCTTAATGTTCCGGTAAAATTGGAGAAGGGCCAATGTTGTGGAAATGAAAAAGGATCTAGGAAGAGTGCATTGGGAAATGTTTTTTTTTTCTGGAAAGTATGTGTTCAGTAAGTTCAAAGGCGAAATTTTGGGAGTGCAGAGTTTGCAGGATATTGGCGATCTGGTTAAGAAAAAGAGAGAGGTGTATAGCAGGTAGAGGCAACAAAGAACAAATGAGGTACTTGAAGAGCATAGAAAATGTAAGAAAATACTAAAGAGGCAACTCAGGAAAGCAAAAAGACATGAGGTTGCTTGGGCAGATAATGTGAAAGTAAACCCAAATGATTTCTACAAATATATTGAGAGTAAATGGATAATAAGGGACAGAAATGTTCCCTGGAAGATCAGAGTGTGGAGCCTCACGAGATGTGGGAGATCTTAAACAGTTTTTTTTGCCTCAGTATTTACTCAGGAAACTGGCATAGTGTATATGGAAGGAAGGGAAACAAGCTGTAGTGTCATGGAACATTTGTAGATTAACGAGGAGGAGGTGCTTGCTGCCTTACAGCGAATAAAGGTAGATAAATCCCCCGGGCCTGACTTGATATTTCCTCGCACCCTGAGAGAGACTAGTGTAGAAATTGCAGGGGCCCTGACAGAAATATTTAAAATGTCCTCTGCCACGGGTGCAGTGCCGGAGGATTGGAGGGGAGCTCATGTTGTTCCGTTGTTTAAAAAAGGCTCCAATAGTAAACCAGGTAATTACAGGCCGGCGATCCTGACATCAGCAGTAGGTAAATTATTGGAAGATGTTCTGAGAGATCGGATTTACAAGTATTTGGACAGCCAAGGGCTGATTAAGGATAGTCAGTATGGCTTTGTGCATGGTAGATCGTGTTTAATGAATGTAGAGTTTTTCGAGGAGGTGACCAAGAAAGTAGATGAAGGAAAGGCTGTGGATGTTGTCTACATGAACTTTAGTAAGGTCTTTGACAGGGTTCCACAAGGTTAGTTCAGAGGTTAGTTCAGACACCAGGTATCAATGGAGAGGTTATAAACTGGATTCGAAACTGGCTGTGTGGGAGAAGACAGAGAGTGGTAGTGGATGATTGCCCCTCAGACTGTAGGTCTGTGACTACTGGTGTGCCTCAGGGATCTGTGCTGGGACCATTGTTGTTTGTTGTCTATATCATTGATATAGATGTGGTCCATTGGATCAGCAATTTTGCTGTTGACACCAAGATTGGAGGCGTTGTGGACAGCGAGGAAGGCTTTCAAAGCTTGCTGAGGGATCTGGACCAACTGGAAAAATGGGCCAGAAAATGACAGATGGAATTTAATGCAGACAAGCGTGAGGTGTTGCATTTTGGAAGGACAAACCAAGGTAGGACATACACAGTAAATGGTAGGGCACTGAGGAGTGCGGAGAAACAAAGGGATCTGGGAGTTCAGGTGCTTAATTCCCTGAAAGTGGTGACACAGCTGGACAGAATTGTAAAGAAGGCTATTGACATCCTGGCATTCATAAATCAAAGAATTGAGTATAGGAGTTGGGATGTTATGGTGAGGTTGTATAGGACATTGGTGAGGCCAAATTTGGAGTGTTGTGTGCAATTCTGGTCACCTAACTATAGGAAGGATATCAGTAAGATTGAAAGAGTGCAGAGAAGATTTACTAGGATGTTGCCAGTTCTTCAGGAGTTGAGTTACAGGGAAAGATTGAACAGGTTAGGACTTTATTCCTTGGAGCGTAGAAGAATGAGAGGAGATTTGATAGTTTACAAAATTACGAGCGGTATAGACAGAGTAAAGGCGAGTAAGTTCTTTCCTCTTAAATTAGGAGAGATAAATACGAGAGGACATGGCTGTAGAGTGAAAGGGGAAAGGTTTAGGGGGATCTTCTTCACTCAGAGAGTGATGGGGTTGTGGAACGAGCTACCATCTGACGTGGTAAATGCGGTCTCGCTCCTAAGGTTTAAGAATAAATTGGATAGATGCATGGATGGGAGAGGTTTGGAGGGTTACGGACCGGGTACAGGTCAATGGGACGAGCGGAATAAAGTGCCTGCACAGTCTAGAAGGGCCGAATGGCCTGTTTTTCTTGCTGCAGTTTTATATTGTTCAATGGAAGCAGGTACAGAGGAGATGTAGGGGGTAGGTTTTTACGCAGAGAGCTGTGAATCCATGGGATGGGCTGCAGGCGGCGGTGGTGGAGGCGGACATGGTAGAGTCTTTTAAGATACTCCTCGATGGCTGCGTGGAGCTTAGAAAAATAGAGGGCTATGGGTAAAGCCTGGGAAGTTCTAAAGTAGGGATATGTTCGGCACAGCTTAGCGGGCCTAACGGCCTTTATTGTGCTGTATGTTTCCTACGTTTCTAAGAATTTAGGTGTTGTGGTGTCCATATTCAGATGTACCGTAATTCCGAGTTGTGTAAGTTTTCTCAGTATGAAACAATTGATCACAAACTATTTCAATGTGAAATATACAAGATTGAAGAAAATGATGTGTAAGCTTCAGGGAAATCTTTGGGGGTTCATGGTTTTCATGTCAAAATCTTTACTAGGTTATGGATGTGACTTCAATTTAATTCACCGTACCTTGTTCCATGATTACAATCTATTGAGTTTTGAGGTAGTTTAGCATTCATTTGAAAAATAACAAGTAGATAGTGTTTTATGTATCAATTCTGTACCCCACACCCCAGTCCAGATGGGAATGCGCCTCTAAGTTGGATTTTCGACTGTCATTCATCCAAAGCACGGCGTATTTCTTCACATTATCCAATCCTAAAAAGGGAAAGATGGAGGCTGGTATGATTGATCTTCGATTAGCCTACCAGCATTGGACTGTCCCTCTTGAAAATTCGGACTGTGAGGTTTGCAGGCGCGAAATGGAATAGATGCACATATCCACAGACCAATGTGTGTGCGTCATCTGACTGACATCTGGAGAGGACAAATGAGTGACTTGGACTGTGCTTTAGGCAAACACCTCCTCCTAACCCCCCGAACACACACACACACACACACACACACACACACACACACACACACACACACACACACACACACACACACACACACACACACACACACACACACACACACACACACACACACACACACACTATCCGAATGTTCCGCAGCTGCCAGTTGATGGAACAATACGCCCGGGTATAACACCTCGGAGATCAGGCGGTGAATGTGAGGAACTGGACTCCGGACTAGAAACAGTGCAGCTGACACTGGCTTGTGCTCAGGACGCGGCTTTATGAATGAACTGAAACACCGAGGTGACCGGATATTTCACCGCGCTGATCATCCGCTCCCTGAATTTCGACTGAGTCACCGCGTAAATAAATGTGTTCGCGCAGCAGCTGAAATTCCTCAGCGAAAACCCGACGAGGTGAAAGATCCATTCAGAATCATTGAAATTGAATCCTTTCCCTGAGACCTGATAATATATGAAATTTACAACGAATGTCATCCACAGGAGGATGAAGCTGCCGGAGATGGTGAAGAGTAAAACCACAGACCTCCTCCTGCTCTCCATCTCCGGGTCACTGCGGTTCTCCCCCTTGCTCTGACCCTTCAGCCCCTTACGGACCCGACTGGCCACTAAAATGTGTCTGACTGTCAGAGCGTTGAGCAGCAGGATCCCAGCGAAAGGGAGGAACGGAGTTAAAACCGTATCCAGCCAGTCATATACTACCCACCCGGGGTCAGTGAAGACATTGTCCTTGAGATCACAGAACCATGGGACATTGTCGATGATCATCTTGGATTCCCAAGTGAAGTATCGGGGAAAGCTTTCCAAACAGAACAGTACACTGGTTGTTGTTAGAACCACAGTCGCAGTTTTCACGGTGCAATATTTTGTTTTCAGCTTCTGGCAGCAAATGGCGACGGACCGATCCAAGGTGAAAGTGACGGTGAACCAGACAGAACAGTGTGTAGATGTGTATTTCAGTACATCGATAACACTGCACACAGGGGTGATGTTCAGAAAACACCCCCGGAAGGAATAGAATCTGATTTGATATAAAATGACGCTGATGATTATGGTCAGTAGATCCGCCGCTGCCATGGCCACCAGGTAGCGAGTGGTGCAGGTAGAGAGGCCGCACTTTCCCCGGGACAGGATCACAATCGCCACTAAATTCACTGGAGAGAGAGAGGGAGAGAAACAGACACTGGGCATTACTGAAAACATTCTCCGGAAATTAACACGGGAGCGGGTTTCAGCTAAAGATCAGTAGTGAGAGTTTGCACGCTAGAGCCTGTGTGAACGGCTATTGATCTAACATCAGACACGGGTCTCACTGTCTCTGCCCTGACTCTTTCAGAGCTGGGATAAGACAACGTGTGGACAAAAATTTGCGATAAAAACAAACTGCACGAACAACAACGTTCGGTGCTGATCCCAATTCCAGTCGCTGATGGAGCGGGTTTCACTGAATTAACCGTGACTGACCCGGTCTCTGGAAACTCAGCTTCTGAAGGGTCCGGGAAGGGATACAGAGGGGAGCAACACACACAAAATACAGCAGGAACTCAGCAGGTCAGGCTTCAAACGTGGAATTGAAGAAATTCTCGTATCAGCCCAGACCCTTCTTCAGGACGAAATGGCGCCTCAGTTTCTGACGGGTCTCAGGGGAAAAGCAGGAACAACTTAGTGAACTGAGAATGAGAGGCTCCGTTGATGGATTAATTCTGCAGGACAGTTCCATTCGATTGCTCTCGACAGCAGATCCATGGACACAGTTCAGGTGATCAGACCCATCATTGACCAACAATCAGTGGAATGCGACTGTGACAGAGTCCACAGGGAGACGTGAAACACAGGACCAAGGGTTCATTCTGATCAATAACTCAGGAAGGAACATTACAATGTAAATCACTCGCAGTCTCACCTTCCCGGAGAGCCGCCTGTCCCGAAAACTGGGACAAATCTGAACAAAGCCCCATTAAAGCCCCACCGGCCTCACTTACCGGAGAACTGCCGGTCCCGAACAATGGGACAAATCTGAACAAAGCCCCATTGAAACCCCACTGGCCTCACTTCCCGGAGAGCTGCCTGTCCCGAACACTGGGACAAATCTGAACAAAGCCCCTTTGAAACCCCACCGGCCTCACTTCCCGGAGCGCTGCCTGTCCCGAACACTGGGACAACTCTGAACAAAGCCCCATTGAAACCCCACCGGCCTCACTTCCCGGATAGCTGCCTGTCCCGAACACTGGGACAAATCTGAACAAAGCCCCATAGAAACCCCACCGGCCTCACTTCCCGGAGAGCTGCCGGTCCCGAACACTGGGACAAATCTGAACAAAGCCCCATTGAAACCCCACCGGCCTCACTTCCCGGAGAGCTGCCTGTCCCGAACACTGGGACAAATCTGAACAAAGCCCCATTGAAACCCCACCGGCCTCACTTCCCGGAGAGCTGCCGGTCCCGAACACTGGGACAAATCTGAACAAAGCCCCATTGAAACCCTACCGGCCTCACTTCCAGGAGAGCTGCCTATCCCGAAAACGGGGACAAATCTGAACAAAGCCCCATTAAAACCCCACCGGCCTCACTACCCGGAGAGCTGCCGGTCCCGAACACTGGGACAACTCTGAACAAAGCCCCATTGAAACCCCACCGGCCTCATTTCCCGGAGAGCTGCCTGTCCCGAACACTGGGACAAATCCGAACAAAGCCCCATTGAAACCCCACCGGCCTCACTTCCCGGAGAGCTGCCTGTCCCGAACACTGGGACAAATCTGAACAAAGCCCCATTGAAACCCCACCGGCCTCACTTCCCGGAGAGCTGCCGGTCCCGAACACTGGGACAACTCTGAACAAAGCCCCATTGAAACCCCACCGGCCTCACTTCCCGGAGAGATGGCTGTCCCGAACACTGGGACAACTCTGAACAAAGCCCCATTGAAACCCCACTGGCCTCACTTCCCGGAGAGCTGCCTGTCCCGAACACTGGGACAAATCCGAACAAAGCCCCATTAAAACCCCACCGGCCTCACTTCCCGGAGAGCTGCCTGTCCCGAACACTGGGACAAATCCGAACAAAGCCCCATTAAAACCCCACCGGCCTCACTTCCCGGAGAGCTGCCTGCCCCAAGCAGTGGGACACTTGTGGACAAGGTCCCATTAAACATCTAATTAGAAGATTAGCCTGCGGGTGGAGACAGATTCATGGGACTTTTTCCAGAGTTATCCCAGTGGTAGGAACAAGAAGTTTTCCGGGAAAGTGTTCCTGGCACTGGGATAACACTGGACAAAGTCCCATGACTGTGTTTGCACCCGCCGGTCTAATCTGCTAATTAACTTTGTCGACGACGCTACATCTCAAACAATAACGGGGTACCCTACAGGGAAGAAGTCATCTCTCAGACACAGTGGTTTCGGGAAAACAACCTCTCCCTCAAAAACAATAGAGCGGGTTATGGATTACGGGAGGAATAGAGACGGGCTAACCCCTATTGACATCAATGGATCTGGGCTTGAGAGGGTGAACAACTTTAAGCTCCTCGGCATCCACATCACCGAGAAACTCATGTGGTCTGTACACGCCAGCTGTGTGGTGAAAAATGCACAACAGCGCCTCTTTCACCTTAGATGGTTGAGGAATTTCGCTAAGGGCCGCCATGTCCTGGGAACTTACTACAGGGGCACAATTGAGAACATCCTGACTGGGTGCATCACTGCCTGGTATTGGAGCTGTACTTCGCTTAATCGCAGGATTCTGCAGAGAGTGGTGCGGACCGTCCTAAACATCTGTAGTTGTGAACTTCCCATGATGCAGGACATTTACAAAGACAGGTGTGTAAAAAGGGGCCGAAGGATCATTGGGGACCCGAGTCACCCAACTACAATTTGTTTCAGCTGCTACCAACCGGAAAACGGTGCCGCAGCGTAAAACCCAGGACCAACGGGTTCCGGGACAGCTTCTTCCACCAGGCCATATGACTGATTAACTCACGCTGAGTTGAGTGTATTCCTATGTTACATTAACTGTTCTATTCATGATAAAATATTGTAAATTACGTTAAGGATGTGAGAAATGAAGTCAATTCAATTCAATTAAATTCAAACCCTCTCAGTCACACCTTCTGAAGAGATGCCTGGCCTCAGCACTGGGACAAATATGAACACATTCCCATTCAAACACTTCGTCTCACCTTCCCGGAGAGCTGTCTGTCCACAGCACTGGGACAAATATGAACACATACCCCTTCAAACACTTCGTCTCACCTTCCCGGAGAGCTGTCTGTCCCCAGCACTGGGACAAATATAAACACATTCCCATTCAAACCCTCCAGTCTCACCTTCCCGGAGAGCTGTCTGTCCCCAGCACTGGGACAAATATGAACACATACCCCTTCAAACACTTCGTCTCACCTTCCCGGAGAGCTGTCTGTCCCCAGCACTGGGACAAATATGAACACATACCCCTTCAAACACTTCGTCTCACCTTCCCGGAGAGCTGTCTGTCCCCAGCACTGGGACAAATATGAACACATTCCCATTCAAGCCCTCCAGTCTCACCTTCCCGGAGAGCTGTCTGTCCCCAGCACCTGGACAAATATAAACACATTCCCATTCAAACCCTCCAGTCTCACCTTCCCGGAGAGCTGTCTGTCCCCAGCACTGGTAAAAGTCTGGACAAGGTGTCATTAAAGGCAAGAACAACGTTTGAGTCGATCCCATGAATTAGAGGAGAGACTGAGGTTTAGTCCGATTGTCATTAAATATGAAAAATCAGAATATTGAAAAGCCAGGATCCATATGTCTGAAAGATATCTGTACAATTATCATCTTTGAAAGCTTGTTAAATGATCATAAACAGGATAAGACTTGTTAGCTCTCAAAAATACCTATCATGAATTGCTCTGCTCACTCACCAGGAACGCCAATAACGGCAATAAACACGTACAATATTTTCTCCACGCTCAGATACCTATCCAATAATGCAGGCATTTTCTCTGCCCGGTGTTCTGTCCCCCTGTGCTACAGGCGATCTCTCAGAATAAAATATCAGGCAGCACATGCCTGTGGTTTTAATACCATTTAGCGAATCCACAGGGACAGTTTCAACAGATTTAAAATAACATTTTAAAATATCTACAACCTGATTACATCAGACTGTTGCAATCCCCGCTGTGACGGATTGCGATTAATTTAGTGAATTAATATTTAGACCACTTATGGGAGTTACTTTGTCCCAGCAAATGTTACTGAGCCTTCCGAGGTGCCTTATCAATTCAGTGTGCTTGCACTGGTAATATGTACTTCCATGGAACCATTTGTCAGAAGGAGATGAGTTATACAGCTCTTGTTACATACATTCAGGTCAACTCTTTGAGTGATTATGCAAAAAGTTTGAAGTTAATAATTCATCTCCGTCTGCCTTAGGTCACGAACTTATCAATCACCCCTGCTGTGGGCACTTTCTGGAGGTCCAAAATCCGCATGCTAAACAACCGCTGGACTAAGTGTGTAAATGCAGGACGGGACTATGTTGAACGATATATGTGCCTGGTTTTCTAAATTTGACTGCTTCTGCCTTAGGCCACGAACTTATCAATCACCCTCATATTCACAGGCTTTTATATTTGTTTAATTAGATCTGTTCTTGATTATGGCTGTGTGGCTTATAGATCAGCTTAACCTTTAACTTTAACACATTAGGGTGTGATACAGGCACAGGCTTTAAGACTGTGTTGTGGTGCATTAAGGTCGCCGGCTATTTCTGATTTACTGGTTGAAATGGGACAACTACCCTTACCATTGCGGAGACTGAGGATCTTAACATACTGGATTAACTTGAAGTTGTGTTAGAAAACTTTTGGGAACATCATGAGAATAGAGGGCAACGATGTGGGGAACCTTGGGTTTTCCTGTTTATTGTTTTACAACATTGAGTCACAGTGGATTTAATTTGGCTTTCTTGACACTGATCAACAGGATAAGACTCCTTTGTCTCAAAGAGAAATCAGATACCTACAAAGCGATAAAACTCAAAATAGTTGATGGTATAAGTATTCATCCCGTTAATATGATGCAGCAAATCATCACTGGCGCAGCAAACCAGTTTTAGAAGACACATTATTAGTTCCGTGGAGATCACCATGTGCAGTCCGGATGTTTCAATTGACTATAGTAAGAATACACCTGTATCGGGCAGGTCCAAATGCACTCAGTGCTCTGGCAAACACTACACCATGAAGCCTGAAGGCTCCAAGCAACTGTGTGAAAAGGTTACAAAAAGCAAGAACATTGGAGAGGCATGCGGGCAACAGTTGTATGAGCAATCTCTCAAATCTCAGCCACGGAAGCATGTAACTCATCGCAAGGTCGCCCACAGGTCTCTTGGTGTCCTCCATCACTTGCCCACGTCTCCGTTTTTGAGGACAGCCTGCTCTTGGCAGATTTACATCTCTGACATGTTATTTCATTTTTTTCTGGACGGAAGAGAAATTGCAGCTGAGCTGGAAATGCACTGAATCCCCCTGTTTTCCTCGGCTGCGTAAGCCAAGGGAAGGCAACCTCCGGCCCCGCCAAACTCGTGAGACCGAGTCGCTCTCCCACCACCAACGGCTGTCAGTGTGGATGCTGTGTAATCCGCTACATGCTACAAATTAGTGCCATGAAATATACGGTTAATTTAATTATATTTATCAATCTGAACCACAGGGTTAGTGAAGGATAACCAAGAAGTAAAGCGCCCTTTTCTAATCAAACAGTCGAATGTGCACAATTTGGAGTTCATCTTAAACTTGTCAGTCACTCGAGCGCTAGGCCATCGGTCAGCGTATACATCCACCTCAACTTCCGAACGTTGCTCGTAATCTATCCTGAACAAACGGGTCTCCCACAGGATCGTACGCTATGATCGGTCTACCAAGCGTCCTTTCTCTTCATCGCCCGACGAGTAAAAGCACAAGAACAACCTTAGTGTCGTCACCAGAGAAACATACCCTTAACTCCTTGTCTCCTCATAGAACCATATAACCATAGAATATTACAGCATAGAAACAGGCCTTTTGGCCCTTCTTGGCTGTGCCGAACCATTTTTCTGCCTAGTCCCACTGACCTGCACCTGGCCCATATCCCTCCAAACCCCTCTCATCCATGTACCTGTCCAAGCTTTTCTTAAATGTTGAAAGTGAGCCCGCGTTTACCACTTCATCTGGCAGCTCATTCCACACTCCCACCTCTGTGAAGAAGCCACCCCCCAGTATTCCCTTTAAACTTTACCCCCTTCACCCTTAACCCACGTCCTCTTTTTTTTCTCTCCACCAGCCTCAGTGGAAAAAGCCTGCTTGCATTCACTCTGTCTATATCCTTCATAATTTTATATACTTCTCTCAAGTCTCCCTTCATTCTCCTACGCTCCAGGGAATAATGCCCTAACCTATTCAACCTTTCTCTGTAACTCAGTTTCTCTAGTGCCGGCAACATCCTTGTAAACCTTCTCTGCACTCTTTCAACCTTATTAATATCCTTCCTGTAATTCGGTGACCAAAACTGCAAATAATACTCCAACTGCAGCCTCACCAATGCCTTATCCAACCTCACCATAACATTCCAACTCTTATATTCAATACTTTGATTTGTAAAGGCCAATGTACCAAAAGCTCTCTTTACTACCCTATCTGCCTGTGACGCCACTTGTCCGGAATTTTGTACCTGTATTCCTAGATCCCTCTATTCTACTGTACTCCTCAGTTCCCTACCATTTACATTGTATGTTCTACCCTGTTTTTTTTTTACCTTCCAAAGTGCAATACCTCACACTTGTCTGTATTAAACTCCATCGGCCATTTTTCAGCCCATTTTTCCAGCTGGTCCAGATCCCTCTGCAAGCTTTGAAAACCTTCCACACTGTCCATTACACCTCCAATCTTTGTATCATCAGCACATTTGCTGATCCAATTTACCACAGTATCATCCAGATCATTGACATAAATGACAAATAACAATGGACCCAGCACTGATCCCTGTGGCACACCACTAGTCACAGTCCTCCACTCAGAGAAACAATCCTCCACTACCACCCTTTGGGTTCTCCCACTGAGCTAATGTCCAATCCAATTTACTACCTCACCATGTATACCTAGCGACTGTATCTTTCTAACTATCCTCCTATGCTGGACCTTGTCCAAAGGCCTTACTGAATTCCATGTAGACAACATCAACTGCCTTCCCTTCATCTAATTTCCTTGTAACCTCTTCGAAAAAATCTAATAGACTGGTTAAACATGACCTGCCACGCACGAAACCGTGTTGAGTCTCCCTAATAAGTCCCTGTCCAGCTAAATACTTGTAGATCCTATCTCTTAGTACTCCTTCCAATAACTTACCTGCTACCGACGTTAAACTTAGTGGCCTATAATTTCCCGGATTACTTTTAGAGCCTTTTTAAACAATGGAACAAGATGAGCTATCCTCCAATCCTCCGGCTTCTCACTCGTAGATACCGACATTTTAAATATATTCGCCTGGGCCCCTGCAATTTCAACACTAGTCTCCTTCGAGGTCCGATGGATTTATATACTCTGATTTTACTCAAGATAGCAAGCACCTCCTCCTCTTCAATCTCTATAGGATCCATGACCTCTCTACATGTTTGCCTTATTGCCAGTGGCTCCATGCCAGTTTCCTTAGTAAATACAAATGCAAAAAAAAAGATCTAACTCATTTCTTTTCGTTCCATGCATAGTCGACCACTCTGATCTTCAAGAGAACCAAATTTATCACTTAATATCCTGTTGCTCTTAATATACTTATAGAAGCTCTTTGGATTATCCTTCACCTTGACTGCCAGAGCTACCTCATGTCTTCTCTTAGCCCTCCTGATATCTCTCTTAAGTTTTTTTTTCACATTTTATACTCCTCAAGTACGTTATTTGCTCCCTGTTTCCTATACATGTCATACATTTCTCTCTTCTTCTTTATCAGAGTTCCAATATCGCTAGAGAACCAAGGTTCCTTATCCTTATTCACTTTGTCTTTAATCCTGACAGGAACATACAAACCCTGCACTCTCAAAATTTCTCCTTTGGAGACCTTCCACCTACCAACGACATCCTTGTCAGAGAACAACCTGTCTCAATCTACGCTTTTTAGATCCTTTTTCATTTCTTCAGATCTGGCTTTTTTCCAGTTTAGAACCTAAACCCGAGGACCAGATCTATCTTTATCCATGATCAAGTTGAAACTAATGGTGCTATGATCAGTGGAAACAAAGTGTTCTCCGACTCACACTTCCGTCACCTGTCCTAACTCGTTTCCTAACAGGAGATCGAATGTTTCATCCTCTCTAGTCGGAATATATTGATTTAGAAAAATTTCATGAATACATTTTACAAACCCGAACCCGTCTGGACCTTTAACAGTCTGGGAGTCCCAATCAATACGTGGAAAATTAAGATCCCCTACTATCACAACTTTATGTTTCCTGCAGTTGTCTTCTATCTCTCTGCAGATTGGCTCCTCCAATTCTCGCTGACTATTGAGTGGTCTATAATACAACCCCATTAATGTGGTCATACCTTTCCTGTTTCTCAGCTCCACCCAAATGGCCTCGGTAGACAAGCCCTCTAATTTTTCCCGCCGAAGCACTGCTGTAACATTTTCCCTGACTAACAATGCCACCACCACACCCTTCATCCCTCTGCCTCTATCTCGTCTGAAATATCGGAACCCTGGAAAATTAAGCTGCTAGTCCTGCCTCTCCTGTAGCCAAGTTTCAATAATGGCTGCAATGTCAAAATTTCACGTGTCAATCCACGCCCTCAGCTCGTCAGCCTTCCCCACAGTACTCCTCACATTGAAACAGACACACCTCAGAAGATTATTACCACCACACATAACCCTTCTATTTGTGACTTTGCATGAAAATTTAACATAATTTATTTTCACCCCCGCTCCACTATCTGCTCGCACTCTGGTTCCCATTCCCCTGCAAATCCAGTATCACGCCTTCCTGCAAGGATATTGGTCTCCCAGTAGTTCAGGTGTAACCCATCTCTCTTGTACAGGTCGCACATGCCCCAGAAGACGTCATAATGATCCTGAAATCTGAAACCCTGACTGACACCAGTTCCTTAGTCACGTGTTGATCCTACAAAGCATCCTATTATTAACCTCACTGGCACGTGGCACAGGTAGCAATCCTGAGATTACCACTCTCCAGGTCCTGCTTTTTAACATTCTACCAAGCTCTCCATACTCACTCTGCAGGACCTCCTCAATCTTTCTTCCGACGTCACTGGTACTGATGTGTGCCGTGACATCTGGCTGCTCACCCTCCCATTTCAGAATTCTGTGCACGCGATCAGAGACATCCCTGACCCTGGCACCCGGGAGGCATCAAAGGCGTCTATGTCAAAACCGCAGAACCTCCTGTATGTACGTCTAACTATCGAGTCCCCTATCACTACCGCTCTCCTCTTCTTCCTCTCTCTATTCTGCACTGCAGAACTAGATTCAGTACCAGAGATCCGGCTTCCGCAGCTTATCCCAGGTAATTCATTAACCCCCCCTTCCCAACAGTATCCATTTCGGTATACTTGCTGTTGAGGGGAATGGCCACAAGGGAGCCCTGCTCTGCCTGCCCTCTCCCCGTCCCTCGCCTGACGGTAACCCAATTACCTGTGCGCTGCTGCTTTGGCGTAACCGCCTCCCTGCAGCTACTATCTATAAACTCCTCATTCTCCCGAATGATCCGGAGGTCATCCAGCTCCTGCTCTGGTTCCCTAACGCAGTTTGTTAAGAGCTGCAGCTGGATGCACTTCTTGCAGGTGTCGTTGTCAGGGTAAACGATATGAATTCCCATATCCTGCAAGAGCAGGATTCCAACATCCTGCCTGGCATTCTCTCTGCTCTAAACGAACTAAACAAAATTTACCGGAAGCTTCTCTCGTCTCTACCTGTTCACACCGAAGCCTGTTGAACCAAAGCCGTCCCACTCTGACTCAGTCATATGGCCGCTGCATATGGCGGTCTATTTTTTTTTACCTTTGGCGCGCTACGTTACGCACCTGTGCAGTCCAGCCTCTTTGCTCCAATCATTTTAAAAAATGGCTTCTTTCCGAGATGTCTTTACTTCTTCAATCTCCGCCTCTTGCTTCAATTCATCTCTTATCTTCAACCACAACCCAAAGAAGCCAGAAACGAAGCAAGCTGAAAACAGCTGAAATACATAGAGCGCGAAATGATAAACATATACACAAAATGAAGTATATAGGACACCGAATGAAATATGCAGGGCTCTCAGATTATTAACTGTAATGTTAGCTGTTAACTGCATATATTAAATGGACAGTGCTTTTGGGTTGACTGGGATCTCCTGTGAGCTCCTTTGGGAGTTTCAAAACATGTATCAGGATGAGGGTGAGAAGCCCTTTGGGTACCTTGTTCGGCGAGAGAGACGGGTTAATGGATTCCGGCGCCGATGGGTCATTCGGGCTGAACAGGTGGATTAGTTAAAGATGGATCAGGTACTTAGAGGTGCCCAGGCCGAGTCTCCGGCAGACTTATAAAACGCGCCCCCCTCCGACGTTCGTTCAACTGATCAGAGAAGTGAGGGGGGATGAGCGCGCGTTGAGGCCGCGGGAGGATACTGTCAGCAGGGTGAGATCCTCAGTTGTAGCCCCCGGTGGGGATGGAAGAAGAGCCGGCTCCACACGGCAACTGATAAAGTAGGTGGTGGCCGAGCTGAGGACTGAGGGGTCGGTAGGGAGGGCTTCGGCCCCCAGAGGACGGACGGCGCAGTATGCTGCGAGTGGTTGAGAGTCTGCGAGAAGAAGAGCGGCTGTTAGCGTGTGCTATAACTGTGGGAAAAGGGGGACACTTCCGGAGAGTCTGTGAAAGGCAGGGGCTGTGCTATAACTGTGGAGAGGAAAGCCTACATTCCGTAGGGAATGTGAGCGACCGGAAGGCTCTAGGAGAGCGACTCCCCGGGTTCCAGGAAGGGAGAAGTGTCAGGAAACTTAGAGGGGACCCAGTGAGGGAACGGCCTGGTGTCTGTAAGGGAGCACGTTCCCAAAAATGCATCAAGGAACCCATATATCAAAAGAGCCGATTCCGGAAGGATTAGTGGGACCCCGATCCATCGCGTCGCGACGGATAGAGGGAAGCTGTGCTAAAGCCATACTCGAAACGGGGTCACACAGGTCACGCTACTATACCGTTCCTTTTACAATCAGTAATTGAAGTATTTGCCATTGACCCCATTCCGTGCACTGGAGTTCTGGGACGTCAGTGCTGGGGATTATCCGAATGACGGGTATTTGTCGGTGAAACTGGAGTTTTCAGAAGCCGATGTGGGAGTGTCTGAAGTTTTGGAGACATTGTCGCTGGTTTGTCCGGACCCGGTTGAGACGGGGGGCGGGGGGGTGATTCAATCCTGGTGGAGACCAACATCCCTGTGGTGCGGAGGCTCATGGGGGCCTGCCAGGAGAGGGCGAGTGAGAACTGTTCGGGGACCAGGGCCGAGCACCCAGCGTTTCATGCTGCTTTTGAGGAAGAGCCCTGGGCCGGAGACTGAATTTAAACGAGGGACTGTGTGATGCACCCAGTCGAAGCCTGTGTTGATAAGGCCCCGGGAAGTAGCAAGAGTGATGGGAAATCTTCCCCAGAGTTCCCGGAGTGCCTGATGGCGAGGCCCTTTCAGTGGCCGCCCCGGAAGACCTCGAGGGGGAGACACGATTTCCGGCTGGGGTGCTGCTGAGGCCCGAAGTGCAGAGGCTCTCGATGGTAGATGCGAGGCGGATAGCTGTCAGTGTCAGGAACACTACGAAGAGAGAAATCGCCTTTAAGAGAGGGATGCCGCTGGGGCATTTGTTCCCGGTCAGGTCCCTATGAGGTCCACTAGAGGGGAAGGATTGGAAAACAGAGGAGAGTTGACTGCTGAGGCCTTTAACTTTGGGGACTCTCCTGTACCGCCGGAGTGGAAACGCAAGATGGTGGGGAAGATATTGAAGCTGGAAGATGTTTTTTCTCCTGGCGAGTTTGATGTCGGTTGCTACAAGAACACTTGCTATACCATCCGAGTGACTGAGGACACCCCGTTCAGGGAGAGGTCGCGGCGACTGGCCTTTGCCGATGTGGAGGACGTGCGGCAGCACTTGTGCAAGTTGAAGGAAGCTGCAATCATCTCTGAGTCCCGAAGCCCCTATGCGTCCCCAATAGTGATGGACCGGAAGAACGGAAAGGTATGCATGTGTGTGGACTATAGGACCCTGAACCGGCGCACTGCCCCGGACCAGTATACGGTCCCGAGGGTCGAAGACGCGTTGGCCTGTCTGAGTGGAGCGAATTGGTTTAGTGTGCTGGACTTGAGGAGTGGATATTACCAGATCCCGATGAGTGAGGCCGACAAAGAGAAGACGGCATTTATATGCTCTTTGGGTTTTTTCCCAGTTCGAAAGGATGTCCCAGGGCATATCGAGAGCCCCTGCCACCTTCCAGAGGGTCATGGAGAAGACGGTGGGGGATATGAATTTGCTTGAAGTGTTGGTGTATTTGGATGATTTGGTAGTGTTTGGAGCCACCTTGGAAGAACACGAAGCGAGGCTACTGAAGGTACTAAGTCGGCTGAGGGAGGAAGGGTTAAAACTCTCCCTGGACAAGTGCCAGTTCTGCAAGACGTCTGTTAGCTATGTTGGACACAAAATCTAGCATTTGTAGTAGCTACAGACCCGGATAAGAGAGAAGCGGTGACAACGTGGCCGAGACCCCGGACTGTTAGCGCTCTACTCTCGTTGTTGAGGTTCAGTGGCTATTATCGAAGATCCGTGAAGGGCTACGCCAAAGTGAGTCACCCCTTAAACCAGCTTCTGCGTGGTTACCCTCCCATGGGGAAGAAAGGAAAAGGGGGGCGGGAGGTTGGAGAATATCTCAACCCGTCGGAGCCCTTCGGACAGAGGTGGGATGCAAAGTGTTAGGAGGCTTCTAAATCGCTGAAAAGTGTTGCTGACCCAGGCACCGGTGCTGGCTTTTGCGGACGCCCGTTTACCATGTGTACTACACAAGACGTCAGCCGAGAGGGATTAGGGGCTGTCTTGTATCAAGAACAGGGCACCGGGTTGAGACCTGTCGCCTCTGTCAGCCGGAGTTTGTCGCCCTCCGAGAGAAACTATCCCACCCGTAAGTTGGAGTTCCTGGCATTGAAGTGGGCAGTGGTGAATAAGCTGAGTGACTATCTCTCCGGTGCCAGGTTTGTGGTGAGGACGGGCAGCAATCCATTTACTTATATCCTGACTTCGGTAAAACTGGATGCTACAGGACATCGGTGATTGGCGGCCTTGTAGATATATGATTTCAACCTGAAGTACCGGTCGGGGATCAAGAATCTCGATGCGGATGCTTTGTCACGACGGGAGCATGAGGAACAGGAGACGGACGAGGAGTGGGAGAGCATTCCTACCCCTGGGGTGAAAGCCATTTGTCAGTTTGTTATCAGCGTGAAGGCCAAGGAAAATAAGAGGCCGAAGCGAGCAGTGGACCCACTGGGGGCTTCTGATGACGACCTACCCCCAGTTTACTGTGACCTGACTGCACTGAAGACTAAACAGTTGCCGGAATTAAGTCCGGGGGAAGTGGCAGCTGTTCTGCGGGATGACCCGGGCATTGGCGCTGTTTGGTGCGCGGTGAAAAAGGCCGGTCAGGCCTGGGCGGAGAAGATGAAACACGCTTCAGTGCCTCCGTTATTGAGGAAATGGCCTTAGTTGAAGTTGAGGAAATAATTTTTATATCGAGTCACGTCACCCCCGGACCGAGAAATATCGGAAGATTGTTTTGACGTCCCTGCACGATGATTCTGGGCATTCGGGGGTGGAGTAGATCTATGGATCGCTCAAAGACAGGTTGTACTGGCCCCGAATGAGGGCGGAGGTGGAAGAGTATTGCAAGTCGTGCATTCGCTGCATACGCCGGAAGACGCTGCCTGTGCAGGCTGCTCAGTTGTCACGTTTGCAAAGTGAGGGGCCGCTGGACCTGGTGTGTATGGATTTCTTGGCCATAGAACACGATGCCAGCAATACGGCGAATGTCTTTGTCTTCACAGAACATTACATCAGGTATGCTCAGGCGTTCCCTACCAAGGATCAAAGGGCGATTGCGGTGGCGAAAGTGCTATGGGAGAAGTATTTTGTGCTATGGCCTTCCCCGGCGGATACATAGTGGCCAGGGACGAGAGTTTGAGAGTAAGCTCATCTACGAGCTACTGGGTATGTTGGGGATTGAGGAATCGAGGACTACGCCCTGTCATCCGCAGGGCGATCCCAACCGGACAGATTTAACCGGACGCTGCTAGACATGCTAGGAACACATGAGATTAGCAAAAAAGTCCCGATGGAGTCAATATGATGGACATCTGGTTCACTGTTACAACTGCACCCGATATGAAGCTGCCGGATACTCGTCCGACTATTTGGTGTTTGGGCGCGAGGCAAGGTTGCCCATTGACCTCTGTTTTGGGACGGATGCAGGTAAAGTATCGCCGAAGCCCTTCCTGAAGTATGTGTCTGATATGAAGAAAGAACTACAAAGAGTTTATGAGCTGGCTAGGGAGGCGGCCGCCAAGCAGAATCGGGGAAATAAGAGGAGGTATGACAAGAAGGTGAAGTTCTCCCAACTACTGCCGGGAGACCGAGTCCTCATAAGGAATTTGGGACTAACTGGGAAACACAAGCCGGCTGATCGCTCGGCGGACACGCCCTATGTAGTAGAGAGTCAGATGCCAAATCTACCGGTTTTCGGGATGAGGCCCAAGGATGGGAGGGTTCCCGTCAAGATTCTCCATCGGAATCATCTGTTGCCCCTGGGGTGAGATGTACAGGTAGAGCGGGAGCCCGAGGTGCCGGCTGCACCTTGTACCAGGACTCTGCGTCCACTCAGGGTGGAGGAAGAGCCCACACCGGGAGAGTCGGGCCCGGGCCCAGTCCCTGTGAGGGATACTGACACGAAGGATGATGACTCGGACGATCGGTACATGCTGCCGTTCGCTGAAGCCCGCGTGACGGACGGGAGGATCCTGGCCATTCCCGCACTGGGTTAGACGGGGTAAGGGGGGCCAGTGATGGGCAGTCGCGGTTACCACAGGGCGTTGGAATAAAGGATGTAGGGCCCAAGCAAGAGATAGTGGTTCCGAGCTGCAGAGGGGTTTGGGAGACCGCTAGCGGGAGGGTTCGCCTCATAGTTCCCATGAGTCTCCCGTGTTGTTCGAGGTGGAGGTGTTAGAAGAGGGAGTGCGCAGGCCTCGGAGAAGAAGGCACCCCCTCCCCCATACCCCCGATAGATTGGCCTATGTGGCACCTGGGGAACAGGGTGTGATCTCCACTGTTTTGGGGAGTTATGCCACGGCTTTCTGCAATTGGATTGGGCGGTGTGTTCTGCAGGAGGGGTTGGCGAATTATCTGAACGTCATGAGAGCATGACTTAATTCGGTGGGGGGAGAATGTGCGGTTCACAGATTATTAACTCTAATGTTAACTGTAAACTGTTTAAATAAAATGACTTCTCTGTAACGTTATAATGAAATGGTTTCTTTGTGGGTAACTGATTTGGTAATGCTCTGTTTAGTTGAAATGTTTGGGTTATAATTATTGATAACGTAGGAACTAATCACTGGAAGCTAGGTTTTGGCGTCCTTTTCTTTTTTTTATTTTGTATTGCTATTAATTACCTATTTCCGGTAAGGCTTATAAAGAGTAATCTGTAAAACGTACATTGTGTGCTGTCTGATATTGTATGAGCGAGTTTGTACCAGTGTGCATTACACAGCATCTACGCAAACGGGAGACACGGTTTGGCGGGTGGACGGGTTTTACCCTGGACAAATACAAGCCGGTAGCCCTAAGCGTTACACTAACCATGCCAAGTTTGATCATTTTTACAGATGGAACGAAAGGTAATTTAACTCGGAATGCTGGAGTAGCCCATTTTTGGGATTGAAGTATAGACAATGATAGAGAAATTACTTTGCAACCATTTATCAGTATTTTCAGCAGAAATGGTTGCCATCATTTTAAGCTGAAGGTTGGTGGAAAAAATTCTTCACACGTAGAGTTATAATTGTTCAGATTACTTTTATGTTTTGATGACTCTTAAACACGTTATTCTAGCAGTCGGTCAGATTTACTGTTGTAAACTCACCAGGCATTAATTCATATTCAAGTACTTGTTTATATATTTTCTTCTTATAGGTCCCTGAACACAGAGGTATTGAGGGGAATGAGTGGGTTGACTGTAAGTTACAAAAGTTCAACTGTGGATAAAGACCCTTCACTTAACAAATCATAAGTTCAGCGTTATGTATGTTGGGAATTAGGAGCTTATGGAAAGACTGATGGGAAAATGGGTACACCTTTACAGAATACATAAACGTGTTGGGTGTTTGGGGAGAAAGGGGTAAAACAAGAACAGACGGAATTACATTGACATGAACTAGAAAGGGAACATGAAAGTGTGGGTTTATGGGAGAAACAAGGAGGGAAGGAATTATATCGACATGACTTACTATGCTTAATTATTCCTTTTGTCCTGTTGCAAAGCATGTTTCTGGATCGTGTAGGTTTTTTCATTATGAAACGGTTGAACAGATGCTATTTCAGGGTGAAGCATATCAGGAAAGAAATCATACAAGCTTCATTGCAATTTTGGGGGGTTTGATTGATTTCATTTAACCGCTTTCTTAAGTCATAGGTTTGACTTTAATTAAATTGGCAGTATTGTGTGTCATTACGTATAATCGATAGGATTTGTTGGGGGTAATTTAGCTTTCATTAGAAGACAGAAGCAGTGAGGATTTTATTTCCCAGTTCTCTACACCACAGTCCAGTCCAATTGATACCGGGAATGCGCCTTTAAGTTGGAGTGTCTTAATTTTGCCAATCATTAAACGAGATGGCGGAGACCAGTGTGATTCACATTGGGTTAGTAAACGAGCATCGGACTGGACACCCACCGTCTTGTGGGAATGTGTGACAGTGAAGTTGGTGAGCGGAATGGGAATATATGGCCATATCCGCAGACGGATGTGCGGACGGCATTCCGGAGAAGTTCTTTGTCTGGCATCTGGCGTAGAGAATGAAGTACGGACTCTCTTGGCGGTGCTTTGCCTCTCCCCACAAACTATCTTAACGTCCCTGATTGTCGGTCGATGGGACAATTCGCCCGGGAACAACAGTTGGGAGATCAGGCGGTGAATCTGAGGATCTGGAGTCCGGACTGGAGACTCAGCCGCCACCTCTGGCGACTACTCAGGATGCGGCGCCATTCATCAACTGAAGCATCGAAGTGACGGGGTATTTCACCGCGCTGATCGCCTGCTCCCTGAATTTCGACTGAGTCACTGCGTAAATAAATGTGTTCGTGCAGCAGCTGAAATCCATCAGGAAAAACCCGACGTAGTAAGAGATCAATTCAGAATCATTGAAATCGTATCCTTTTCCTGAGACCTGATAATATATGACATTCACAACCATTGTCATCCACAGAAGGATGAAGTTGCCGGAGAGAGTGAAGAGTAAAATCACAGACCTCCTCCTGCTCTCCATCTCCGGGTCACTGCGGTTCTCCCCCTTGCTCTGACCCTTCAGCCCCTTACGGACCCGACTGGCCACTAAAATGTGTCTGACTGTCAGAGCGTTGAGCAGCAGGATCCCAGCGAAAGGCAGGAACGGAGTTAAGACCGTATCCAGCCAGTCATATGCTACCCACCCGGGGTCAGTGAAATAATTGTCCTTGGTATCACAGAACCACGGTACATTATCGATGATCACACTAGGTTCCCTTGCAAAGTATCGGGGAATGTTTCTCAGACAGGACACTACGCCGGTTGTTGTTAGAACCACAGCCGCAGTTTTCCCGGTGCAATATTTTGTTTTCAGTTTCTGGCAGCAAATGGCGACAAACCGGTCAAAGGTGAAAGTGACGGTGAACCAGACAGAACAGTGTGTGGCTGTGAAGCTCAGTACATCGATAACACTGCACACAGGGGTGATGTTCAGAAAACTCCACGGGAAGTAATACTGTCTGATTCCAGTCAAAATGACCTCGGTGACAATGGTCAGTAGATCCGCCGCTGCCATGGCCACCAAGTAGCGAGTGGTGCAGGTAGAGAGGCTGCACTTTCCCCGGGACAGGATCACAATCGCCAATAAATTCACTGGAGAGACAGAACAGACTCTGGGCATTACTGAAAACATTCTCCGGGAATTAACATAGGATCGTGCTTTCGCTAAAACTCGGGAGTGCTAGAGTCTGTAAGCGGCTGATAATCTAACACCAGAAATGGGTCGCACTGTCTCTGACCTGTCTTCTTCAATGTGGAGATAAGACGATGGGTGGGGAATAGTTGGCGATAAAAACGACCTGCATGAACAACAACGATAGGTGCTGATCCCCATTCCAGTCGCTGATGGGGCCGGTTTCACTGAATAAACTGTGACTGACCAGGAATCGGGAAAGTCAGCATCTGATGAGGCCGAGAAGGGATACGGAGAGGATCAACACACACAAAACTGGAGGAACTCAGCAGGTCAGGCAGCATCCGTGGAATTGAATCAGCTTTCGTTTCGGATCGAGACCCTCTTCAGGACGAAGAGCTGCCCCGATTTATGACGGGTTTCAGAGGGAAAGAAGGAACAACTTAGTGACCTGTGGCTGAGTTGCTCCGTTAATGGATTAATTCTGCAGCGCAGTTTAATTCGATAACACACGGCAGCAGATCAGTGAACACAGGTTCAGGTGATCAGACCCAATAATTGACCAACGGACAGTGGGATCGGACTGTAACAGACTCCACAGGGAGACGTGAAGCACAGGACTAGGGTTTCCCTCTGATCAATAACCTCGGAAAAGTGTACTTCAGAATGCAAACATCTCCCAGTCACGACTTCCCGGAGAGATCCCTGACCCCAGCACTGGGACATCTCTGGGCGAAGTGTCATTCAATGCAAGAATCCTCTTCGATCCCGTGAGGTAGAGGAGAAACATAGACTTAGTTCCACTTGTTATTAAATATGAAAATTCAGAATGTGAAATTGGCAGGATCGAAATATCCGATGGATATTTGTGCAGCGATGATCAGGTTGTAAGCTTGGAACATTATCTTAAACAGGTTCACATCTGTTAACACAAGGAAATAACGAACATGAAATGCTCTGCTCACTCACCAGGAACTCCAATGACGGCAATGAGCACGTACAATACTTTCTCCACACTCTTGTATCTATCGAACATTGCAGACATTTTCTCTGGCCAGTGTTTGTCTCTTTGTGCGACAGGCGATCTCTCGGAATGAAATGTTAAGGCAGCACATGCCTGGGGTTTTTAAAGCCATTTAGCAATTCTACAGAGACCGATTTCAACAGATTTAAAATAAATGTTTTTAAATTATTTACAAACTAATTACGTCAGACATGTGCAATCCCCACGATGACACATTGTGATTAAATTAATGAATAATATTTAGATCATTTGTGGGAGTTAGTTTGTTACAACAAATGTGACTGAACCGTCCGAGGTGTCTTATCAATTAAATGTGCTTCCACTGTAAATATGTACTTCAAAGGAACCAGTTGTCTGACAGAGAATATTGAATTAAATTATGTCACTGTGCCTGTGAAATTGTACTGAATCACCTACGGTTAACATTCTCTTCCAGAGTATAAACTCTTGATGTAGTTTGTGCTTGTGGGATTCTACTGAGAGGCCTCGAAGATAATGTCTGTTTGTGTTGATGAATAAACACAATTTCATATCCACTAAATCCTCCAACTGCTTCAGTGACTTAGTCACACGCAGATCATCTCATTTCAAACGCTTCACAAAATGGCTGCTGAACTGTAACAAAACAAGAACAGAGGCCAAATTTCAAATTGCATTTGTTATTAATGTATGTAGAAATAAAACAACCTTGAGACTCGTCACAGCTCCATTTCAGCAGACACTCCCACATCCCAGAGCAAGAATTATTTCGAACAGTTCACAAAATAGCTATCTCCATAAATTCTATTATAAACCAAACAACCCGGATTTGACACACTTCCAAATCCACCTGCTCCCCCAAGCCAGTGCTCAGCCCCGATTACGCCAACACCCCAAACTCTGTGCAAATCAGTGTGCACCCACAACCTGTGCTCACTGGCAAAACCTCATTGAACACTCAAATCAGTGTGCACCCCAAACGCAACCGGCACCCGAAAATTCCAGTTCACTCACACATTCTCTGACATACCCCTATATCTGTGCACATCCGGAAAGCAACACTCGCCACCAAATCCGTATCGTTACACTCTCACAGAGCAGGATTCACTTCAACCACATTACAAAATAGCAGTTTCCGCCTTAAAAATAGCAAGAACAAACTTTAAATAGCAAACTTTAATAGCAAACATGCATATTCCTCGTATAATCATTGACATCCACTTATATCTGCGTACCTCACCAAACCCATCTTTATCCCCTCATCAGTGGGTGTGCCAAATCCACCGACCCCCATAATATCTGACAAAACCCGATGTCTACTCACATCCACAAATCCCTGTGCACCACCATGTTCACCAAAACATCCCTAAATTAGCGCTATCCTCTAATCTGTGTGCACCCCCCAAATCCGTTCCCACTCCGAACCCGTAGACACACACATATCGACCGACGTACCCAGAACTTTGCGTACCCACAAACTTGCTGACGCCCCCATTTGCAAGCTACATTATCTCAGAGCAAGGACCATTTCAAGCAGTTCTCAAAATATCTGCCTCCTCCCTAAAAAATAGGAAGAACAGAAGTCAAGGTTCAATTTGCATTTATGTTTAAAGTTTGTATCAATGAAACAGCCTGGAGATTCGACAACATCCAAATCCAACGGGATTCCCAAATCTGCGCTAATCTGCAAATCTGTGTGTTCTCCCAAAACTGTGCACACCCGCAAAGCCGCATGCAAACCACAACTCAGTGTTCGCTCCCAATCTGTGTGCGTCCTTAAATCCGCCGACACACCCAATTCTGTGCGGTGCCTCAAATAGATTTAACTCTCAAACTCCGTGCACCCTCAGACGCCCCAAGCTGTGTGCAACCCGAAATTCACTGACACTCCGAAATCAGTGTGCACACCCGTATTCGCCAACATACCCTGAAACGTCCGTACATCAGCAAATCAATGCACATCCCCATTTCCATGTGTACCCCCAAGCCCGCTGACATCGCCACAGACACATTAGATTTTTCGAGAGCAAAACTCATTTTAGTTCGCGAAATAACTGCCACCTTCTTATAAAGTCCAAAGTTCATAATGTGTTCATTATTAAAGTATCTTTGTGTGTCTGCATCTCTGAGTGTTTCTACGAGTTCCCGTGTGTGTCTTTGTGTCAAAGAATAGCCAGCAGACAACACTGGCGCTTTGTCGTGACGGCTTGGCTACTGAGAACACTTGGTGAGGGCAACAGAGGGATGTGTACACTGGTTCGGGGAACTATATAGCATTGCATTGTTTGTAAGGGATACAGCAATATCGTGGGCTTAACTCTGAGGAGGTTGAACAGGGGCTGAAAGCGTGAACTTTTGAGGAGCGTTTGATGGTTCTGGGCGAAAACTGAGGGAGAAATCAGTTTGAAAACTGTCGAATATTGAATGCACACGGAACGGGACACAGCGGAGACCTGGGGAGGCAGGTGTGACTCGGCGGCTGATCTTGCTTTACGGATGTGCTAAGATTTAGGGGTATGGAAGTGAATGGGTGGGTGCACAGGGATTTTGAAGTGTCCGTTGCTTTCGGGATGCACACTGATTTGAAGGTTGAATGAGCGTTTACCAGTGAGCACAGATTTGTGGGCTCACAATGATTTGCACAGAGTTGGGTGTGTTGGCGGATTCGGCAGATCCAACTGACCTGTGGGAGCCGTTGGATTTCGAGGAGTATCGAATCTCAAAGTTGTTCCGTTTATACTGACTTCAATAATAAATGCAATATGAACTTTGACTTCTGTTCTCGCTTTCGTTAAATGCAGTCAGCCGATTTGTGAACTATTTGAAATTATTCTTGCTCTGTGCATGTGGGGGTGTCTGCTGATCTGGACAGGTGACGAGTCTCAAGGCTGTTTCATTTGTACATAAAATAATAATAAATGAAATTTAAATTGTGCCCTCTGTTCTTGATTATTGGGCCGAATGGCCTACTTCTGCTCCTAAATCTTTTGGTCTTATGGTCTCATAACAGATTCCTGAGGCACAGCACTGGTCACCGGCGTCCATGCAGAATATGACCCGTCTACAACCACTCTTTGCCTACTATGGGCAAGCCAGTTCTGGATCCACAAAGAAATGTGGATCCCATGCCTCCTTACTTTCTCAATAAGCCTTGCATGGGGTACCTGATCAAATCCTTGGGGAGATTAAATTAAGGGCATGAACCAAGGGGGATAAACTGAATTGGAGACGGACAAGTGTATAGTCATCCAAGGTCAGTCAGAGACAATGGGTCTACACACACACACACACACACACACACACGCACACACACACACACACACACACACACACACACGCACGCACACACACACACACACACACACACACACACACACACACACACACACACACACACACACACACACACGCACACTTACTTTCTTACCGCCTCTTCGGCTCTCAGCCGTGTTCTTTGACACATACAGTGTGCTATGATTAGGACATGCTTCCCCACACTAAACTGGTGAGTTTGCTGGCGATATGTCAGGGTTAGGGGCGGGTCCTGGATGAGCCCCCAAATGTTCTGAGTATGACTGAGTCACTGAAGTCGTTGAGCGTTTCATGGATAGGAAAGTGTTTATGCATCACCACAAACAGACATTATTTTGGAGACCCCCTCGGTAGAATCCCCTAAACATAACCTTCATCAAGAGTTTATGCTCTTGAGGAGATTGGTAAGAGTCCGTGATTCAATACAGTTTCTCAAGCTACTATGCCATAATTTACTACCATAATCCTGTGCCTGAGTATTTCATACAGTTCTGGTCATCCCACTATAGGAAGGATGCTGATATTTGGGAAAGGGTGCAGAGGAGATTTACCAGAACGCTGCCTGGTTTAGAGGGCATGTGCTGTCATTAAAGTCTGGATAAAGTTGTGTTGTTTCTTCCAGAGAGTTGCAGGCTGATGGAAGATCCGTTAGAGGTCTATAAGATTACGAGAAGCGTAGATACAGTGGACAGAGTCTACCTGTTTCCCAAGGTTGAAATGGTTAATACCATCGGGCAGGCATTGACGGTGAGTGCGGGTAGGCTCAAGGGGTATGTGGAGGCAGTTATTTTACTCGGTGAGTCATAGATGCCTGGAATGCGCTGCCTGGGTTTAGTGGTAGAGGAAAATATAATAGAGGTTTTGAACAGACATTTTGGATGAGTACAGTGTAGATAGGAGGGATTAATATTTATGTATTTTTGTTTTGAATTTTCGAACACTGAGCACCGAATAGCCGGTTCCACGTGTCCAGTAATGCAAAAAACATTTGTCTGTTCCTACCTCCTCCCCACAAAGCTATAGTTATGTTGTGATTATGCGGGCAGTGGGAAATCATGCCTCCAGCGCTTCTTGATTTCGTCACAGAGATTCGGTGTCAATCAAACCCGACTCTTTCCTCTGGTAGACAGCTTCATTAACTCGATTCAATATTTGCCTTTATTGGTGTCTTCATCCTCCTAACACAAATGTTACGGTTTATGGTTGTTAATATGCTAGGCTGATGGGGTTGCTACTTGTGATTGATGTGGGGGTGATGTTGGATTGTAGTGAATGACTGCTGGGTTAGTGTCTATTGGTATCTATATGGGGGGGTCGGTGATGTTAAAGGGAGGGTTGATAATTGGAAATGCAGCAGTCCCCATGGGGTGAGAGGGGAGTGGAACTCTTCTGGTGTTAACAGAGCTTGTTGTATGTGGCCAGGCATAGTCGAGGTGCCGTCCGGGCTGGTTGTGTTGTGGACCTTTAGAATTAGTGTTAAGGGTAAGTTTGTGGATGTATATATGGGGTTGAAGGAAACAGCGTTTTGGAGTTTAGTGTCGGGAGATATGTGTGCCTGTGGCTGATAGGGTTGTGTAGCCACTTTAATCTGGCCCGTGCCTTTCACTAACTGTCCAATATCACGTGGCTTGATTAACCGGTGCGCCCAGTACTGGCTAGGTTTTATGGGATTTGTAGGAGGGGTGTAGTCTGTGATTACTCAGGAGTGGGAAGATCATCCCTCCTGTGCTTCTTGATCACGTCACTCGAAATTCACTTTTACGCAACCCTCTCATTTTGCTCTGGCCCACGTCTTTTTTAAATTGGACCAACACTTGCCTTTAGAGGGATATTCTTCAGTCTTACAAAAGTTTTATAAATCATGGTCATGAAAATGCTAAGGTGATGAGGTGACGACTTTTGACTGGTATGGGTGATGTTGGATTGTAGGGAATAGGACCTGAGGTATGGGTTAAGGTTTGTAGGATTTGTAGCAGGGGAGTAGGCATTAGGTTTAGGGGTATGGTTGAGAGATGGAAATGCAGGACTCCCCATTGGGAGAGAGAGAGAGAGGGGAGAATGGGACATGGTGTTACATATGTTCGTTTGTGATGCCAAGGTTAGTCGGGGATCAGTAGGAGTGGGCCCTTGGATTTTACGATTACGTTTAAGGGTAGGGTGTGGAGGCGGAGCGTCGCCCAACTCAGGGATTTTGTTTCAGGAACACAGAGCGTAAAACATATAACTAAACACAGAACAGCAAACATTGAGACAGGCACTTCGACCCACAGAGTTGCACCAAACTAATTAAACTAGCAACTAATTGTCTAACTAAACTAACTCACTTACAATAATCACCCCTTGTAGTAATTATCCGGGAGGCACGGAGAAAATGTGCAATTACAAATCAGTACCTTTATTTTATAACAGCAGAACTCCTGAACTTGCACAACCGAATATTTGTCTGCACTTCTGCTTTTTTTTTTTCCTAACCGCCCATAAACAGTCAAAGAATAAAAAGTAAAATCACAAGTAAAGAGGCGTTTTTGTTGCTGATCACATGCAACTCGTATCTCTACAGCACTGGAGCACATACCATCCACGGTGGTCAATATCCACACTGTCACCACTGGCAGCACACTGGAAGCATCTGCTTCTAAACATATTTCTTACCAATTCAAGTATTGCATTTCATTGTCAGTGTCTGTGGCTCAGTAGGGAAGTGGGGAGAGCAGGAGTGTTTGTTAGGCGTAGTAGTGCAGTGCCAGTGGTTCCAGGGACACTGTTTTGTACTATATGTGGGATGTGGCTATTCTGGGAGACCTCCAGTCTTGCAGATAAACACACTTGTACAAAGTGCGGAGTTTTGCAGCTCCTGGGAGAATGGGTTAAGGAACTGAAGCTGCAGCTCCATGAATTTCGGCTCATACAGGAGAATGAGGAAGTTGATGCACAAGTAGTTGTAATTTATTTTCAGGCTCGGAGGGAGAACTGGTAGAGAATGCAGCAAAATGAGGAAGACGGGCATATCGAGACAAATGCCGATGGCGGTTGCGAGTTCAGCACCGCCTCCTTTCCCTTTGATCGATACAAGAGGTCTATCGCTGTGTAGCTCGCTGTGGCAGATAGTTAGGCTTCTGCGCTCGTGTGGCTTCTGCCTCCCTTTCCATGAATGGGGCTGTTATTGGATGAAGGGTTCGTGGTTCCATTTACAGAGTAGTCTATTGCGTTTAAGGACTGTGAACTTTTTCAGTCTAAAGGATTTTGTATTTAGTGTTTTAAATCGACGTTCCTTTTCCATTTTATTGTGCGAGGGGACCGGGTCTGGGGTTGATGTTCTGTTGTGTTCTGTTAGATAAGTTTCCGCGGGTAGGGGACGATGTTCTTGCTTTGTTTTGTCCCGGGGTGGTTGGGGTTGATGTTCTGTTGTGTTCTGTTAGATATGTTTGCGGGGGAGGGGGCGATGTTCTTGCTTTGTTTTGTCCCGGGGTGTTTGGGGTTGATGTCCTGTTGTGTTCTGTTAGATATGTTTGCGGATGTGGGGGACGATCTTCTTGCTTTGTTTTGTCCCGGGGTGGTTGGGGTTGATGTTGATGTTCTGTAGTGTTATGTTAGATAAGTTTCCGCAGGTGGGGGACGATGTTCTTGCTTTGTTTTGTCCCGGGGTGGTTGGGATTGATGTTCTGTTGTGTTCTGTTAGATATGTTTCCGGGGGTGGGGGGCGATGTTCTTGCTTTGTTTTGTCCCGGGGTGTTTGGTGTTGATGTTTTGTTGTGTTCTGTTAGATATGTTTGCGGGGGTGGGGGCGATGTTCTTGCTTTGTTTTGTCCCGGGGTGGTTGGGGTTGATGATCAGGATGCCGTTCCTTTTCTGTCCAGGAGTGTGGGTTTGACGTTTCTCTGTGAACGGCTTTCATGCTCTTTCTTTGTTTCGTTGCTATCCGGAGTTGTATATGGCGACAGACTTTGAAAATCATTGAATCTTTGAACCATTGGAAATGGCCGTTAGTGGGATCTCTTAAACTAGAAAGGGATCCTACATCACTGAAGATGATGAATCTGTGACTGAAGGTGTGATATATGAATGGCCACAGTGCACGGAATAAGGTCGGTGATCTTGTGGCGCAGCTAGAGATTGGCAGGTATGAGACAGTGGACATTCTGAGTCATGGCCGAAAAAAGGAACAGAGGTCAGAGCAGTGCATCCAAGGATATGAACTGTCTCGGAAGAAATAGATAGATCTGCGAAGAGAGCTAGTAGTTTGTTGGTACAAATCAAGTCAAATGCTTAGAAAGTGACATAGGATCGGCAGATATAAAATCCATATGGATAGAGTTAAAAATGCAGTGTAAGATTACCTTGATGGGAGTTATATACTGATATTGAAGCAGCAGCCAGGAAGTGGGAAACAAATTACAACAATAGATCTAAAATATGTAAAAGGGCAATGTTTCAACTCCACTACTCACCGAGGATTTCAATATGCAGGGAGGTTGAAAAGGTCCGTTAGTGCTGACTCCCAACAGGCATTGTTTTAGAACGCATACGATATGGCTTTTGAAGCAGCGTGTGGTTGAGCCTACACGGAAAGGGTAATTCTGGTTTAGTATCAGTGAGGAATTCGCCAGAATGGATTGGGAAGAGACACTGGAAAGTATGACGGTGTTTTGGATCAATGGCTGTTTTTTTTTCTGGGTGAGATTCGGAAAGCGAACGGAAGGTGCATCCCGAATATAAAAAATAGGTATCCTAGCAGGAGTATCAGGCAACCGTGGCTGACGAGAGAAGTCTAAGACAGTTTAAACGCAAAAGAGAGGGTATATAATATAGCAAATATTTGGTGGGAATGTAGAACACTGGGAAGTTTTTAAGGACAGAAAAGATTAAATATGAAAGCAGTCTAGCCAATAACATCAACGAGGTTACAGAAAGATTGTTCTGTGGAAGACATCAGCTGACTGACAGAAACGCAAAATCGCCAGGGGGCAGAAGTGACTGTAGGTGGTATTATTGAGGTGAAGATGTTCAGAAGCTGAAAAGCGTGAAGGTAAGAAAGTCACCTGGTCCAGAGAGACTACACTGCAGAGTTCTGAAAAGAGATAACTAAAGAGATTCTGGAGGCATCAGCAATGATCTTTCAAGAATCTAGAGATTCTGGAATGGATCCTGAGGGCTGGAACATTGAAAATGTCACTGCACTCTTTAGGAAGGAATGGGGGCAGAACAAAGCGAATTATCAGTCAGCTTGCCTGTCTTGAATGGTTGGAAGACGTCGGAGCCGATCACTAAGGATGAGGTTTCGGGGTGCTTGGGGGCACACGTTAAAATTCTGCAAGGTCAGAATTTCTGAAGCGGAAATGCTACCTGACAAATCGGTTGGAATTCTCTGAAGTAGTGTCAGGCTTTGTCTCAAAGGAGGCATCGGATCAGAAGCGGTGTATGCTCTGGTGACGTCACTCGGATAAATTTCTGTGAAGCTTATCTCTTTTTACTGTGTCAGCGATACTTAGAGTAGTCTAGATAGACGCTGAATGTTCGACATGCTGGATGTTGGAGCACTGGGAGACCCAGATTTTCCCATGGAACTACTTCAGCCTGAAGTGCGTCCAGGCGCAGCTCCTTAAAGACCCAGTCGGGGATGTGGAGCAGCAGCTGGATGACCTTCCGCTCTTACGGAATGGTGAGGAGATCACTGACCGGTGTTACAAGGAAGTAGTCGCGTCTCAGTTGCAGGAGCTGGCTTGCTGGGTGACTGTTAGCAGAAGGAATGAGAAGGTGAATAGGCAGTTAGCGCAGAGCACCCCTGTGGCCATTCCCCTGAATAATACTTGTACCCTTTTGGATACCCCAGTGGCCGATGACCTCCCAGGGAAATGAAAAGGAGACTAGGTTACTGGCGCTGAGCATGAGTCCGTGGTGCAGAAGGATACAAGGGAGGAAGAGGGAGCTGGTAGTGCTGAGAGGGGTCAACAGTCAAATGAACAGTCAGGAGAATCTGTGAACGTGAAAAGGACACGTGGCTGGTGTCCTCCCATGTGATAGATAAGGGATAACACGGATTGCGCCCACCACAATCTGGAAGGGCAGAGAGAACAGACAGTTGTCTCAGTACACATTGGTGCCAATGGCATAGGAAGGAAAACCATGTTATACTGAAGATAAAATGTAGAGAGCTCAGTAGGGAAACTGAAAGCAGGAGCTCTAGGTTAATATTTTCTGGATTTCTACCTCTGGCATGCGCCAATGAGGGTAGAAACAGGATGATGTGACAGAAAAACACGTGGATGAGAAGACAGTGCGGGGAGAGGGGCTTCAGCTTGTTGAATCATTGGGATATCTTCTGGGGGATGCATGACCTACACAAACTAGACAGTTTACATCTGAACCAGACGCGGCCCACTGTTCACGAAAGAGGAGTTTACTAATCTTGTTAGTGACTGTTTCATCTAATTTTGCAGGAGCGTGGAAACCAGAATGAGTGGACTCTGAATAGGACGCATGTTGAAAAGCAAAGATAGAGTGCAGTCAGACTGTCGGGCAGGACAGGGAGTTGACAGGACAAAATAGCAGCCAGCACGGTGAGTACCGGTGCGTTAGGGCTAAAAAATCAAAAAGGGTAGCTAATACTGTACTCAAAATAGTACAGCCGTGGCTGACAGGTTCCCTTAAGGGAGAATGTTGTCGAACGAACCTGATAGGATTCTCTGAGAGGATTACAAGTCGGGCAGATAAAGAGGATGCAGATGACCGAGTATATTTGGATTCCCAGCAGGCCCTTGACAGAGCGCCAGAGTATTACAAGTACTTTACGATCATCATTAGCGCATTGGCTGACTGCTCGGAGGCAGCCAGTGGGAATGAAAGCATCCTTTCCTGGTGGGCTGCCGGAGACGATTGGTGCTCTACAGGGGTCGCTGTTGGGACGGCTTCTTTTGATGCTGTATATCAATGATTTAGATGATGGAATAGCTGGCTTAGTTGTCAGGATTCCATGTGAAACAGGGTTTGTAAAGGGGCGGTCTGTGTTGAGGAAACAGGTAGGCTGTGGAAGGACAGATAAGGAAAATCAACAAGGAAGTGACAAGTGAAACACAATTTTGGAAAATGCATGGACAAGCAATCTGGTGGAAGCAACAAACCTACAGACTACTTTCTAAACTTGGAGGAAATTCAATAAGTATTGCGTTGCAAAGGGACTTGGGAATTCTTGTACATAACGCCATAAAGGTGACCTTGCAGGTTGAGTTGGTGATGCGCACGCCAATGCAAGAGGTTTTGGCATATTAAAGCAGGGATGTGATACTGAAGCGTTTTAAATCACTGCGGTGGCATCATCCTGAGTATTGTGAACGTTTTTGTGCTCCTTATCTGAGAACTGATGCACTGGCGTTGGAGACAATTAACAGGATGTTGGCTGATGGTCATTCCAGGAACGAAAGGGTTATAATATGAGGAACGTTTGATGGCTCAGGGCTTATACCCACTCGAACGTAAAGCATGAGCTGGAATCTTTAGAATGTTGAAAGGGTATTTTCGATGGGTTGGGAGTTTTGGACAAGACGCCTCGAGATAGAGACCGTCCATTTATACAGAGCTGCGGAGCACTTCCTTTCGCCTGTGAGTGGTGCATTTGTAGAATTTGTTACCACAGGCAGCTGTGAAGGCCAGGTCGTTGGGAGTATTCAAGGCGAGGAATGAGTGGCAAATGCATCAAAGGTTACAATGGGGTCTTTTAAGAGCAACTTAGACAGGTACATGGAGCTCAGAAAAATAGAGGGCTGTGTGCTAGGGAAATTCTGGGTAGGGTTCATGGTCCGCACAACGTTTAGGGCCGAAAGGCATGTAATGTACTGTTCATTTCTGTGTTTTATGTCCTTAGTTACGGGGAAAATGCCGGGGAGTGGGAGTAAGGAAGGGAACAAAGAATCAATCATGACTGAATAGTGGAGCAGACTCGATGGGTCAAATGGACTAAATGTGCTCCTGTGTCTTATGGTCTGAAGATCCATCCGTCACGAACTGGCCGGGCTGTGATGATCTGAGGAATACAGCAACAGTTCATTCAGCAACACCTGAATACCGGTGTTGCAACATTTATGGATCAATAATCAGATTAATCCCTTTTTATATATTAGATACCACGGAATCAAAGAGAGTGGACGGCAAATGCATGATACACGAGGCATAATTCTTCCGTGAACGCAATAATAATTTTCAGTACAGTTTTCAGTTGTACAGAGTTGTGAAGAAGATGATGAGGGGCATTCATCGTGTCGGTGGTCAGAGGCTTTTTCCCAGGGCTGAAATGGTTGCCACAAGAGGGCACAGGTTTAAGGCGCTGGGGAAAAGGTACAGAGGAAATGTCAGGGGTGTTTTTTACGCAGAGAGTGGTGAGTGCGTGGAATGAGCTGCCGGCCACGGTGGTGGAGGCGGATACGATAGGGTATTTTAGGAAACTCCTGGATAGGTACATGGAGCGTAGATTAATAGAGGGTTACGGGTAAACCGAGTAATTTCTCAGGTCGGGACATTTCGGCACAACTCAGCTGGCCGAAGGGCCTGCATTGTGCTGTAGGTTTTCTATTTTTCCATGTTTATATTCCTAAATAGCGGTCGCATGTTGCTCAATTCAAATACTACACCAAATAAACATTTTGATGCTGCAGGAGGAAATAATTCCGTTCGCTTTTATTTACAGATTTCTCCCGTTGCTGCGAACAGGTACTTCACTGCATATTTCAGCTCGTCCCTGAATTTTCTCTGTGACAGTCCATAGATACAAGTGTTGGTGCACATGCTGAGGGAAGACAGCATGAACCCGCATTGCTGCCGGATATAGGTCGGTTTGCTGAAATATCTGTCTGTGTAGGAATAGTTTTCCACTTGCCACTTCATCGAATGTACGAGATAGGGCATCCAAAGTAATATGAAATTTGCAGAAAGAGCGAACAACAGTATCATTGACTTTCTCCGGTTCTGCACCTCTGGATCATGACGATTTCCGCCGCTTTTCCGAAGTACCTGGCGAACTCTATTTGTCGCTGTCACCCGGTGGACGGTGGAAACATTGAATAACAAAATTAAACAGATCGGCAGTGACGGTGTTGTGATGCCGTGAAAGACCTGGTAGGCTTTCCACAGGGGTGAGGTGAAGTATTCAGCCACGGGGACACAACGCCATCGATCCACTGCAAAGTAAAATGGAACGGCCTGGACACAACACGCCGCACTCACTGTTACTACCACCACAGTCGCTGTTCTCTCGGTGCAATATCGGTTCCGCAGCTTCTCACAGCAGATGGCGACGCACCGATCGAAAGTGAAAGCTACCGTCAGCCAAACGGAGCAGTCCCTGGTTGCGAAACTCACGACAAGTAGCACAGAACACACCGGCGTTACGACCAAGAAATGGGCAAACAAATAGATATAGTTTATCCTCTCTAATATAAGAACAACGATCACCACCATTAGATCGGCTGCCGCCATGGCCACAAGGTAGAGAGTGATGCATTTGGACAGACCGCATTTCCCCCGGAGCAAGATCACAATCGCCGTTAAATTAACTGCAATAGTTATATTAAAAAAAACAATTACTATCAGGTACCGCAGAGTGATCGGTGTGACTTGATTTGCGTTGTGTGAGTAGTAATGGATTGGACCATTGTCCCGAGTCTCTGCAAGGGTAACAGTCCCCCTGCGCTGACCAAGAGGCGATATGGCTGGTCCGACCAAGCTGATTCTAACTTTTATTGCACAATTTTGATCTCTGCAGTTTCAAGTCCAAACGTTAACCATCAGAAGGAAAATCAGGAGTTGACAGCAGAGCGCCCACAACTGGCTCTGTTCAGGAGTGAACTAAGGGCCGTTTTCCTCTCCTGTAAGGCGAGGTTATAAGACACTGCCCCGAATAGGATGTTGTCTTGCAGAGAAGGGTAGAGGTAGTGGAGAGAGATTTTTAACCTAATTAAACTTCCTTAAAAGAGTATTTAATTAGATTTCATATAATTTTAAAAAATATATTTTTTTAAAAAGTCATGAATGCATTTCACTCTAAACCAGGAGATATTTGCAGGCCGTTGGCACAGCCTTCTGATCTCAGAAGATGTGAAACAGATCTCAGGGCTCGCTGGTCACAGGGAGACAAACCATGAACGTTAAAGTCAGACGTTACACTTTGTGCGCTCTGTCCAGAAGAACGGAGATAACGGCGAGGCCTCCTGACTTTTATCAGGCAGAGAGAAACTACAAAATTACGAACAGGTAAATCATGAGAGTTTTACTGTAAGCGCTGCCAAGGCATACTTAATCACCGAAACATTCGTGGGAAATCAACATGCTCACAGACACATCAATATTAATTTAAAAACAATAGCTGGACATTAAGTTCAGTGGATTCAATAAATTGTTGCTTATATAGTTCTGTTGATATTGAAAAAGAAACAAAAAACTGAATCACCTAACGATTGAGACAGTTATTGTAATAACCATTAGAACATAAGACAAAGAAGCATCATTTGGTCATTTGGCCCATTGAGTCTCCACGGACATGTGGTCATGGCTGATACATCTTCCCTCTCTGTGCCAATCTCTTGTCAACCCCGAATCCCTTCATGTTCTCACCAATCAACCTCTGCCTTAAATAGACATCAAGACGCGGCATCCCCAGCAGCCCCTGAAAACGACGGCAACAAATTTACCATTTTCTGGGTAAAGGATACGCCACACCCTCATCTCCATTCTGAATGTGCTTCCCTCTGTTCTGAGGTCGTTTCCTCCGGTCACAGTCTCCCCGACCATGTGAAACATCCTCTCCTAATCCACTCTATCAAGGCCAGTCATGAGTTGATAGGTTTCAAGTAGGTCACCGTTTTCTCTTCCGATTTCTAATGAAGAGTGTCCCATCAAACTCTTTTCATATGATAATCCGTTCATCCAAGAATCATTTAATTTGCGCACCTCATACTTTTGTAGTTCCTCTCCATTTAGAACATAGCCAACTCTTTCATGTGACAATACACTTCCCGACACCAAATTCCATCTGCCACGCCTTCGCTCATTCTCTAAATCTATCTCAGTCTTACTGTGGCCTCTCTACTTTCTCAACACTACCTGCCTCTCAATCTGTCTTCATATTGTCAGCAATCTTTACAACAAAGCCATGAATTCCATCAACCTGTTTATTTAAATATAACATTAAATCAATCTCATTCAACACAGTCCCTGTTAAATAACACTAGTCACCGTCAGTCAACCAGAAAAGGATCCCTATTTCCCCACACTTTACCTCCTGCCCATCACCCGCTATTTTATCAATGCTAGAGGATTCCATATAATACCATGGGCTCGTAGCTTGTTCAGCAGACACATGAGTGGCTCCCTGTGAAAGTTTTTCCGAAGATCTATGTACACACCAACCGGCTCTTCTTTTTTTTATTTTGCTTTTTATATCTTCAAAGAATTACAACAGATTTGTCAGTCAAGATTTTCTGTTGAGGACACCATCGCCTATTTTATCACGCGCCTCCAAGAAACCTGAAACCACATCCTGAACGATTGTCTTCACCAGCTTCACAACACCTGTGTTCAGACTAACTGGCCTCGCATTTATCTTATTCTGCCTCTTTCCCTTCTTTGAGAGTCGAATGACATTTGCAACATTCCAGTCGTCAGGAGCCATTCCAGAAGCTGGTGTGTGTGTGTGTGTGTGTGTGTGTGTGTGTGTGTGTGTGTGTGTGTGTGTGTGTGTGTGTGTGTGTGTGTGTGTGTGTGTGTGTGTGTGTGTGTGTGTGTGTGTGTGTGTGTGTGTGTGTGTGTGTGTGTGTGGTTTTACACTTGATATTCCTTTGCTCTGCCCACTGTAATTCCACACCATCCAAATGTTTGCCAGTTATTTCTAAAGATTTGATTTCATTTTAACAACAGAAGAACTCCGCTCCCTTGCCTTCCGATACAATGTGTATCGTTGGACATTTATCTTCCAGCGTTAATCTTCTTTTAGCCACGAGTCAGTGATGCCTGCATCATCATACAGTTCAATCAGTAAACGTGATACAAGCTAATCTACTTGATCCCGTATACAGCGCGCTTTCTAGTGTAAAACCTTCAGTCCTGCCTTCGCTGTGCTCGGTTTTGTCCACCGTTTACGTTTCAGTGGATCTGGTTGACTACAGCTTCGTCCTACGTTTATACTTTACTTGCTTGGAGTCTCACTACTCATTACCTTTGTTTGTAAACGAACTGCTTCCTCTTCAACACCATCACTCCTGCTTCCATCCGCCTACCATCGAATAAAAATCAACCAGACAGCTGCAGCTCGCCTGCCCGCAAGGATATTGGCTCCCATTCGGGCTCAGGTCGTGCCTTCCCCAGTAGAAATCCCAAAAAATCCGTGAAACTGAACCTCTGCCCCTCCACCAGTTCCTCGTCTACGCATCCACCTGCCAAATCACCCGATTCGTATTCACACTGGTACGTGACACAGACAGCAAATCAGAGATTACTACGCTGGAAGTCCTGTTTCTCATCCTTTTAGCTAGCTTCCTAACCTCTCTCTTCAGTTCCTCCTCAACTTGACCACCTGTGTCACTGGTGCCAAAATGTACCTGGACTTCCGGATGCTCACGCTCGCTCTTCAGAATACCTCGGAACAGATCCGGGACTTCTGTGATCCTGGCACCAGGAAGACAACCATCGGGTTGGATCAATCGCGCCCCCAGAAACTCCTCTCTGTTCCTCTGACTGTAGAATATCCATTGAACACTACAGTCACTTTTATCACTCTGCTCTGCAGAGCCACTGTACCAGAGATCAGTCACTGTGGCTCCCTGCAGTATCTGAAGTTGTATAATTATAATTGCGGGGAACGGCCACAGGTGTACTCTGCACGGGCTGTGAATTTCCCCTCCTTCTCACGACAGTCGCACAGCTACTTCCTCCAGCAATCGAGGGCCATCGAGAGGAACAGATACACATTGTATCCCTCCCCTCAGCCGAAAGTCGCGCTGGAAGGGATAAAGTAATGGAGTAATGGCCGCAGCCCCAGGTTTTAGGACAAAGGCATTCTTGTTTGGGGAATCATGGGGAAATAATTCACTCCTCTTAGAACAAATATTGTGTTTTCTTCGTTATTCGGGAAAAACCTGGAGAAAGTGTCATGATTGCTGATTGGACAACAAACAACAGATATGAAGACAATTTATCTGAAATATTCAGGATGGAGGTACCTCGGAAGGTTGAACACACTTTTAAGCAATTCAATTGCAATTAAAAAAGCGACGTGAAACGATTTTACCATTGATTTCCTTCACTGTAGCACTACGCAACCTTTATATGATATCACACCAGAAATGTAATGTACATAGAGAAGGTATTTTGTTATAATTCCCTCAGTTTGTGATGACAACAGGGGAAGTGTCCATTTTACATGGAGGGAAAGGGAAAAGCTAATGAAACTTGGCGATCTAATAAATACTTACGACACATCGAATCTCTTTCTCCCTGCAGTAAACTTTCAGCTTATTATGAGCAGAATTGTGCCGGGGCTGCCTGAAGTCAGTGAGAGAGAGATATCACGGCACAGTGCGGTCTCAACGCTGGCCGAGCCTGAAGAGTCACTGTTGTCACTGTCATGAGGCTGCGTGAAGGAGTATCTTTGCGGACTGCCCTGGGGAAGTCCATCTGAAGGGCTTCGACGCGAAACGTCGAAAAGGTATTCCTTTCCCTGGACGCACTCTGACCTACTGAACTCCACCAGCATTGTGAATGTGGTATTTCCCTGTTTGCGCATTTTGTAAACATATTTCAACTTTCCCGGCATGTAGTTGTTTTAACAGTACTACAACGTATAATGTATGCTTAATCGATATTACATTAATTTATTTAAATGTATCAAACACGTCAATTATATCCCCGGATGAAATCAAACCAGGAAATATATTAAAATATCAAAATACTATTAATCTACGATGCCCCGAGCGCGATATAAGGACATGGCATTACCTGGAACAGCGAGTGCGGCAAGCACCGGGCAGTAAATTCTGACGATATTATAAATTGTGGAATATCCCATTTTCTAACTCAAACAGTGATCAGTTGTTCAAATTGTCCCAACTGCCAGCATGCACTAGTTTGAGGAGTTCTTATACATCAGTGGAAAACAAGGTTAAGTCAGGCAGTGTTCCCATTGGGATCATTAGACACAATCTACTGATCAAACACGAAGTGTCAAATATTATTACTCATTGTCTCATTGTCTACCATCTTTAGTTCGTCAAGGAAAATTAGAAAGACCTACTTTTGATGTTACCGTAAAGCATTTTCAGTGACGAGGGTTAGTGCAGTTCTGTTTCACTGTTAAAAGAGAGAGAATAAAAGAACAGCAAACGCTATCTCCTTTAGTTATCAATCAATTCTAAATTGCTAGAAACAGGTGAACCAGTAAGACGAAGCGTGTTCAATGTGGGTGAAATGTGCGGTGAGCCTTCTTAGCAGAGCCCAGCTTAGTAGCCTGCCTTGTCATTCCCGTGCCTCCAACGCTTCTGACGACAAGCTCAGCGGGTTAAATCTTGAATGAGAATTCTGATTGCGTTCCTGAATATCCAGTGACTTTACAGAGTCGAACAAATCTGAGCACCTGCAGAAACTTTCCCGACAGGAAAACGTCTGGACACAGAATCACCACTCGCAGGCAACAGAAATCCCACCTTAACTCTGTGGCAACAGACATTCCTCTGTTCTGTGCCGTGTAGACCAGGTGGTGAAGGGTGAGCGCGGCATGCTTGCCTTCATCATGGGGGCTTTGGGGGATTGGAAAAGCCTTCAGTAGCTGAAAATGTATTAAGTATGCATTTAAATGTATACTTAAATATAAATGTATTAAATGCCATCAGACTCCTCAGTACACGGAGCCTGGGCTGACACCAACGTACTGCTCTCTACTGTACCTATTGTCTTTTTTATTATTTATTGTAATGTCTGCACTGTTTTGTGCACTTTATGCAGTCCTGGGTAGGTCTGCAGTCAAGTGTAGATGTTTTTACTATGTTTTATTTACGTTGTTCAGTGTAGTTTTTGTACTGTTTCCTGTACCACCATGGTCCTGAAAAACGTTGTGTCGTTTTTACTGTGTACTGTACCAGTTATGGTCGAAATGACAATATAATGAGTTGACGACTTGAAGTAGGGCGCACATGTATCACCGCGCCGTTCTGGTCACCACACTGCATAAATGACGTCATTAGCTGGAAAGTTTAGATAGGCGAGTGATGTAATTAACTGCAATAAGTCATATAAAATTAAAATAAAATATTATTAGCTGCTGCAGAATGATCAGTGCAACTTTACTTGTGTTGCATGAGTAATAGTCGAACGGGCTGTAGTAAGGATAACAGGTGCACTTGTGCCGAATGGGATGCGATGCGTGTGTCCCGTTCAATCTGATTCTACATCATAATGCACAATTTAGATCTCGTTCATTTTGCATGCCGAAGTTAACCATCACAAGGAAAGCCAGAGGTTCCCAGCAGAGCGCCATCTAGCGGTTTTGTTAAGTAGTGAATAACGGGCCGGATTCCAGTCCCGGAAGGCGAGGTTATGAAGTGTTGTCCCGAATAGGCTGGCATGTTACGGAGACGCCACAGGTAATGGAGAGGTTGGCTTTAAAATCAGATGATATGTCGAAATAACGCTTCTTTAAAATAGTTTATTTTATTGCCTTACATTTAAAATGAGATTAGTATATAATTACATCGACAAAAAGTCATGAACAGACCAATAAAGATATAAACTCCTTTATTCCTCCAAAGAAGAAAGGTAGGATCACTTAATGAAGGTTTAAATAAATAATTTCGATAACTTAAACTACAAACTTTAATTTTTTTAAGATTAAAAACTAATACGAAACTGGAATCAAATTCGTAATGACTGCTTAGTCACAGGGTATAAATTTAAATTAGTAGTTTTGGCCAGTTGTACAGTTAGAGAAGATCCTAATAAAGAGGTTACGTAAAGGTGTTTCCCAGCATTCAATTCCAAATTAGGCCAAGGTAGTCTATCAATAATTATTAAATTCGGACCTCCATCCTTTTTTAATTTTTTAAATGATATTCTTGATCTTGTATTATTCCAAACAAAAGATGAAATAACAGAGTCAACCTGATCAAAAAAAATTCTTTGTTAAAAAATAGGGATATTTTGAAATACATATAACATTTTTGGTAAATTCTTCATTTTAACTGCATGAATTCGGCCGGCTAATGAAAGTGTAAGTGGATACCATCTACAAAGTAATTGCTTCATAAAATCCACTAAAGGAATCAAATTAGCTTAATAAATGTCTTTATGATTTTTAGTAATATTAATACCTAAATATTTAAATGAGTCCGTAATTCCAAAAGGAATGTGATCATATATAGAAACAGAATCATTTAGGGAAAATAAACCACTTCTATGAAAGTTTAGTTTATATCCAGAAAACTTTCCAAATTCGTTTAATATTTTCAATAAAATATTCAATATAAACTAAGGGATCGTCAGCATAAAGGCAGATCTTATGAATAGTCCCATTTATGAAAATTTAATGAATAACTTTAGCTTCACGAAGTGCAATAGCCAAGGGTTCCAGCACCAAATTAAATAACAAGGGACTTAATGGCCATTCTTGTCTCGTACCCTGAGAAAGCCGAAAAAAGGGAGATCTGCAATTATTAGTAATAAAAGTAGCAATAGAGTTTTATATATCATTCGGATCCACTTAATAAAATTAATACCAAAGCCGAATTTCTCTAAAACATTTTAAAAAAAGTGTTTCCATTAAACTCTGTCAAATACCTTTTCAGCATCGAGAAAGACAACACATTGGGGAGTGTTAGAAAAGGATGAATATATAACATTTAACAGTCTCCGAACATTAGAGAAGGAATAACGGCCCTTTACAAAACCTATTTGGTCTTGAGAGATAATTTTAGCTTTAAAATTCTCCAGCCGATTAGCCATTATTCTTCAAAAAATTTTAGCATCCACATTTAAGAATGAACTAGGTCTATATGATGCACAGTCAGTGGAAGGCCCTTTATTATGTTGATTTCAGGCTTACGTCCTGTGCCACGTGCAACCTGGCTAAGAACTGGGAAGGCAGTACAGTTAAACTTGCAGTGAAGCAGTTGGTGCAGCAGGGTAGTTTCAGATATCGGGATCATTGAGCTGTCTTCACTGGCAGGTAAGACGGGTGTCATGGCAACAGGCTACACCTAGGATAACGTTGTTTCGCTGGCAGCGCCTGGGAGAGTTTTAAATCATGTGGTATGCTGGTGGGAATAAGCAGATATCATTCCACGGACGGTAGGGGGAAGGTCGAGCAATGTTGAAAGGAAGTCCAGTTCTGGCAAGGACAATGGTGGAACAGAGGCACTGAAATATTCATTGATTTATGTCGTGATAGGGCACAGAGTAGATTTACAACATCAAACACACCGCTTTACAGATAAGACAAACCAACCCACATTGTGAAGTCGCAGCCCAAAAATGACCACACTCAGTCCGATGTAGACAGGGAGCTTCGCTAGCCCGTTTCAACACGAGGAAGACACAGCTGCACAAACCAGATCATGGATGCACAGACTCGGCCCAGCACAATTCCAACACGCAGCAGGAAATGGACATGCAGACAGCAAACACGGTGTTGCGGGGACACAGACTTCCACAACATCAATAAGCTGTGGATTTTGCAGATATATCTCTGCTGTAATCCCGAGGCCAGCTGCTACTACCAGCGCCCCCAACACCCCAGCACCTAAACCTCCCCACCGCAACCACCCCGACCCCCGAGACACACACACACTACGCTGAGCAGAAACAGTCAGGAGCTCTCCATAAGGAAAATGAGCTGTACAAAGCCAGTCCTTCACAAATGGGACACACACAGACTGTGTATAACTCAACGCAATCTGCAGCGAGCACTCAGACCTGCTCGCACTCAGCAACGTAGTGCACAGTTGTAACTGCGTACATCTCCAGCGTTTCAATGACAGAAATTTGTAAAGCACTGACGCTAGACTGCAATTCATTGATACAAGCGATCATCTCACTCTCACTGGGTATATTTTAGGATATAAGTAGAGGTCTCAATAAGTGGAAGCTCCGACATTACATCAAATTCACCAAAAAAGCATATTTCCAGACTCTACATGAGATGTACATAAACAGCCAAATAAATTGCTTAAATGTTTTAGCATCGATTGAATACGATCCTACTTTCGAAAAACTAGAGAATTGGAATAAATTATCCAGCTGGAGAGATGCAACTTGTGGAGCGCAGCAGGGATCATTCGTGGCCTCCTGTAGGCTGCTGTGAACAGGTTGGATGGTTCATACAATGAGGCACGGTGAGGTGCAGCACTTGAATACAGAACGGAACAGACGGATAAAGACGGAGCTGTTCTGCTGGTTCAGACAGTATCTATGGAGAGGCATAAATAGGAAATATTTCATCTGAAACTCGCATCACGATGATCCAGCCCAGGTTCTGGTCCCATCCTGGGTGTTCAGAGATAGGGTGGATATAATGTCTGTGATCCTTCAAGAGGAACACAACCATGTTCTCGGCTCCGGAGGCTTGCGCGCTTCAATGCTAAACAGGCCAAACGGTGGAGACCAGACTAAGTGTGGTCCAGCGGTTCTTCTGCCTCAGGTGTTCACCTCAGGGCTAAGATCCATGACCGGTCAAAATAGGGAAACAGTGATTAAAATTCCTTCTTCCCTGTGTACGAGCAAGGTCAGACAAAGATGGAGGACGTTCATTGCTTCGCTAAGCGACAGCGGCTTAATGGGCCGTATGTCATGACTGTGATCAGACTGGACTAGAGGCCTCCCAAATGCTGACAAGAGGTACGGGAACATGAAGTAGGCAGTGCATGGAAAGACATAAATGAAACAGAGTGGCTGCAGCGGCGTGTTTTCTTTTCCCTGGGGCTCCATTTGAGCCCCACACATGTCCGTTTACTTTACCCCTCTAACCTTAATCTCATACCCTCTGATATTATGCCTCTTTGTCCTAGGAAAATGGCAGCTGTTAAAGACCTTATCTATGACTCACATAATCTTACAAACGGATCGGTTATCTTCCTCAGTCTTCACTGCTCCAGTGAAAACAGTCAAGTTCCTTCAGTGTACATCAGTGCCTGTGACAGCAATAAACCGGTTTAACAAATGATCACATCCCCTCTCATCCCGCAGCATCCTATCAAACCACTGCTGCACCCTCACCAAACCCGGCGCGTTTGTGCTATATCGGGCGCCCAGAACCGGTTATAATATTTCTGATACAACCTCACAGAGATTTATGAAGCAGTTACATGACTGCTTCCTCAGCTCAGTGTATTGACGACTACAGGCCGTCCTGGCAGATACATTGCTAACCACCCCGTCCCGTCGGAAGCCACTTTCAGGAAGCTACAGACATGGACCCTGGGTTTCTCTCTCCGTCCATCTTTTCAGAGCCGTCTAATTGGCAGAGTTGTATTCCGCATCCTTTGCTCTCTAAGTTCCAATGATGGATCCCTGTCTTGATTAGACTCCATCTGGTGATGCTCTTCTCACAAAAGAATATATCCTGCTGTATTTTGTCTAAATCATCCACTATAACACCAACACTTGTATGATCCACAAACCTAGAATTGCGCCCACACACGCGATACGAGAGAATATGCAGCTGCTGTAAATCCAAGGCAACACACAGAAACTGCTGCAGGTTCTGCTGCTGAACGGTGTAGAGTTGGGTAAGGGAGAAATACAAAGAGATCTCGGAGTCCTTGTTCATCAGTCACTGAAGGTGAATGAGCAAGTGCAGCAGGCAGTGAAGAAGTCCAATGGAATGTTGGCCTTTATTACAAAGGGAATTGAGTACAAGAGCCAGGAAAACCTCTTGCATTTGTACAGAGTCCTGGTGAGACCACGCCTGGAGTATTGTGTACAGTTTTGGTCTCCAGGGTTAAGGAAGGACATCCTGGCTGTAGAGGAAGTGCAGCGTAGATTCACGAGGTTAATTCCTGGGATGTCTGGACTGTCTTACGCAGAGAGGTTAGAGAGACTGGGCTTGTACACGCTGGGATTAAGGGGATTGAGAGGGGATCTGATTGAAACATATAAGATTATTAAGGGATTAGACAAGATAGAGGCAGGAAATATGTTCCAGATGCTGGGAGAGTCCAGTACCAGAGGGCATGGTTTGAGAATAAGGGGTAGGTCATTTAGGACAGAGTTAAGGAAACATTTCTTCTCCCAGAGAGTTGTGGGGGTCTGGAATGCACTGCCTCGGAAGGTAGTGGAGGCCAATTCTCTGGATGCTTTCAAGAAGGAGCTAGATAGGTATCTTATGGATAGGGGAGTCAAGGGATATGGGGACAAGGCAGGAACCAAGTATTGATAGTAATTGATCAGCCATGATCTCAAAATGGCGGTGCAGGCTCGAAGGGCCGAATGGTCTACTTCTGCATCTATTGTCTATTGTCTATTGGAACTCAGCAGCCGTGCAGAATCTGCGGAAAAAAAGAAAACAGTGAGAGTTTCGGGCCGAGACCCTTCGTGATGACAGAATTACCCACGACTCAATTCATGTCTCAATGCAAGTCAGAGATCTCCAGAGAGGTTATGTCCAATCGACAGTATTCTCTGTCCTTTTCTGAAACATAGAATCTAACAGGTTATAGTTCCAACCGCATTTGGAGTGGTCTGAGCAGTTGTAGGCCCCAAATAGAATAGAATAGAATATAGACCACTTAGCATAGAACAGCACCGCGCAGTACAGGAAATTCTGCCCACCCTTTACGCTTCCAGGTGCGAGCATCCTGTCCGAAATATCTGCGTGTCTGACAGGCATAGAACGTGAACATTTCCCTCTCCCTATGTTTAAACTTCAATTAGATCTTCAGGAGCAGATGATTTCTTACAGGGTGTTTTCCTTCAGTGGATAATATCCGGCATTTGCTGCCAGTGGATATGGTTAAATCAGATATCAGAGGGTGTTTACGAGCCTTTCCAAACGGAAGCTTGAATAGGCAAGGCATAGAAAGTTATTCGCTGAGGGGATGAGTCTGGTGTGGTCATACAAACGGCTGACGGCTGCCTCTGTTGACAGTGCTGCTCATCCCCGGATGTACTCAAGACGTTCATTAGGCGTCCTGCAATGTGAAATGTTGGTGGACACGAGGTCGTCTGTATCGATAACAGATGTTAAATCGCAGCGATGTGTTCACAAGGACACCCAGGTCTCTCTGAACGTTTCACTCTGACCTCATGTAAAATGTGCCCTTCTTTTCCACTTATCTGCCCGGAACGGATGATCTCACATTTTCATCCGTTCTCTTCCAACTGCCACGTCTTCACCCATCCGATTACCCTGCCAACAACCACCAAATATCCATTGCAACCTTTTCCCCACTGACACTGCCATCCAGCTCTTCATATGACAAGTCATTCAGTCCTGGAATCATTTTCGTGAATGGCCTTTGAACCTTCTCCTGTTTCAGCACATCCTTTCGGAGTTGACTGGATCGAAACGGTTCACAACACTTGACGTGAAACCTCAGCAGTGTTTTATAAAGCTCAACATTAAATTCTTGCTTTTATATTCTAGTCCTCCTGAAATTAATGGAAGCATCGCGTTTGCCTTCGTCGCAACTGATTCAACCTGCAATAAAGCTTTAGAGAATCCTGCACTTGGACTTCCAAGTCCCTCAGCACCTCAGTTGTTGTTGGATATTTGTTCATACACTCCCCGACAATGTATTTCATCCGTCACTTCTTTGTCCATTCTCCTCATCGGTATCCGTCCTTCCGCGGCTTTCTGCTTCCTCAAACTTACCTAGTCCTCCTTCCATCTTTCTAAAGTCTCCCTACTTGACCACAAAGTCATCAGTGACTTCAGCCACATTATTGATATATACTGTAAAAAGAACCGATCCTAATACAAACCCCTGTCGGATTCAGCCCTGCAATCACCGGCATCAGCCAGAAATGCTCCCTGTGATCCTGTTCTTTGATTCTTGTAAATCAGCCACTGCTTCACCCATGTTATTGTTCTTCATGTAACAACATGCGCTCTTCACTTGTTAGGATTCAAAAGTGTGGATTTTCCCCATTCAATCGAGAGTATAATAGATTAGATTAGATTATGAGGACACTCAATCCTCGTTTATTGTCATTTAGAAATGCATACATGCATTAAGAAATGATACAATGTTCCTCCAGAGTGATATCACAAAATTAAAACAGGACAAACCAAAGACTCACACTGACAAACCACATAATTATAGCATATAGTTACAGCAGTGCAAAGCAATACCGTAATTTGATGAAGGCAGTCCATGGGCATGGTTTAAAAAAAATCTCAAGTCCCGATCGACTCCAATCGTCTCGACATCAGGCATCAAAAGGAGAATCTCTCTCTGCCATAAACTTCCAGGCACTGACTACTAATGTCTCGGAAGTACCAGACGACAGCAGACTCCGAGTCCGTCCGAAAAAATTCGAGCCTCCGACCAGCCCCTCCGGTACAGCCTCCCGGGCGCCATCCTCTGCCTAGCGCCCTCGACCTCGCCCCGGCCGCCAAAATAAGCAAAGCCGAGGTCTCGGAGGCCTCTTCCGGAGATTCACGACCACACAGTAGCAGCGGCAGCGAAACGGGCATTTCAGAAGTTTCTCCAGATGTTCCTCACGTCTGTCTCCATCAAATCAGTATTGTGCACAGATCCCTACTTAACACGGAACAGATATCCATTCTCCAGAGAGGCCGCGCGCGCTGAGTCGCGCCGGCATCTTCTCCTCCGTCCTCTTGATTGTAGATATTCGCTCTGCATGTCTGTGACTTGCATGGAGATATGGGTGGTTGCACTTCTGTCCTGACAGAAACGTTCAATGTTTTCTCTTTTCCGTAGACACTGCCTGGCCTGCTGAGTTCCTCCAGCATTGTGTGTGTGTGTGTGTTGGTTGGATTTCCAGCAGCTGCAGATGTTCTGGTGCCCTGTGTGTGGGTGGAATGCTCTGTCTGTGGATGATACAAAGATTAGTGGCATTATGGATTGTTTAGAAGGGATACAGCAGGATATATTTCCCTTGCGGATGTGTTGAGAGAATCACCAGATGGGTTTATTGAGAACAAGTCTGTGTCATTGCATCTTTGAAAACCAAATGATAAGAGACAAAACACCGCTGATGATACGACTTTAAACAATTCGACGGACAGAGAAACTTTCGCGTCCAAATCTGTATCCGACTGAAATTGACTCCCATGTTGATGGAGTGACTGAGAAAGCACATGCCGTGACGGGCTCTGGAGCAGGGAAAGCTGGGGAAAGCTCCTGATACCAGTTTATGAGACCCAGACAGTCACAGATTGGGGAGCGAACAGCTGTCATTCTCAGGGAGCTAAAGGGTATCATATCACAGGCCATGAGCTTGAGGTCAGACGGGTGACTTCAAAGGACATGTGTTGGGCACTAATGTAGTCGCAGGGAAAATGAAAGTCGCCACTGCGGCTACTCTGTTGCTTTTATGTCTTTCCATGCAGTGTCTACATGCAAGTGTTATGCAGTTGCTCCACTGACCCTCGTCGGCATTTGGGAGACCTCTGGTACAACCCGATCATTGCCCGTTGCTCCCTTGGCTTTTAGAACAGCAATAATGGTTCCCCTTCTCTGTCTGTCCTTGGTAACACACAGGTATAGAAATATTCTGCATTGATGTTTTTACCACTCATGCTTGCTAACCCTGAGCTGAACTCCGTACCTGGAGTACGGATTGACCACTCTTGGTCTGGCCTCTACCGTTTGACGTGTTTGGCAAGGGTGATTATACCCAGAGTCCAAGCACAAGTTCCTGACTCCAGCCAGCACAGCTCTCGGCCGCACTGAAGCCCGTAACTCTCCAAGCCCTTGTGGTCCTCCTGAAGGTTCACAGATATTTCAGTTTCCGTATCGCTGAACACAGGAAGTTCAGTGGTTGGAACCTGCACCAGGGCTGGATCATCCTGATGGGGTTTTCGGCCAAAACTCTCAGAATTTATTTCACTCCATAGTTACTGCCTGAACCTGTGGAACTCCTCCAGGAATGCGTGTGTGTGACATTCCGTATTACAATGCTCCACCGTACAGTGTCACATTGAATGAACCCTCCAGCCTGTCCTCGGTGCCACGTAGAAGATCATGAATAATCCCTGTTGCGCTCCACAAGTTACATCTCTCTCGCTGGAAAACTTATTACAAATCTGTGTTTGTTTTTTTGCGAGTAGAGCAGGCCTCAATCCATGGTAAAAAACGTCTAATATTTACATGATTTTTTGTTTTTACTTATAACCCCATATCTCAAGTGGAGACTTGAAATCCACCTTTTGTGAATTGGAGTTCAAGTCAAGAAGTTCAATATAACAGTTATCTCATGTTTACGCTGCAAGATACCTAGGAGGCAGGAGATCGGTCCTATCTCCTGTCAGTGTTTTACTGATTTCTGTCCTTGGCAGTGCTGGTGTTGTACTCGGTTCTAAAAGTGGACAAGATTGCCGAGTGCGAGCTAGTTAGAGTGTTCACTGCATAGCGCGTTGCGTTATTTACAGTATGTGTATGTCTTCGTGTATAGAGTTCATTGCCCTTACAGAACACTTCTGATTATTTCTGTACTGTTCAGTTTCTGTGTGTACGGGTTGGGCGGACTGGGGGGGAGGGGTGGGTGTTGGGGTGGGGTCTGGGGGGAGGGTGGGTGTTGTGATGGGAGGGAGTGGCGGGACGGTGGGTTTTGGGGTGGGGGACTGGGGGATGGGGTGTGTGTTGTGCTGTGGGGAGTGGGGTCTTTCTCGTGTTGAAATATTCTGGTGTAAAGCTCCCTGTCCACACTGGGCAGTGTCTGTTCTGTGCTGAGTTGGGAGTCAACATGTAGATTTCGTTTTCCATGTCTTATCTGCACAGCCGAGTGGTCGGTGCTGTGAACGCGCTCTGTGGTGTATCGCTACAGAAATAAACAAACAATTCAGTACTTCCGTCCACCATTATTCTGTTCAATTCCGTTCCGCGTGACTCGATCGCCCCTTCACCGGCCACTAAATGGTATCTGCTGAGCTGCAGCACCGGTGTGAGACCTGGCCACACAACTGTAAAATACCAAGTTTTGCCAGCGAACCCACTGATTAGGGTTGCTGCGCCCCTTCATCTTAGATGATGCCCCTCGTTATTGTAACGGACCCACCTGCCTTGGAAGAGAGCCCAATGATCCCCAAAACAGAAAGTATCTCACTGAACCGACTACTCAGCCACACATTTAACTGCACCACCTTCCCAGGTCTCAGCCCGCTTTCACGCAGAACAGGGGGTAATCCTGGGAACAACACAATAAAGGACATTCTCACTGTGTCTGCTCGGACTCAATCTTAGCACTGGCATCAGTGAAGTAACGCTTCATTCTCAAGGATTACTCATGGCCGTAGTTAAAGCTATGTGTGCCTTTGACTGACTCAGCAACAACACAGAACATCATTGCACATGAAGAGCCCCTCAGCTCACGATGTCTGTCCTGTGCCAAATAAAACTAAATCCCCTCTGCTTGTGTGTCAATATCTCCCAGGTTCCTACATATTCATGTGCCCATCTGAAAGCTCTTAATCACAGTATCGGAAATACTTCCACCAGGGCGTACCGGGCACCGTCTAATCTCAACGTAAAGAAATAATCTCGCACACACACGTTTGAAATTACCCTCTCTCTCAGCTTAATGCTGTGACCTCTGGTAACGGACATTTTCCTAATGCTGAGTGTCTACTCCACTACGTTCTCCAATATTTTATTAAATTCCGTCAAGCCTCTCCTCAGCCCGATAACCACCGAGGGGAACAGTCCCCGCCGGTCTCTCTGAAACCCTCTCGTCCAGACAATATCCAAGAGAAATATCTGCACCATGTTCAGCTAAATTACATCCTTCCTACGGTGTGGTGACGGGAACTTCACACGGTGATCCAAGTGCGACCGAAATTATAATTTCGACAACTATAACACGATATTCCAGCACCGCTGACGCCTCTGTATATTTTTTTGAAAATTTACTAGTTAATGCTGTCGCCAGGAGCATTAGCAGCACCGGACTGACAAGACAGCCGCTAAACTGTCCCCTCCAAGGAAGGCATATTGCTCATTTTACCCACATTGAACTCAGTCCGTGATACTGGCAATGTTATATTGATCACAACTGAAGGAGATAGTGTTTATTATAAAGAAATGACAATGTATAATGATAAAATGTATGTTTAACGATTCAAGCATTGTAAACCAGACCTGCACTAACCCTCTCCACGGAATATGTTTCGAAACAGCATTAAATGAATGTCCTTCTAATTCTCTTTGAAGAGCTAAATATAAACGACAATGACACAATAAGCAGTTACACTGCGTGTTTGTTCAATGGGTTGTGTCTAATCAGACGAATGGGAGCACTAATTGATCTAAGCGCGGATCCGACGAGTGTATAAGAAGTCTTTGAATCAGAGCATGCGGGTATTTGGGACATTTTGTACAACCGATCGCTGCTTCATGTAGAAAATGGGATACTCCGCAATTTACAACGTCATCAGAATTTGCTACCCGGTGGTTGCTGCACTCGGAATTCCGGGTAATGTTATGTGTTTGTGTTACTCTCGGGGTATCGTAGACTGAAAGAATCTCGATTCATTTGCGGTCCAGCGCATTGGACGGTGAAAAGAAACCTTCACTCTAATTTATATTCTAATTGTAATTCTCGTTAATTAATATGTTTAATCTCATGCTGATACATTATTTAGGTGTTTGATACAGTTTTATACTATCGTGGACACAACTGCGTTCCAGAAATGTTTAAGTGTGCTTACAAAACGCGCAGACCGAGACTACCGCACCCACAATGCCGGCGAAACTCAGTCCAACAAGCAGCATTTATGTAGAGGAATAAATGTTCGAGGAGACCCTTCAGCAGGATTTCATCAGATCAGTTTGCAAAGATATCACTTCGCGTAACATCCTGATAGCGACAGTACTGACTTACCAGATCCGGTCAACGCTGAGCCTGCCCTGTGACGTAATATCTTCCTCTGACGTCCGGCTTTCCCGGCACGATTCCTCTCATAAAATCCTCAAAGTTCACTGTAGGGACGAGGAGACGCGACGCACCTCAGTTATTAAATCCCAAAGTATTATCAGCTGTTCCCACATCTCCCCGTGTTAAATTACTTCTTCCTTCCATGTCATCATAAGCTGACGGAATTTTATATATAAATATCGTCTATTTATGTTCCACGTGGTTTAGGTTTAAAATCCAAATTAATACATAACCTCTGCAGTATTATTCAGTGAAATGATTAAATAGTAGAACCGCGCCCTTTTCTATTTGTTCTGAAATTACATTAAATGTGGCCAACCCTCCGAGGTACCTCGATCCTGAATGTTTCAGTGGAGTTACCTTGAGTTCTGCCATTGATGTTCAATCAGCGAACGTGACTCTTTCTCATGGGTCCTCCCCGATAGCGGAGAAAACGCAGCCATGCAGATGAAATATGATTTTTCAGAGTAATCTGTCGGGCAATTATTTATCTGTTTCTCCAGACAAGAATAGGATTCTCCTCAGACCAGCGGCTGCGGCCATTACTCCATCACTTTGTCCTTTCCAGAGCGACTGTCTGCTGAAGTGAGGAGTATCATGTGTGTCCTGTTGTATTAACCTCCCGTTCAGTGGCTTCTCCCTTTCTCATTTTCTTTTTAACGATCCCACCAATTATTATTGAATGTGCAGAATTTAATGTTCGGGCATTGCTTTCAAATTCATTTTGATTTTTATGAGCATGTGCATTTCCCAAGATTAATTCACTGATCACAACTATCTCGGCAAAGCTCTGTTTAGCTCACCCGTGGTACCCATTCGTAAGTTTGGCATCTCTCTTTTCGTGGGATCTAGCATTCAGTACACATCGCTGGTATGTCCCTTGTTCTGACAGAGAGCGTAGCGTGTGAATCTGGATTTAAAATGCATTCATGATCTTTATTCGATGTAATTATGAAATAATTTCATTTTAAACTGAAGCCAATTAAATGATCGCTTTTGAAGAATTGTAATTACGTCATATCGTCTGAAATTAAAATCAATCTGCCCGCCATCCGTGCCGCTTTCCGCAAGACGCTTTCCTATTAAGGACAGCTCTTGATAACCTCGCCTTCCCTGACTGGGATATGGCCCGTTACTAACTACATAACAGAGCCGCCTCAGAGTTAACTGCTGGATGTGAAACTGGCGAGATGTATATAGTGTATTAAGTGGAATGATACCCTGACACCAAACTATGGCCCGTTCGACTATTACTCACAGTAGGCAAATAAAGTCACACGAATCATTCTGCGGTTAACGATAGTATGTTTTAATAATTTATTTCAGTTAATTTAACGGCGATTGTGATCCTGTCCCGCGGGAAGTGCGGTCTGTCCAAATGCATCACTCTCTACCTTGTGGCCATGGCGGTGGCCGATCTGATGGTGGTTATCATTGTTATTATACTACAGAGGATAAATTATATCTATTTATTTGCTAATTTCTTGTTCGAAACTCCGACGTGTTCTCTGCTACTGATCCTGGGTCTCGCAAGCTTGGACTGTTCTGTTTGGTTGACGGTAGCTTTCACTTTTGATCGGTGCGTCGCCATTTGCTGTGAGAAGCTGCGGAACCGATATTGCACCGAGAGAACAGCGACTGTGGTGGTAGCAACAGTGAGTGCGGCGTGTTGTGCCCCGGCCATTCCATATTACTTTGCAATGGATCGATGGCATTGTGTTGCTACAGCTGATTACTCCACATCAGCCTTCTGGAGAGCCTACGAGGTATTTGACACCATCTTAACACCGTTACTACCAATATGCTTAATTGTGCTCTTTAATGTTTCAACCGTCAAACGTATCATAGCGACAAACAGAGTTCGCCAGGTACTTCGAAAAAGCAGTGAGAATTGTAATGATCCGGAGATAGAAACCGGAGAAAGTCAATGATACTGTTGTTCGCACTCTCAGCCAATTTCATATTATTTTGGATGCCCTATGCTGTGCATTCTGTGAACTGGCAATCCGTAAACTATTTCTACTCAGACAGATATTTCAGCACACCGACATTCATCCTGCAGGTATGTGGGTTGATGCTGTCTTCTCTCAGTTGCTGCACCAACACGTGTATCTATGGCCTGACACAGAGAAAGTTCAGGGAGGAGCTGAAGAATGGCGTAAAATATCTGTTTGTAGCAACGGGAAAGATTTGCAAATAAAATGCAAACAGGATTATTCCTTCTTGCAGCTTCGAAACGATTAATCACAATAGTATTTTATTTGAGATTCAGGCGACCGTGTTTTGGTATCTCACTGTTCAAACGATTTGCGGAAGTAAGGCAACAGGGTTTAAATTATTATTATCATCAAGAAAGGTAATTCACTCGGATATCATGAAATTTCAATCCATTATATTTGATTACACCGTATCTAAACATACGAACGGGAATGAATCTCACCCATTTGAAAGAGTATTTGATTTGAGTTTCTAGCGATTGCTATTTCAGAATCTCACTGTACAGTCAATCAGCGGATATTAACGAACAGAGATTAACTTATTAATATCTTCATGGAAAGACTTCTGACTGGGATGTAATAAAACTTCAATAAACTATGGCTGATTACGAGGTATCTGAGCATTTGAACAGGAATTAATCTGATTCGTGCAGAGGGCAAACTGTTGACAAATTCTCTGCATGGTATTAAAACATACATAATATATAAAAATATTATTGTATAATCCTAAATTCATCATTATTGCCTCGGCTTCTACGGCATTTATGTTTCATATTATTGTCTCTGAATATCAGCATCAGACGGTAAATGGAATATAATAGTTGTAGAATGATTTCGATGTTCTCCCCATCTCAGTAACATTTCCGTGCCAGAACAGTCTGGAATAGCGACGTAACAAGGATCCCTTTATAATTACCAGTCACGAATGTGACGTGATCAGCAAGGGCTTGGTCTTTGTACTTAAGTAATGTTGACGCTTTGAAATACATTACTGCGAGCTGCTTGACAATTGTCATGCTTTGGTCATTGCGGAGGCAATAACAGTTGATATGCTTTGGTCATTTGGAGATTGCGGAGGGATTACTGATGATTTTTCAAGAATCGATGGATTCTGGCATTGTACCGGATTTCTGGAAAATTACAAATGTTACTCCGCCAGTTAAGAAGGGTGGGAGGCAGCAGAAAGGCAACTATGGACTTGTTAGCCTGACATCAGTGGTTGGGAAGATTTTGGAATCGGTTGTTAGGGATGAGGTTATGGAATACCTGGAGGCACACAAGATAGGCCAAAGCCAGCATGGCTTCCCGAAAGGAAAATCCTTCCTGACTAACCTACTGCAATTGCTTTGAGGAAATTACAAGCAGGGTGGACAAAGGAGATGCAGTAGATGCGGTGTACTTGAATTTTCAGAAGGCCTTTGATAAAGTGCAGCACATGAGGCTGCTTATCAAGATCAAAGGCCATGGTGTTACCAGGGAGTAACTAGCATGGATGGAGCATTGGCTGATCAGCATACAGCAGAGCGTGGGAGTAAAGGAATCCTATTCTGGCTGGCTGCCGGGTACTAGTGGAGTTCCACAGTGCTCAGTTTTGGGACCGCTGCTTTATACGATGTATGTCAATGATTTGGACTATGCAATTAATGGCCTTGTGGGTAAATTTTCAGATGGTACAGAGGTAGGTGGAGGAGCGGGTAATGTTGAGGAAACAGAAAGTTTGCAGAGACACTTAGATATTTTAGGGAAATGGGCAAAGAGGTGGCAAATGCAATACAACCTTGGAATTTTTTTGGCCATACACTTCGTTGGAAGAAATAAACAGCCGTACTATTATTTCGATGGGCAGAGACTTCATTTTCATTTCATTTTTCAATCATTTCATTGATTTTCCAGCAAACAATATACAAATCAGAGGAGAAGTTTTAGCAAACAGATAATACAAAAGACGTATATATTGTCAAAATCAGTTAAGTTTAATGTTACGCTTTTATATATACAATATAATCAAGAAACCACAACTCCTCTTAACAAATTGTAAAAGAAAATGGAAATTTTATTAAAAACACTAAACTATCCCGGAGCAAAAAAAAAGGAAAAGAAAAGAAAAGAAAGATTGGGCAGTCCATTTGAGAATAAAATCAGAAGAAAGAGAAAGAGTGAAAAATATATTTCCAGTTACCTCCGAACCTTCGCAGATAAGGATTTTCCCTAAAGAGAATAAAGATAGATAAGAAAATAAATAAATAAATAAACAAACGGACGGACGGACGGACGAATGAATGAAATAATAAATAAATAAATAAATAAATAGATGGATGGATGGATAAATAAATTGTATGAAAAAATTGAATAAAGGGTCGCCAGACTTGCTCAAAATTAAAAGATGTACCAAACGTCCGGCTTCTAATTCTCTCCAAACTTAAACATGACACAATGGAGGAGAGCCAATAAAAAAACAGTAGGCAGATTAAAATCTTTCCAGTATAACAAGATAGCTCTCCTAGCCAGAAAAGCTCAAAAGGCTATCACATGTTGAGTGGAAGCAGAAACTCTACCTGCTTCCTTAGGAATAATCCCAAAAATTGCAGTGAGTGAATTGGGTTGAACATCCACATCTATAACATTGGATAGTATTCTAAACACATCCCTCCTAAACTTATTTATGCTTACACAGGACCAAAGCATATGAGCCAGAATAGCCACCTCTGCGTTACATCAGTCTCAACTAGGATTTATATTACAAAAAAATCATGCGCCAATTTATCTTTGGATAAATGCCCTCCATGCCCTCGATCTCTTCAATAACTTCCAGTTCCCCGGTACCGACCGCTTCATTTTCACTGTGGATGTCCAACCCTTATACTCTCCCATTCCCCTATTAAGAAGGCCTCAAAACCCTCCACTACTTTCGTGACAATAGACCTCACCAGTTCCCCACCACCGCCACGCTTCTGCGTTTGGTGGAACTGGTACTCACACTTAATATCTTCTCTTTTCGCTCTTCCCACTTTCTTCAGACCGTGGGTGTAGCCATGGGCAATCGCATGGGTCTCCGCTATTCCTGCCTCTTCGTTGGTTATGTGGAACAGTCTAGGCTCCAAACCTATACTGGTACTGCTCCCCAACTTCTCCTTCGCTACATTGACGACTACATTGGTGCTGCTTCCTGCACCCATGCTGAGCTCGCCAATTTCATCGACTTTGCCTCTGACTTCCACCCAGCCCTCAAATTCACTTGGCCCATCTCGGACACATCTCTCCCATCTCTGGAGATAGACTGTCCACTGATATCTTCTATAAACCCACTGACTCTTATAACTACCTCGACTATACCTCTTCCCACCCTGCCACATGCAAAAATGCAATTCCCGATTCCCAGTTCCTCCGTCTCCGCCACATCTGCTCCCAAGATGAGTCTTTCCTTTCCAGGACATCTCAAATATCCTCTTCTTTAAGGATCGTGGTTTCCCTTCTGCCGTCATCACTGATGCCCTCAACCGCATCTCCTCCATTTCCCGAACTTCGGCCCTCACCCCATCCTCCCGTCACCACAACAGGGACCGAGTTCCCCTTCTCCTCACCTATCACACCACCAGCCTCCGGATCCAGCATATTATCTTCCGCAACTTCCGCCACCTTCAATAGGAACCCACCACTAAGCACATCTTTCCCTCTCTACCCCTCTCCGCTTTGCACAGGGTTCGTTCCTTCCGCGACTGCCTGGTCCACACGTCTCCCACAGATCTCCCACTTGGTACTTATCCCTGCATTGTAAGTGCTACACCTGTCCCTGCACCTCCTCTCTTACCACCATTCAGTGCCCCAAACAGTCCTTCCAGGTGAGGTAACACTTCGCAGGTGAGTCTGTTGGAGTCCTCTATTGCTTCTGGTGCTCCTGGTGCGGCCTCCTTGGCGAGATCCGACGCGGATTGGGCGACCCATTCGTCGAGCTCCTGCGCTCCGTCCGCTACAACAGATAGAATATCACAGTTGCATCCCACTTCAACTTTGCTTCACATTCCCATTCTGATATGTCCATACATCGCCTCCTCTACTGCCATGATGAGGCCAAACTCAGGTTGGAGGAGCAACACTCATATACCGTCTGGGTAGTCTCCAGCCCCTCGATATGAATGTTGAATTCTCCAACTTCCGGTAATTCCCTCCCCCTCCTTTCTCCAATCCCAGTTTCACTCTGTCTCTTCCTCCAACTGCCTATCACCACTCTCATGATTCCGCCTTCTTCTACTACCCATAGTGCTTTCATCTTACATTCCTCCTTCAGCTTCCTGCCTATCCCCTCGCTGCTTCCCCTGCCTCACCCCTTGATCTTTCCCCTTCTGGTTTCTCACCTGTCACCTACCAGCCTTCTCCTTCCCAGCCTCCCCCGGCCTTCTTTATAGGGTCCCTACCCCCTCCCTCTTCAGTCTTGACGAAGGGTCTCGGACCGAAACGTTGACTGCTCGTTTCCATCGATGCTGCCCGACCTGCTGAGTTCATCCAGCGTGTTGTTCTGTGCATTTGCCTTTCTCACCGACGACGCAGCCTGCAAGTTAACCTTCAGGATGTTTTGCACAAGGACTTTCAAGACCCATAGCATCTCAGATTTTTGTATTTTCCTTCTATGTCGAAAACTGACTGCTCATTTATTTGTTTCACCAGAGTGCATAGCCATGCATTTACTAGCGTTATATTTCATTTACCACTTACCGGCCAAGTACACCATAACATTCTCTTAACAATTGACCCAGACATCTCCCCAACGATTGAGTTCAGGCTGACTGGCCTATAATTATATTTCTGCTGCCCCTGTCCTTTCCTAAAGAGTGGAAAGACATTTGCAATTTTACAGTCCGCCGGAAACACGCTGGACTCCAAAGTTTCCTGAATGACCTATACTAATGCCTCCACAATCTCCAGGGTGCGGATCATCTGATCCGGGTGACCGTGAACGACCTATACTAATGCCTCCACAATCTCCAGGGTGCAGATCATCTGATCCGGGTGAACCTGAATGACCTATACTAATGCCTCCACAATCTCCAGGTGCGGATCATCTGATCCGGGTGACCCTGAATCACCTATACAAATGCCTCCACAATCTCCAGGGTGCGGATCATCTGATCCGGGTGACCATGAATGACCTATACTAATGCCTCCACGATCTCCAGGGTGCATATCATCTGATCCGGGTGACCCTGAATGACCTATACTAATGCCTCCACAATCTCCAGGGTGCGGATCATCTGATCCGGGTGACCCTGAATCACCTATACTAATGCCTCCACAATCTCCAGGGTGCGGATCATCTGATCCGGGTGACCCTGAATGACCTGTACTAATGCCTCCACAATCTCCAGGGCGCGGATCATCTGATCCGGGTGACGCTGAATGACCTATGCTAATGCCTCCACAATCTCCAGGGAGCGGATCATCTGATCCGGCTGACAATGAATGACCTATGCTAATGCCTCCACAATCTCCAGGGTGCCGATCATCTGATCCCGGTGACCCTGAATGACCTATACTAATGCCTCCACAATCTCCAGGGTGCGGATCATCTGACCCGGGTAACCCTGAATGACCTATACTAATGCCTCCACAATCTCCAGGGTGCGGATCATCTGATCCGGGTGACCCTGAATGACCTATACTAATGCCTCCACAATCTCCAGGGTGCGGATCATCTGATCCGGGTGACCGTGAACGACCTATACTAATGCCCCCACAATCTGCAGGGTGCGGATCATCTGATCCGGGTGACCCTGAATGACCTATACTAATTCCTCCATATCTCCAGGGTACGGATCATCTGATCCGGGTGACCCTGAATGTCCTATACTAATGCCTCCACAATCTCCAAGGTGCGGATCATCTGATCCGGGTGACCCTGAATGACCTATACTAATGCCCCCACAATCTGCAGGGTGCCGATCATCTGATCCGGGTGACCCTGAATGACCTATACTAATGCCCCCACAATCTGCAGGGTGCAGATCATCTGATCCGGATGACCCTGAATGACCTATACTAATGCCTCCACAATCTCCAGTGTGCGGATCATCAGATCCAGGTGACCCTGAAAGAACTATGCTAATGCCTCCACAATCTCCAGGGTGCGGATCATCTGATCCGGGAGACCCTGAATGACCTATACTAATGCCTCCACAATCTCCAGGGTTCGGATCATCTGATCCGGGTGACCCTGAATGACCTATACTAATGCCCCCACAATCTGCAGGGTGCCGATCATCTGATCCGGGTGACCCTGAATGACCTATATTAATGCCCCCACAATCTGCAGGGTGCAGATCATCTGATCCGGGTGACCCTGAATGACCTATACTAATGCCTCCACAATCTCCAGGGTGCGGATCATCTGATCCGTCTGACCCTGAATGACATGTACTAATGCCTCCACAATCTCCAGGGTGCGGATCATCTGATCCGTGTGACCCTGAATGACCTATAATAATGCCTCCACAATCTCCAGGGTGCGGATCATCTGATCCGGCTGACCCTGAATGACCTATACTAATGCCTCCACAATCTCCAGGGTGCGGATCATCTGATCCGGGTGACCCTGAATGACCTATACTAATGCCTCCACATCTCCAGGGTACGGATCATCTGATCCGGGTGACCCTGAATGACCTATACTAATGCCTCCACAATCTCCAGTGTACGGATCATCTGATCCGGGTGACCCTGAATGACCTATACTAATGCCCCCACAATCTGCAGGGTGCCGATCATCTGATCCTGGTGACCCTGAATGACCTATACTAATGCCCCCACAATCTGCAGGGTGCAGATCATCTAATCCGGGTGAACCTGAATGACCTATACTAATGCCTCCACAATCTCCAGTGTGCGGATCATCTGATCCGGGTGACCCTGAATGACCTATACTAATGCCTCCACAATGTCCAGGGTGCGGATCATCTGATCCGGGTGACCCTGAATGACCTATACTAATGCCTCCACAATCTCCTGTGTGCGGATCATCTGATCCGGGTGACCCTGAATGACCTATACTAATGCCTCCACAATGTCCAGGGTGCGGATCATCTGATCCAGGTGACCCTGAATGACCTATACTAATGCCTCCACAATCTCCAGGTTGCGGATCATCTGATCTGGGTGACCCTGAATGACCTATACTAATGCCTCCACAATGTCCAGGGTACGGATCATCTGATCCGGGTGACCCTGAATGACCTATACTAATGCCTCCACAATCTCCAGGGTGCGGATCATCTGATCCGGGTGACCCTGAATGACCTATACTAATGCCTCCACAATGTCCAGGGTGCGGATCATCTGATCCGGGTGACCCTGAATGACCTATACTAATGCCTCCACAATCTCCAGGGTGCGGATCATCTGATCCGGGTGACAAATGAACTTCTAGGTCTTTCAGCTTTTTGAGCACCTTCTCCTTTGTAATAGTAACTGCACTCACTTCTATTACCTAACCCCCTTCAACCTGTCTTCCGCAGTGAGGACTGATGTAAAATACTCATTTAGTTCATCTACCATCTCGTTGTTCCACTTTATTCTGTCTCAGACCTCATTATCTGGCAGTCTTATATCCATTCTTATCTCTCTTTTATTTTTTAATATGTAGTTTTCTAACCAACTTGATAGTGTTTGCCAACTTGCTTTTGACAAATTTTGCCATTTGGTTATTTATTATTGTTTTCGAATTGATCTGTCTTGCATCTTCCTCGTTTTTCCCGGAAACCTCTGCAATTTCAGCTCTGCTATCATCCCTGCCTGTTCCGCCCGCCTTCCAGTTTCCTTTTGACATCTCATCTCTCATAGGACTGTAATTTCCTTTACATCACTGAAGTACTGTGACGTCAGACTTGTGCGATCACCTTCTATTCAGAAGTCAGCCCGAGTCCACAAAAGAGACGCAGGATCTTGCCTTGCCTCCCAGGTGCAAGGGTCCAGATATAATCGAGCGGCTGCAAGATGTTCCGAAGGGGAAGAGTGAACAGCCAGAGGTCGTGGTGCATATTGGGACCAATGTTGACCAATCTGCCAACACAGATGCCTTGTGCAAGAAGGCACAGAGTCGACTGTACTTCCTTAGAAGGTTGGCGTCATTCAATGTCTGTAGTGAGATGCTGAAGATGTTCTATAGGTCAGTTGTGGAGAGCGCCCTCTTCTTTGTGGTGGCGTGTTGGGGAGGAAGCATTAAGAAGAGGGACGCCTCACGTCTTAGTAAGCTGGTAAGGAAGGCGGGCTCTGTCGTGGGCAAAGTACTGGAGAGTTTAACATCGGTAGCTGAGCGAAGGGCGCTGAGTAGGCTACGGTTAATTATGGAAAACCCTGAACATCCTCTACATAGCACCATCCAGAGACAGAGAAGCAGTTTCAGCGACAGGTTACTATCGATGCAATGCTCCTCAGACAGGATGAAGAGGTCAATACTCCCCAATGCCATTAGGCTTTACAATTCAACCGCCAGGACTTAAGAACTTTTTAAAAGCTATTATTAATGCTTTTTGAGAGAGTGATTTAGATGCATATCATATTTTTACTGAGTTAAATATTGTATTTAATTAGTTTTGCTACAACAAGTGTATGGGACATTGGAAAAAAATGTTGAATTTCCCCATGGGGATGAATAAAGTATCTATCCATCTATCTATCTATCTATCTATCTATCTATCTATCTATCTATCTATCTATCTATCTATCTATCTATCTATCTATCTATCTATCTATCTATCTATCTATCTATCTATCTATAAATGGGGAAGGGGTTCTACAGACTGAGAATATAGAGTTTGGAAATAGGGTGAAGAGAATGATATACAAGTTCATAATTTCTGGTTTACTCCCAGTGCCATGGGCTAGTGTAGCTAGAAATGGGATGATAGCACAACTGAATAAGAAATTAGGAGATGGTAAAGGGGGCAGTGTTTTAATCTTCGATCAATGGAACATATTTCTGGGCAAGTGCGACCTGTAGAAGAGGGACGGTTTGCAGCTGATCTGGAGGGGCACTAATATGCTGGACGGGACGTTGGCTAATGCTACTCGAGAGGATTAAACTGGTATTGCAGGGGGCTGGGAATCGGAACACCAGGTCACTTAGTGAAGGACTGGACACAAAGCTAGTTATCGGTGAAAGTACGGACAGGCAAAATCAAATAAATAGCTATGATAAGATATATAGTTTGTGTAATACACTCCTGGGCAAGGTGTGTAGTTCAATGCAGGGAATGTTATGGGTGAAGGTGACTAACACAGAACATGGATCAATGCATGGAGCTACAATGCTGTGGCCATTACAGAAACTTGGTTGATAGATGGGCAGGTTTTTCAAAAGCTGGAGAAGGAAGTAAAAGAGGTGTGAGTTGCACCACGAATCAGGGAGGATATCACAGCCGCACTCAGGGAAGACATAGTGGAGGGTTCAGACACTGAGTCCATTAGAGTAGAACTCAGGAACGGAAAGGTTGCAATCTAGCTAATGGGATTGTACTACTGCCTGCTGTTGGATAATGAGTCTATTCAGATGTCCTCTCAGTGGGTGAGCAGTAACGTGACAGAGACCTCAACTCCTTCACTTCCAAGATAGCTGCAGATAAGGATAGGATATTTGTAAACTGAAAAACGGCAAATTACGGGGGTATTACGCAGAAACTAAGAACAGTTAATTGGAAATAACTTCTCTTCTGGCAAATCCACATCGGACATGTGTAGTTTCTATATAATTCTGGAGAAGGATAGGTCTGGACCCATGGTTGAAATGTTTGATTGGAGAAAAGCTAACTTTGAGGAGATGCGAAAGGATTTAGAAGGAGTGGATTGGGACAATTCGTTTTATGGGAAGGATGTAATAGAGAAATGGAGGTCATTTAAAGGTGAAATTTAAAGGTACTGAATCTTTATATTCCTGTTAGGTTGAAAAGAAAGATTCAAAGTTTGAGAGAGCCGTAGTTTTCAAGGGATATTGGAAAATTGGTTCGGAAAAAGAAGAGATCTACAATAAATAGAGGCAGCATGGAGTAAATGAGGTGCTCGAGGAATATAAAGAATGTAAAAAAGAATCTTAAGAAAGAAATTAGAAAAGCTAAAAGAGAATATGATGTTGTTTTGGCAAATAAAGTGAAAATAAATCCATAGGATTTCTACAGTTATATAAATAGCAAAAGGATAGTGAGGGATAAAATTGGTCCCTTAGTGAATCAGAGTGGACAGCTATGTGTAGATCCAAAAGAGATGGGGGAAATTTTGAACGATTTCTTTTCTTCGGTATTCACTAAAGACAAAGATATTGAATTGTGTAAGGTAAGGGAAACAAGCAGTGTAGTTATGGAAAATATGGTGATTAAAGAAGAGGAAATACTGGCACTTTTATAGAATATAAAAGTGGATAAGTCTCCGGAACCTGACAGGATATTCCCTATGACCTTGAGAGAAGTTAGTGTAGAAATATTTCACAGGGGCTCTGACGAAATATCTCAAATCCCATTAGAAACAGGATGGTACCAGTTGCGCTGAATTCAAATGGTGTGTTGGAAATATATTATAAATAGGAGGGAATCTATTGACTCCAGTGAAGTTTACTGCTTCGGTATTTCATCGGTTTAGTTATCAGGGCCCCCATAAACCCTCGGGACTCCCCTTCTCACAGTTTTCAGTCGGTGGCCCCCTTCAATTGTGCCAGGGCCCCCAAGGGAGCCATATGGATCCCGTTGAGAATAGATGATGTACACCATTTATAGGTGTCTTTGAGCTAGATAATCGCGATAAGCTGACTGCAGGGAACTCTCATTGGATAATTCTCAAATTGAATTGTACGCAGAGAGTAGGAATTTCAAACATGGCGGTCTGGAAATGACCAGGACACACTGTAACGTTACCACTGTGGTCAGTGTGAAGGCTCCAGAGGCAACATTATCATCATGGTCAACGGTGCGCGTGGAATAGTAATGACTTCGGCAGCTTGGCGACAGTGACATCATCATCTCAGTTCAGTGAGCTGAGATCCAGAGAAGCAATGACGACATCAGAGCGGTCAGTGACGTGGTTTGAAAGTACAGAGCATCTTGCATATTGAATACAAGAGCCCTTAACCGTTCTGACGTTCCCGCTTCACACTCAATGTGTCTGTTCGTGTCCGCTGTCTTGCAGTTCCAATCCAGGAAGAGGTTCTCCAGGAGGTCAGAGAGAAGAGTCTGAATGTGACTAATGGAGAATTTGGGCGGATTCATCAAGTCTGTGTTTCACATCCTTCTCCATCTGCAGAGAAATCTTCTTTGGAATGTTTACTCCTATCAGAGCAACAAATATAATTATTACAAAACCTTTAATAATAATGTGTCCTATATGAATTTTATACCAACATGTGGTGTATCCCGTATTTCTGTATGCGATGAACTACAAGGGGTTAACAACATCTATTTCTGACTGATATTCATCTGATTTGTGATGCGCAATAATTTTCTTTGTTGTGCATAGCCTGCTTGGAACAACATCAACCTGAACGTTTATTTGCAGCACTATTCACAATATTGTTGAGTATTTAACTACGTTATACGTATGTTTACCTCCATGCGGGATGTTTTAACAATTATATTTATTTATTCTGTTCTTGGCAGTTTGCGAGATCAGAAAAAGAAGCAGCTGTGTAAAGCTGTAAGTGACGGAGACTCGATATTTTTATGTTCCCCAGTGTGTTTCATTATCCGCATCATTGAACACAAGCTGCACGTCTTTTCATATTGTAGGTTCTTTTTCCACTACTCCGCGGACAATGTCCGGAATTATTTCTGTGTAGGTAGACCTAATAGAATAGACGTGAGGCGCTCCATCCCACCACTGGCCTGCAGGTTACACCTGAACATGCTGTATCCCCTGCTTACTGATGTACGCTGGATATGGTGGGAGAGTCACAGACTGACTGTGTTGCCTGTCTATGCCCGGGTTCGGGTCGCCTTATCTGCCCTGTAGAGGAACTTGCAGTGGGAGGTGCATGTGGGCACCGACAACATAGGTAGAACGAGGAAAGAGGATCTTTGCATTACCACCTGAGCGACATTAAATAGGGTCCGGGAGATTAGAGAGTTAAATACGAGTTCATGAAGGCTATTATAGATGACATGGAGACACTGATCATTTGGAGAAGAGGGACACAGAGTGACAAATGGATTACAATACAGATATGCACTCTTTGATGAGGCTGATGAGAGCTGGACTGTGCACATCTCTACTTACATCATTCTACAGGGACACAGTCGGCTACACCGAGCCTCAGTGTGTCCCTCAGCATGTACTGCTGCAGCCTGAAATGTGGTAGTAGGAGACATGGGGAAAAGGGCTAGTTTGATGTTTCACTGGATATTAACACAGAGCACTTTAACGGCGGTATGCAAAATTATGAAGGGTTTAGATAGGGTGAATGAATGCGTTGTATTGTGAGAAACGTGTTTGATCTTACAGCTATTGCAGGGAGATGGTTGCAGGCTGACCGGGAGAGGGACCTCAGTGTTCCAGCACTGTCCGAAGCCCGGATGCAAATGGAGTAGAGTTGGACATCCTAACTCCAGCAATCCAGTCCCGCAAAAACCCGGAGCCACAGAAGCTCCAAAGTCTTCATCTCTGAGAAAGGATGTATCCACCACGAAGACTGGCTGCACCTGGGGACAGCGTGAAAGATTGGCACAGCACAGAGAACTCGGGGCAGTGGTCTGTGCCCCAGTGGGCATGATGTGCGAAACTGACCACCGTCTGACTGAGAGACATAGAGCAACAGATTCCTGTTTAATCTCTGCCCTCTCACAATCCGGTGCCCTGTAGTTGCGGATTTCACATCCCTGTTTCTCTATGTAGTGTCTCTATGCATCCACACTATCTGCGAACTTCCTTGTTTCATACACCTCTATAATATTGACCCTCATTCCCCCACATTCCAAGGAAAACGATCCTAAACTGTTCATAACTCAGTCATTTGTGACCCAACAATGACCTTGTAAACTTCCCCTTCCTTATTTCCAGCTTAATGACATCTTTCCTGAGACAGTGTGACCAAAACTAAACACAATATTTCAATGGAAACTCACATCTTATACAACTGCAACATAACACCCCGACCTCTGTGCATTGACTGATGAAGGCCAGTGTCCAAATGTTTCATCATTAACTTGCCAGTCATTGAGTGAAAGGCAACTTACTTTTGATTAACATGTAAAGAGTTTGTCTGGCTGTTCGGAAGGAACCTATAGATGCGGTTGGATTTTCAGAATGCATTTAACAAGGTGCCACTTGAAAGGCTGGTGCACAACACCAGAAATCACAAGACGAGTTCACAAGAATAAAAGGCAGGTTTTTACATAGAAGACAGAAACTCAGTTAACAGGTTTGTTTCAGGATTGGAGCATTAACCACTGGAATATCCACGGATCAAATCCACCCTCAATTACATACTATCAATATTAAAATTTTAGTGGAGTGGGCGGAGGCTGGGTTGGTAATGGGTTTTCTAAGGGAGCAGGGGTAAGTTGAGGGCCGTCAATTATTCACAATCGATGTTATTCACCCGGACGAGGGGACAGAGTGTGAGGTGTCCAAGGGTGTCTGTCAATGACATAGGATGTGGTGGGGGTAATGTTGTGATGGGACATTTGGTCTCTGCCACAGGATATAGAGACGCTGGGTAAGAGAGAATAGTTGGAAAATGGAGTTTCATAGGCTAAACAGCGATGGCGTGTTCAGTGATGGAAAGAATCAAAACGCAGACTATTATTTATATGGAGAGAAACAGCACATGATTCAAGTACAGAGAGGTCCAGGTGTTCTCTTGTACAAGTTACACACAAACAGCAGACAGGTGCATAGAACGGTTGATGGACATTTATTTCTGTGTGATTGGTGCAGAGAGACGGAGAAGTGTTGTTACAGTGTCAGCCAAGTACACAGCGATGGAGTTTGTTGTGGACATACCAGGATAGGCCAGGACATACACAATGTCATCTGAAGTGTTAGTGAACAGAGAGATCTTGGGATACAGGTACATAGTTCCCGAAAAGTCACAACACAGGTTGTCATGGTTGTGAAGTAGGTGAACAGCATGCCTCCCTTTGGCAGCAGAGGAGTTGCATTACAGTTGCACAAAATATTAATTAAATCACAGCTGCAGTAACCTGTGCAATTCTGGTCAGCAAAATAAGGAAGAAGTGATTAAGCTGGAAAGTTGAAGAAAAGATTCACAGAAATGTTGCCTGGACTGGGGTCTTGTGTTACAGGTAAAGATCAGACACTCTGGGGCTGCTTTCGCTGGTGTGAAGGAGGCTGAGGGGGGACCTGACCGAAGTTTAAAAAACTATGCAGTTGTAGATAAGCGAAACAATCAGAGTCATTTTGCCAGGGTGGAAATGTCAAATTCAGGAAGGCTGCCTTTACAGTGACAGGGTGATCATTTAAAGATGGTGAACAGGGCAAGTAGTAGATCAGTTTTATTTACAGAGTGGTGGGGCCCGGTATGGGCTGCCATGGGGAGTGATGGAAGCAGATATGATAGTGACATTGAAGGGAGAGAAGAGATTCCGTTTAATGTGGCATTGTGTTCAGCACAGACATGGTGTGAAGAAGGCATTCATCAGTTAGAATTTGAAGTACAGGAGATGGGACTTCATGTTGTGACAGTACAGGTCATTAGTGAGACCACAATGTATAGGGGCAGTTCTGGTGGCTCATTTATAGGATGAAAGTCACTGAGCTGGGAAAGGGCAGAATGTTTTGAAAGGGGAAAGATCAAAAGGACACTCGGGCAACTTCTTCCACACAGAGAGTGGTGTGTGTATGGTACGAGCTGCAAGAAAACGCTGCAGAGGAGACACAATCACAATGTTTAGCAGACATTCGGGCAGGTGAATGGATCGGAGAGGTTGAGAGGGATATGGACCAAACACACGTTAAATGGAACTCTGGGATACACACCGTGGTCAGTGTAGCCGCGTTTTTGTCCTGTGCATTTCGATAGCTGAGTGGAAGATGGACAGCACTAGAGATTCGTCACTCCAGGAGTAGATAGTTCACATGTGACTAGGGTGTAAGTAAAATATGTGAAGAGGAATGTGCAAAAAACGTTTCTCCCCACGTCCTTTAAATAATTCTCGCCTCAGCACAAATCAACTCCATCCAGTATTAGATGGTCTTTGTTGTGAAAACGACTGCAGCCATTCACTTTATCAGCCATGTCTGTCAGGAGTTTATACACTTCTATACGCTCAACACTCAGCTTTCTACATTCCGGGAGCACAGACCGAGGCTTTCCAGTCTCTCCTTGTAACTCAGTCCCAGTCGCTCCTTGTGAATCTTTACTGCACCCTCTCCAGCTGAATCACATCCTTTCTGTTGCTGACTGATGAAGGATTCATGCCAGAGGATTTCTTCACCACCCTGTGTACACTGTCACCAGTTTTAGAGACCCACGACTCATGGACCATTTATCTAAATAAATAAATGAAGAAGTATAATGTTTTGGTGTTAGTAATTCAATTGACTGCCCTTTATCTAGTTTTAGGACTTAGGTGAAAATCTGATCACATTTAGATCATATTTATGCAGAAATAGAGAACATGCTACAGAATTCACAAATTTCTCTCACATCTGTATCTGTGTTGTGAGGCATTTGTCACTCTGGCCCTCTTCCCTATCTGATCAGGATCTCTATGCGAATATTATTCACGATCAACAACATGTCCGAACTTACTGATGAAGTCTTTTGCATTTGCATGCAAATACATTGTTAAAATAATGAACAACTAGACTCACAGCTCTGCCCTCTGGAGCACATCAGTAATCCCCAGCCTGCATTCTCAGAAACAGTTTTATTAACCTATGTTAATAAGATTTTGTAAATCTACAAAAACCTCTGTAGATCCATCAACCACAACTTCCTGCAAACAAAGCCACGCTGACACCTGCTGATCAGACACTGTCCATCCAAATACAGGTGATTCCTGTCCCCCAGAATCCCCTCCAGTAGCGTCCGAACTACTGAAGTCAGGCTGACTGACCTGCAGTTCCCAGGCTTGTCCCTGACAGCTCTTTAAACAGTAAAACAACATTATCCACTCTTCAGTCACTGGGGCAACCTTCAGTGGACATCAACAATCTTCTCTCTCCTTCCACAAAGCAGTGGGTCAGGCCTGAGGGTTCATCCACCTTAATGCAGTGTAGGCTGCTCATAACTGCTCACTGGTAATATGAATGTCCTCCAAAGCAATTCCACGAGTTTGCATTATCCATTGAGCAACCATGATATTGTACTCAGTAAACACAAAGTAGAAATCATTGATTGATTCACGATCCCACTCATTCCCTGTGGCTCAAGACATGGAGACCCTGCTGTTCTCTATGGGGCCTCTCTCCCCCAAGCCACACTGTTACTCCTAACATAGCTACAGAACCTCTTGGTATTTTCCTGACCTACCTGATCAATCACATAACATTGGCTTGTCCTCCTGGTTTCTCTCTTAAGAGTATTCTTAATAACTGTTATTCTCATCAGGTGATTTGCCCGATTCTGACCTCCTACACCCAGTGTATGCTTCCTTTATTTCTTGACCGGAGCATTTATATCTCTCATTGGCCAAGGTTCCCTCAACTTGCCAGGTTATCCTTCACTCTAACAGGAACATGCTTCTTCTGGACAGCTGCAATCACACTCATATAAAAGAAACTCCCACTTGCCATCTGTTCATTTTCTGTCATACAGATTCTCTCACTCCACCTCTACTTGATCCAGTCAAATCCACTAAAATTCACCTTTTCTCCTGAATAGATCCCTAAACCTGACCATAGATTCCCATCACTATCTTCAACCCAATAGAAAGAATGAAGAAGGTATTAACAAATACAAGGGTAAGACGTGGGAACACGAAACAATCCTCATAGAGGAATCCGTATAGGAGAGAGTGAGCAGTTTCAAGTTCCTGGGAGTTAGGATCTCTGAGGATCTATCTTTGTCCCAAAATAACAATGTAACTGTAAAGAAGACAAGACAGCAGCTATATTCCATTAGAGTTTGAAAAGATGTGATTTCTCAATGTGCTGTGCAAAATGCCCACCAGCCGCAGCCCTGAAGACCTTCGCGCCATGCTGCGTCATCTTATGAGAGACGGCGCGCCACACGATCAAATTTATCTGTGCCTGCTCATGCCTTTTCTATGCCCAATGCGAGAATGTGCACACTGGATAGAAACTTCCTTCACTGTGCTATCAGAATTGGGATCAGCCTTCCAGATGCCGTGATTGGAAACATCTCCGACGATGGGGTCCAAGCCTTCAAGAGTTGAGTGCACAAACACCGATCATCTCTGGGAGGGAAGTCACATGCTTCGGGATTTGTTTTTCTTTCCAAGTGCTCCTGCCACGTTTTGTCTCCCTGCAACCTTGTCCTTCAATCTCTTCGAATTATTGAGGACAGAATGTGTATAAACGTCTCTATCCAGTAGACCTCATCATGATCATCATGACTCCAGTATTTCTACTATTCTTTAATGTTTCCTAATTGTACACAGGATTTTTTTGTACTTTATCACTGAGCAGCAGTGAACCATCTGATTGGCCTACCAGAGTTCTCTTTGAGAACTAGTAACGGAAGTCACTCAAAAACCTCTCTCAATGTACTGTGAAGAGTATTCTAACAGGCTGATTCAGTCTTTGGTGGGGATGGGGGCGATTACTGCGCAGGACCAAAATCAGCTTCCAGATGTTGTAAAATTAGTCAGATACATCTTGGGCCCGAGCCTCGGTAGCATCCAAGACATCGTCAAGTAGTGGTGCATCAGAATAATGAAGGACTTCCATCACCCAGAACATGCTCTCTTCTCATTGTTAAAGGCAAGAAAGAAATACAGAAGCCTGAAGGCGCACACTCAGTGATTCAGGAACAGCTTCTTCCACTCTGCCATCCGATTTCTAAATGGGCATTGGATCAATGAACACTATCTGACTTTTATAATATATATATTTTTTTGTATTTGCAGCATATTTCATCATTTAAGTGTACATATATACTAACTGTTATTGTTTTACTTGTTCTGTTTTTTCCCTTTCTATGTTTTCAAGTATTGGATGAAACTGCTGCTGGTAAGTTAACAAATCAGAATCAGGTTTATTACCGCTGGCATGTGTCGTGGAATTTGTTGGCTTAGCAGCAGCAGATCACTGCGATACATAGTATGGAAGGAGAAAACAAAATAAAATAATAATAACAATTATAGTGTCCAAGGTTTCAATGCCCGTTCAGGAATCGGATTGCAGAGGGTAAGAAGCCGTTCCTGAATCGATGAGTGTTTGCCTTCAGGCTTCTGTACCTCCTACCTGATGGTAACAGTTTCCAAATTTCACAACACATACAGGTGATAAAAAAAAACCCGATTCTGATTCTGATACAAGTGATTCTTGATCAGTTTGTTGAGTAGGCTGAGGAATGGCAAATGGTGTTCAGTCCAGATGAGTGAGGTGTGGCAATTTGTGAAGTCATGTCAGAGAAGGACTTTGTGATCTCAGCACTGTCTGTCACAGAAACATTACTCCCCTCCATTGACTCCAGCTGCATTTCTAGCTGCCCCTGGAAAGCAGTTAACATAAACAAAGACCCTTTCCACCCCGTCATTCTGTCTTCTCACACCTTCCATTGGGCAGCAGACATAAAAGAGTGAGAACACACAGCACCAGGATCAAGGACAACATCGGTCCTAATGTTTCTTAATTGTACGGAGGATTTTTTGTATTTTACAGCACTTTAAAAAGTATTCATACCCACTTTCGAAGTTTTCATGTTTCATCGTTTTACAACATTAATCCACAGTGGTTTTATTTGGCTTTTTGACACTGAATAACAGAAAGACGATTTCGTGTCAAAATGAAAGTGATGTCTAAAAAGTGATATTCACCCCTTTAATATGACAAACCAAATAGTCACTGGTGCAGTCAATTTGTTTTAGAATTCATATAATTAGTTAAATGGAAATCACGGTGTGCAGTCTGGATGCTTCAATCAACTGTCGTAAAAATGCCAATTGCTGTTGCGTCAGTGTCTTATGTTCTCTTCCATTTTTATACTCCATGAGCACCTCATTTGTTCCGGCCTGCTTATACCTGCAGTGAACCTCCTTTTATATCTTCACCAGAGGCTCAACATCCAAAAGGACTTAAGATGCCTACATCTTTCAACTTTACCTTTTATTCAGTCAGACATATATAAGAATTTTAGTCCCAAAGTTACACTTTTGAAGCTTCACACTTCCCAAGTTCACATTTGCCAGAAAACAGCCTGTCCTAATCCACACTTGACAGATTACTTCTGATTCCATTAAAATTGACCTTGCTCCAAGTTAGAATCTCACCCCGCACACCAGACCTAACTTTATGCGTATTTACCGTGAAACAAATGACCTTGTGGTCACTAGATGCAAAGTGTTCTCTGCACAAACTTTTGCCACTGCCCTCTCTCATTCTCTAATCGCAGATCAAGTATCGCACACTCTCCAGTTGCAGTTATTTCCATGTTCATAACAAAAATGAATCTAACTCGCTTCCTCAATGGCCTGCTAAATGTCACTCAAAGAACTATTTCGGAATGCCACCGAATAATTGGTCCCTGGATATGTCCATCTACTCCCATTCACGCACGGTGACCTCACAGTCTGACGATTCTGGCCACAAACCCATCAAATGCGTCATCCAAGTCACTGAGAAAGAGGTTAAGAAGAAATGGTCCCAGCACAGTCACTTCTGGAAAACCACGAATTGCTGGAAGTCAACCAGAAAGGTTTTAGTTTGTTCCCAGTCTCTGTGATAGACAGCAGCTGACAGATGTGTGTAAGGGAACATTTTGGGACCTGCACAGAAGGGACGATTTGCATCTGAACTGCATGGGAACTAATATCCCACTATAACACCAACCTTATGTTTCTTGCGATCTACGATCTCTCTGCAAATTAGTTCCTCTAAATCCGTCGGGGTGTTGGGTTCTCTGTAATACAGCCCCATGAACGAGGTCGTTGCTTTTTTTACTCATCAGTTCCACGCAACACGCGTCATTAGACGATTTTTTTCAGTCTGGCCTGACTGCATTGCCATGGACTCCAATCTTGCTAGGAATTTCCAAATACACCATATCTACTGCATCTCTTTTGTCTATGAGCTTGTAATTAGCTCAAAAATTGTAGTAGGTCTTTATCAGGCTGGATTTTCCTTTCAGGAACGCATGCTGCCTTTCGCCTATCTCGTCATGTGCCTCCAGCTACTCCATGATCTTATCCCTAACAATCGTTCCCAACAAGTTTCTAAACACTGGTGTCAGGCTAACGGGTCTATAGTTTCATTTATGCCGCCTTCCACCCTTCTTAAATAGCTGAGTAACATTTGCCATTTTCCAGTCATCTGGTACTTCGCCAGAACCTACCGATTCTGGAAAGATCATTATTAACGCCTCCGCAATCTGTCAGCTACTTGGTTCAGATCCCGAGGGTGATAAGCTGCCGGACATGAGGCTGCCTAACAAACAGGGAAAATTCTAGCATCGTCTGACTAGCAGAATGCAAAGTGTCTGAAGTATGGGAGCCTTTTCTCGTTTGGATGCCGTGACTGTTGTTGTTCCACAGACGTCTGTGTTGGGACCGATCACTGTCACATTATATGTCAGTGAATTAGCTGATGGCTTTGTCGCAGGGTTTGCGGACGATATGAAGGTCGGTGAAGGGGCAGGTAGCTTTGTCGCAGGGTTTGCTGACGATATGAAGGTCGGTGAAGGGGCAGGTAGCTTTGTCGCAGGGTTTGCGGGCGATATGAAGGTCGGTGAAGGGGCAGGTAGCTTTGTCGCAGGGTTTGCTGACGATATGAAGGTCGGTGAAGGGGCAGGTCGCTTTGTCGCATGGTTTGCGGACGATATGAAGGTCGGAGAAGGGGCAGGTAGCTTTGACGCAGGGTTTGCTGACGATATGAAGGTCGGTGAAGGGGCAGGTAGCTTTGTCGCAGGGTTTGCGGACGATATGAAGATTGGTGAAGGGGCAGGTAGCTTTGTGGAATCAGAGAAGCTGCAAAGGTACTCAGCCACATGAGGAAAAGGAGATTAAAAAATAGCAGATGGAATACAGTGCCAGGACGTGTATGGTGATGCACTTCAATGATCCAAAAATCTGAAGCTCTCCCGCCTGCACCAGCTCCATCGCCACACGTTAAACTTTATACTCTTCATACTTCTGATTTCACTGGTACTGTGGCACGGGTAGCAATCCTAAGGACACAGCCCTGTAATACCCGCCATTTAACTTTGCACACATCTCCCTGAACTCACGTTGAATAACATCGTCCCTCTTCCTACCCATGGCATTGGTACCTATATGGACCACAGCATCTAGCTGTTCAGCCATCACAAGACCATAAGATTCTGGAGCAGAATCGGGTAATTTGACCCATAAAGTCCGCGTTTTCATTATGGCTGTTCCATTTTCCCTTTCAGCCCCCATCTCCTGCCCTCTCACCGTCGCCCTTCCTGCCCTGTCTAAACAAGAATTTATCAACCTCTGCCTTAGATATACCGGATGACGTCTCTGGCAAAGAATAGCACAGATTGACAACCGTGGCTGACAAGAGAAGTCGAAGCCAGCATCAGAGAGGGAATAAAATACAACAAAAATAATTCCAGCAGCAGCTGACTAGCAGGCGACGAAGAATGCGAAGAGAGGGGCCTTTTCCGGCTGGCTGCCAGTCAGAAGTGTTGTTCGACAGACGACTGTGTTGTGATAATTCTTTCACGTTATATGTCAATGATTTGGATGATCTAATTGATGGCATTCTTGCAAAGTTTGCAGACAAGACGGAGATGGGTGAAGCGACAGGTAGTTTTAAGGACGGAGCGAGGCTGCAGAAAGAATGACAGATGAGGAAAATGGACAAAGAAGTAGCAGATGGAACGCAGTGCCAGGAAGTGTATGGTCATTCACACTTGTAGAGGAAATGAAAGGGTTGAGTACTTTCTAAGTGGAGAGAAAATGCAAAACACGGACAAGCACAGAGAACTGGGACTCGTTGTGCAGGATTCCCTCGAGGTTATTTCAGAGTTCGAGTGTGTGATGAGGAAAGAAAAGGCGATATTAGCATTTATTTGAAGGTAGCTACAATGCAAGAGAAAGGATGTAATGTAGCGGCTTTATAAAGTGCTGGTGTGGCCTCAAACGGAGTATTGTGAACAGTTTTAGGCCGCTTATTTTCAGAAGAATGTGCTGAAACTGGAGAGGGTTCAACGAGGTTCACGAACATGATTCCAGGTTCGATGGCTTTCGGTCTGCATTCACTGGGATTCAGAAGAATGAGGGGTGACCCGATTGAAACCGATCGAATGGTGAAAGTCTCTGACAGCGTTCTTGTGCAGAGGATCATACCTCTGGTGGGAGAGTGTAAGACTAGACGACACAGTCTCGGAATGGAGGGAAATCCATTTAGAATCAGAGCAAGAGGAATATCTTTAGCTGGAGAATGGCGAATCTGTGGAATTCGCTCGTTGTCACAGGCAGCAGTGGGTGCAGTCCTTACGTATATTTAAGGGAGAGGTTGACAGATTCTCGACTGCTCAGGGCATGAACGGATATGGAGAGAAGGATGGAGATGGGGGCCAGTGGCGTACAGTAAATGGATCAGCCATGATGAAATGGCGGAGCAGACGCTATGGGACAAATGGCCCAATTGTGCTCCTGTATCTTGTAGTTTAATGGTCTCAATCAGGCAGATGAATTTTCAATTAGTGACAAGGCATCGCATCGACCCTTGCGGAAGTCGAGTACGGAAACCGCAGGGACTTGGCCTGTCTCCAGGAGTATTTAAAATGTCTTTAGACACCTGTGAGGTGCTGTAGATTAGCTTCCATTGTTCAAGAAAGGCTCTGACGATGAGCCGGGAAAGTAGAGGCGGATGAGCCTGACACCAGCGGTTAACTTATTGTCAGACATTCTAAGGGACAGGATATATAAATATTTCAAAGGTATCAAATGTTTCAAATGTGTAGTTAATGTAAGACAAATGAAAACAATATATGTCCTGAAATTCTTCTCTTCGCAACGATGCACGAAAACAGAGGACAGCCGCAATGAATGAATGAGAGTTAAATGCTAGCACCCCAAATTCCCCCAATTCACCCCACCCTCGCGTAAGCATAGTAATGCAACCATCTCCCCCCCCCCACCCACCAGTTAACGAAAGCATCAGCGCCCTCCACCGAGCACTGAAACGTGCAGCAAAGCGTCAATAGGGACACAGACATGCAGAACCCCGAAAACGACACTTTTACCCTGTAATTCAACATACCACAGCCTCTCCCCCCACCCCATCTCTCTCTCTCTCTCTCTCACTCTCTCTCTCTCTCTCTCTCTCTCTCTCTCTCTCTCTCTCTCTCTCTCTCTCTCTCTCTCTCTCTCTCTCTCTCTCTCTCTCTCTCTCTCTCTCTCTCTCTCTCTCTCTCTCTCTCTCTCTCTCTCTCTCTCTCTCTCTCTCTCTCTCTCTCTCATAAGGGAAAAATTGAGTTCCCCGTTTCACAGCGACAGGGGGGACATAACAAACAGCTCGCTGATTTAAGATGTTAAACATCTGTTGTGTTGCCTGTTCCGAGCTCTGTCCCCGAGGAACTCGGGTCTCCGGGCACACGGCCAGCAGCCGGCTCGCTGCTTTCGATCTTCCGTCTCCCACGACGCACCGATTTCCTGCAACGGCACCGACCTCGACTCCACCCGCCTCCAGTATATCGTATACTCCACCTCGACCTCCACCTCCACCTCGACTCCACCCGCCTCCAGTATATCGTATATCGAATAACGACCAGTCGTCAGACTCCGAGAACGGGTCCCATTCCCGCAAAGAACCAAAGTCAGTTTGTAATTCCAGGTCGGGGTCTTCAAAAGAAATATGAAAGGGGAAAATAAAGATATTAAAATCGAACTAGAGCTATTTCCGAAGTTGCAAACAAGGAGTCGCCGTTAGGCGCCATCGTCCTCCTCAGCTCCACGTAACTTTGGATTTCAATGGGAATATGGTAAACTGGATTTGCAGCTGACACCTGGATACAGAGCATGAGTGGCAGTGAGGCAGATTATCAAAACTTGGAGATGAGTTTAGCAGCTGGATAAATGGGCTGACAGTTTTGCAGCTGGAATGTAATGAGGACCGATGTGAGGTGTTGCGCTTTGCCGGGAACAACAGGGTAGAGGACTCAGACAGTGACTGATCTGGGATTGTGGTCTCGGAGAGCAGAGGGATCCGGGAATACAGTTCCATAGTTCAGGGCAGGGTCATGAAGAGAGCCTTTGGCACATTGGCCTTCATGAATCAAAGTACTGAGTACATAAATTGCAATGTTATGTTGAAGTTGTAAAGGACGTTACTGAGGACAATCCTGGAGTATTGTGTGCAGTTTGGATCAGAGGAAACCTACATTACACTGAAGGTCCGTCGGCCCACATAGCTGTGCTGAACCTGTCCTTACAATGGAACTGCCTAGGCTTACCCATAGCCCTCTATTTTTCTAAGCTCCGTGTATCTATCCAGGGTCACCCATCTACACGAAAAAAAACATCAAGGAACATGAACGATTAGAGCGAATATTTATAATGATGCTTCCAGGAGCTGAGGGCCCGATTTGGAGAGGAAGATTCAAAGGGTTTTGTCGCACCTAAGCTGAGGCTTTCCCCCCTCAGATTGGGTGAGAAGTGAATAAGAGGTCATAAGTTCGGGGTAAAAGGAAAAGGGGTTTAAGGGTAAAATGTGAGGGAACTTCTTTACTCAGAGGATAGTGTGAGTGTGGAATGAGACGCCAATGGAAGTGATAAAATGAGGTTCCATTGAGACACTTGGACAGGTAAATGGACGGGAGGGATGGTCCTGGTGCCGGCCGAAAGGGCCGTCGGGAAACAGACTATCACACTCTGGAGGAGACGATGGGTATGTTGATGTGTGAGGAGCTTAATAACTCTACATGTAGTCCCTAAGAATCTTCTCCAAAAACGTCTCTACCCCTAACGTGAGTCTATATTTTCCAGGATTATCCATCTCCGTTCGTAAATAACAGCATAAGTTTGGTCAGCGCTTTTCTGAGATCTTACTCGTGGCTGCAGAGAACACAAATATATTGGACAAGTCACCAGTGATGTCATTTCCTGCCTCTCTCAATAATCTGCAGTATATCCTACCAGGCTCTGAGTAAACAATCCACCTCACTGCTCGATAAGAGACTAAACACTACTCCTTTGTGGTCCTGTACTGAGACAAATTTAAAAGGCATTGTGATTATTTACAGAATAGGAAAGGTTTAGTCAAAGACTCCTGCAGCAGGGAAAATAACCTTTCAGCACCTGTGCCCATGTGACAATTCAAGCTAACTCATGTCCAGAGGAAATGGCTCACACGCAGGCAGATGGGACAATTTTGGTGGGCACTGGTGCAGCCTGGAAGGGCCACTCTCAATGCTGAAACTGGAGGGTTTCATCCAAAACTTCGACAGTATTCCTCTCAGGAGATTGTGCCTGACCTGGTATGTTTCTTAAACTGTTGCATTCTATACAAAGTATATTTTGTGCAGGAGGTCTCCAGAGGAGATTCACCAGGAGTGTGGAGGATGGTAGTTAATAACTCCCAGAGCGCCTGCTGCCGGCTGGTGGCGCAATTTTCTCTGCATCGGCGGAGGCTGAGGGAGGTCTGGCAAACATCGCCGGGACAGACAGTCGGAGGTGTGCACGGAGAGCCACGCCCTTCCCTGTAGATGCCGCGGCCGACGGCCACCGACAGCAGTATCGCTGAACTCCGACATAGAGATAGAGCAGACAAGGAGGGTCTGAGTCTGGGGCAGATTTCCACCAGGCCTATCGTAGTTCAGACCCTTCACTGTTCCCTGCTGTCACTGGCAGAGGAACCTGTCGGTCAAATGAGATGATTAGTTCATGTGAATTTCAGTCATGGAGAGAGGTGGGAATGTGAAAACAGCAACTATGTTGCCTTAGGAAAATAGAGGCGGATCAGTTCAACAGGTTAAAGTACAGTTGGGTGTGTCTTATGCAGAGACCTTGCAAAAAGTTAAACCTGACTCTGACTGCTAAACGTAATGAAGTGTACCCAGTCAGAGAATAGACTAGGAGGACAGTGGATATATGTCGGCATCACAGTTCTCTCAGGAAGGATACTGTACTGGTGGATACAATGGAGTTTGTGATGTTTATAATGGATGTGGAGAATTGCACTGATCAGACATCTCGTCCTACTGGCAAAAACATAAAATGATTGTGAAAGCTGCAGAAAGGTATCTCGGTGTAACCGGTGTTATGTTTGAAGCTGTAAATGAAGATCTGATGGGTGGAGTATCTGCATCCTCGTCTATCCTAGCCTGATTTTTCATCCTCAACACATTAAGAAGTCTGTTTCTCATTTGTCAGAATCCCCCGATGTTTTGAGTATTCAGGAAAAGAGATTATTCTCACAGATAAGTTTTTCTGTGCAGGATTATATTGTCGTTTGGCGTGATTGGTCATTTAATAGAGAGGTAGTGCTGACAGTTTTATAAGGAAGGAGGCAGGGTGTAGAGTTGTGAATGTGAATGAACCGTATGTGGGTTTTGCTGTAGAAATATTTGATTCAGCAGGTAGTTGTATAAAACAGATTATGGTTAACAACGGTTGTGGAAAACTTTCTACTGAGTTGCGAGAAAGTATATTTTGTTCTCGCTCACGAAGAGTTGTCTGCTGCTGAGATTTTAACGCAGTTCGCTGAGGGCTTGTTTGCGGAATGATGGTAATGGTTTGATTAAAGAACAGTTTTTCAACTTGTGTGTCTGAAAGGATACGAGATTTAATATTCACAGTAGTTCTGGAACCGCTGCAGAATATTGACGAAGATGTGTATTTTCACAATGAAATGTTATGTCACGTTATTCAGCAAACTGAGATGGAAGTGATTCCCATTACAAACAGAATTAATAGGAGAAAGGCTGTATCACTGTGGACTGAGGAGTGTGCAGAGGCGATTAGGGAGTGGGACAAGGCGTTTAGGAAAGTGAAGAAGTATCAGTGTCCCAGTAACCTTATTAAGTATAAAAGGGCAGAAGCCGTGGTGAGGAAAGTGGTGAAGATTGCGAAAAGGATTTTCTGGGGACATACTGTGACAATATTTCAGGGGATCGGTAGGTCAGACGTCACCAGGACAGGATGATACATGTTATTGTTTGGTCAGATAAATGGGGATGCAGGCATATTTCGGGGTTTGCCAGTGAATCTAGTGGAGCGGACGGGTTTGGCGGAGCATCCAGCTTTGCGGATGTGCTCAGCTTCAGGGGTATGTCAGCGAATGTGTGAGTGCACAAGGATTTCGTGGTGTCGGATGCTTTGGGGTGGACACTGATTTGAAGGTTCATTGAGGGTTTTCTGGAGAGCACTGATTTCTGGGTGCAGACTGATTTGCACAAAGTTGGGTGTGTTGGCGGATTTGGGGCTAAACACTAACCTGGATGAGCTGGAGCATCTGGAGGTGTGTCGGATTTCAAGGTTTTACCGTTTATCCATACTTTAATAAAAATGCAATGTCAACTTTGACCTTTGTTTTTCCTATGTTTTAAATGGAGACAACCTTTTTTGTGAACTGTTTGAAATGATTCTTGCCCTGGCACAATCTAATGTGCATGTAGGGGTGCCTCCTGATTTGGAGCTGCGACAAGTCTCAAAGTTATTCCATCTGTACATACATTACTAGTAAATGTAATTTGAATTATGCTCTCTGTTCTTGACTTTTTTTTTTGTTCAGGCAACCATTTTGTGAAGTGTTGGAACTGTGCAGTTTGGGGAGACAGATGAGAAGGGACTAAACCAAGGGGATAAAGTGAATTGGAGATGGGCACGTGTATAGTCCGGCAGGGTCAGGCAGAGACAGTCGGTCTACCCTCACACAGACACACAAAGGTTTTTTTGGAGCCGGCTGGATTCGAACTCGGGAACCTTCGCTCGGAAGTCCGGCGCTGATCCCACGACAACACCAGCCGGCGTAGTGTTCGTGATTCAATACAATTTCACAAGCTACAATGGCATATTTTACTTCAATATTTTCTGTCTGATAAATGGTTACTTTGAAGTGCATATTTACACTGGAAGCATATTTAATCGATGAGATAACTCGGGACGGTTCAGTCACCTGCGTTGGGACAAATTAGCTCCAATGGTCTTCACATTAATTGAATAGATTAATCGCCCATCCGTTACCGCGGAAATTTCACCTGTCTGATGTAATCGATTTGTATAATAATTTAAAAATCTTTATTTTTTAAATCTGTTGAAATCTGTCCCTGTGGAGTCACTGAATTGTATTAAAAACCCGAGGCATGCGCTGCTCTCAGCATTTCATTCCGAGAGATCGCGTGTAACACGGCGGGGGCCAAATCACTGGACAGAGAAAATGTCTGCATTGTTGGATATGTACATGAGAGTTGCAGGAAAGTAATGTACGTGTTCATTGTCGTTGTTGGAGTTCCCGGTGAGTAAGCAGAGGGATTCATGTTTGGAATTTCTGATTGTTACCGGTGTGAACCTATTCATGATCATTTTACAATCTTCCAACTTGATGATCGTTGTACAAATATCCGTCAGGAGATATCGATCCTGTCAAATGGACTTCCCGATTTTTCATATTCAATGACAAAGGGAAACTAAACATCTGTCTCTCCTCTAACTCACTGGGATCGACTCAAACGCTGTTGTTGCCTTTAATGATACCTTGTCCAGATTTGTCCCAGTGGGCTGAGGACAGGTAGCTCTCCAAGAAGGTGTGACTAGGAGCGGGGGGGGGGGGGTGGTGGGGTTCATTGTCAGGTTCACTGTTTCTGAGTTTATTGATCAAAGAGTGCCCCTGGTGCTGTGTTTGGCGTCTCCCTGTGGAGTCTGTCACAATCGTATCCCGCTGCCTTTTGGGTCAATAAATTTGGTCTGATCCACCCGATCCGGTGTCCAGGGATCTGCTCACGAGTGTTTCGAATTGATCTGCGGTGTAGAATTAATCCGTTAACTGAGCCACTCAGTCTCTGTTTGCTAATACTGTTTTCCCAGTGTTTTCAGTGTGTTTCTCCCCTCTGTATCTCATCCTGGAAACATTCAGATGCTGATTTTCCAGAGTTCTGGTCAGTCACGGTTAAGTCAGTGAAACCGGCCCCATGAGCGACTGGAATCGGGATCAGCCAGCGATCGTTGTTTGCTCATTCAGCTCGTTTATATCGCCGACGATTCCCCATCACATTGTTTTATCTCCACACTGAAGTAAACAGTTCAGAGATAGTAGTGACCCGTCTGCTGCTAGATTAAGCAGCCGTTCACAGACATCTTTAGCTGCAACTCGATCCGGTGGTTAATTCCCGGAGAATGTTTCAAGTAATGTCCAGTGTCCTGTTTCTCTCCCTCTCCCTCTCTAGTGAATGTAGTGGCGATTGTGATCCTGTCCGGGGGAAGTGCGGTCTCTCTACCTGCACTACTCGCTACCTGGTGGCCATGGCAGCGGCCGATCTACTGACCGTTGTCACCGAGGTGATTTTGTATCGAATCAAAGGGAATTACTTCCGGTGGAGTTTTCTGGACATCAACCCTGTGTGCAGAGTTTTCGATGTACTGGGCTACACAGCCACACACTGTTCTGTCTGGTTCACCGTCACTTTCACCTTTGACCGGTTTGTCGCCATTTGCTGCCAGAAACTGAAAACAAAATATTGCACCGGGAAAACTGCGGCTGTGGTTCTGACAACAACTGGCGTACTGTCGTGTCTGAGAAACGTTCCCCGATACTTCACATGGGAACCTTTAATAATCATCGACAATATACCCTGGTTCTGTGATCTCGTGGACAAAGTTTTCACTGACCCCGGGTGGATAGCATATGACTGGCTGGATACGGTTCTAACCCCGTTTCTCCCTTTCGCTGGCATCCTGCTGCTCAACGCTCTGACAGTCAGACACATTTTAGTGGCCAGTCGGGTCCGTAAGGGGCTGAAGGGTCAGAGCAAGGGGGAGAACCGCAGTGACCCGGAGATGGAGAGCAGGAGGAGGTCTGTGATTTTACTCTTCACCCTCTCCGGCAGCTTCATCCTCCTGTGGATGACACAGTTTGTAAATGTCATATATTATCAGGTCTCAGGAAAAGGATTCGAATCCAATGATTCTGAACGGATATTTTACTACGTCGGGTTTTTGCTGAGGAATTTCAGCTGCTGCACGAACACATTTATTTACGTAGTGACTCAGTCGAAATTCAGGGAGCAGGTGATCAGCGCGGTGAAATATCCGGTCACCTCGGTGCTTCAGTTCATTAATAAAGCCGCGTCCTGAGCACAAGCCAAAGGCGGTTGCAGTGAGGGTTCCAGCTCCTCACATTCACCCCCTGATCACCCAGGTGTTATTCCCGGCAGGTTGTCGCATCGACCGGCAGCTCTGGAACGTTAGGATAGTGTGTGTTTTGTGAGTTTCCAACAGTAAATCTGACCGACCGCTAGAATAAATTGTTGTAAGAATCAGCAAAACCGAAAAGGCATGTGAATAAATTAGAGCTTTACACGGACAAATTTCCTCCACCCAGTGTAAGCTTAAAATGATGGCAACAATTTTTTCTCTATGTACTGATATAATGTTTAGTAAGTTGTTTCTTTGTCGTTACCTGTAATTAAGGCACAGAAACAGCCAGAGGAACATCTCAGTTGTGATCTTTTGATTCTTCTGCAACAGTTAATAGATCATAATAGTTTTCCAAAATATACTGATGAACCAACAGACTCTCGGACATTGCAGAATTCTTAGACTTATTAAACTGTGTGACCTAAAATCAGCTAGTCAGAGGCAGAACAAGATGGGTTTTCAGAGAACGTGACATTGGGGAACATTGCGTAATCCCACAATCCCATCTTCCCAGCGCGATAAGATCCCAGCCACCTAAACTTGAAAACACTCTTCGTGTGATGTTGCCAACCGTCCTCGAACACAACTTCAACAGGATGATAATTTGTTTGTCCCGTCTAATGAATCCAGTTTGCAATCTCCGCAATTAAACTTGGCTCATTTCAACCAGTAAAGCTGAAACAGGGGACCATTTTATTGCCCCAGAACACTTCTGAACACTTTAAAATTGAAGATGACGCTGATCTACAAGTCACACAGCCATAATCAAGAACACATCCAATGAAACAAATGAACGTGGTCCACAATGATATTCATGTAGCTCCCCAGAACACCCATATAGACAATTGAGAATATTTAATGTTATTATTTTCTGATATAGCGCTTCCATGCCAGCTGATTATCCATTTACATGCCTGGAAATCTTCCCGCTGTCACGTCTTGAAGAGTTTGACCATATAATTTCAAATCAACTGCATGCATATTAATCACATTTATAAAACACAGAACTTGTTCATTAGCGACTGAAAGCTTAAATTCTCATATATTTGCTGACTGTTCAAAATTATTAGCTGCTAATTGGATCCAATATACAGTATAATTGCAACTTATGCCTCTAAACCATAGACCTCCATCATCTGCATATAGAGATTTACACACCTCAGTGCCTGTCTCAGAGAGAATATCATTAATCATAACATTAGACAATAAAGGGTTACAAATACGGTGTTGTGGGTTCCCACCCGTACCAGCACCGATCGTCCAAGTATAAAACTCAGACGAAGTCTTGCAGTCTCCTGCTCAATCCTCATTTCCATAAAGCCATAAGACATGGAAGCACAGTCAGACCATCCGGCCCATCGAGTCTGCTCCACCATTCACTCATGGTTGATCCTTTCTTTCCGTCATCCTCAACCCCAGCTACCGGCCTTCTCCCCTGAACCTTTGATGCCATGTCCAATCGAGAAACTATCAATGTCTGCCTTAAATGCACCCAACGCCGTGGGCTCTGCAGCTGCATGTGGCAAGAAATTCCACAAATTCATCACCTTTTGTCAGAAAGAATTTCTCCACATCTCTGTTTTGAAACGGCGCCCCTCTCTCCTGAGGCTATGCCCTCTTATCCTAAACTCTCCCACCATGGGAAACATCCTTTCCATAATTCAATCCAAAGTCCTTCCGGACTCCGCCTCCCGCTACGGACATGTAAGACTTAGTTGCTTATTGTCCGTCTTTAATCTCTCCCTTTTCCGATTTAAACATTGAAATTTTAGCTTTATTCAGTCGAATTTGTATAACAATAGTTATAATTATGGCTACTTCGAAGAGAACCAGACGAAATCCCCACCCCTCTAATGGAAAATCTAAACAAAGCTGACGAGTTCTCGGAAGAACCCCATTGGGTCAAGAGATTGGAATCTCGAATCACCGGTATCTGCGCTGAAATAACTCAACTAAAAGAGGCATTTGAAGAAGAAATTGACTCTCTGAGCCTCGATCTTAAAGAAGTGAATCGAAATGCGGCTGACCTTTCTTCTCGTTTGGAAAAGGCTCAACAACGGATCGTGGATTTGGAAGCTCGATCGCGTCGGAATAATATTCGAATTGTTGGATTAAAAGAGAAATCAGAATTTGCCGACACACAGGATTATTTTGATAAAATGTTTCAGTCTTTATTTCCGGAGGTTTGTTCGCAACCCCCGGAGCTTGAATCGGCTCACAGAACCGGTGCTTTAAAATCTTTGGATGAAGGTAAAAACAGGCATGTCGTTGTGCGTTTTCTCCGTGTCAGAGACAAGGACCGCATCATTAAACTTGCAAGAAAACAAAGATTATTTCAATTTCAAGGTTCAGAAGTTCGTTTTTTTCCAAGATTTTCAACGTGATATTGTTAAGAAACATTTGTCTCTTCTATGAAATAAGCTTTTCAAAAAAAGCTCTTTCCATTATTACAATAGCCAGACAAATTAAGGCTTTTTGTTAAAAATTCTGGAGTTCGTATTTTTGATGATCCAGCCGAGGGATTGCGTTTTATTAACTGTTTGTTTGACGAGTCCGATGGCGAATCTGAAGTCTGAATAAATTATAATAATTTGACTGTCTCGTGATGTAAAACGATGAAATTGGAAGATTTGATGGTTATAGAAAGATTTTTTTTACCTTAAAATGTATTCTTAGCTTCGAAAAAAACTGGTTTGGATGGTTTTAACCTTCGAAGATATAGCGGGAGAACTGTTGAAAGACTCTGGATAATTTTGAACCATCTAGTTTTTTTTCCTCTGTAGCATTTAAATGAACCAACTTTTTTTTCTGTATGCTTTTTAAAAGTTTTTTTGTTAAGTAATTGCTTGGATTTCTTTACGTTTTAAAGAAAATCTGGATAATTCAAAGATGGCGATTGTTTTTCCTTTTGTGCAAGTATTTCAATCACGACGAGTCTGAAGCCTGAAGTTTAAATGATTTATAATGGCTTGAGAGGCTCGCGGTGCAAAGACTGATAAGACTTGAAGATCTGGTGTCACAGAAAGTTTTTAGCTGAAAAATTCATTTTAATTTTTGACAAAGACTGGTTTGGATGGTTTTAACCTCAGAGGATATAGTGGGAGAACAGTTGATAGGCTGTAGTTAAGTTTGTACTAACGAGAAATTTTTTTCTTTTTGCAGCATTTAAATGAATTAATTGTTTGTTTTTATTCTGTATGCTTTATTGAAGATCTTTTAAGTAATTATTTAATTAAGTAATTATTTGTTTTTTCTTGTGCTTTAAAGATAGATTGGATAATTTAAAGATGGCGATTGTTTTTCTTTTGTGCAACTATTTCAAGAATTGTTTTGGATGAGATATATGTCGACAGTAATGAGATTTATTTCTGGTAGAGGGAGTCAGAGATTACTTTTTTATATCCACGTAGGCGGAGCTATAACAACATCGATGCTTTCCCTGGGGCTTGCGTCGATAGATGTCCACTTTTTTTTTCCGGGCTTTATAATTTGGGTGTTTTTTTTTATTTTTTTATCCCCGTTATGGAATCCCGGATTATTTTTATTATTGTTCATCTCCGCCATTTTCGATCACTTTATCCTGAAAATATTTTTACTAAAATCATCTCTATGAATCAAACGGGCTTTATTAAAGGCCGTTCTCCCCTTCCCCCACCACCACTCTGCAATCCCCTCTCCCTCAGATCCCATAATCAGCTCCTGGGCCCTCAGAAGCTCCATCTTCCTCCCACCCCAACCCTTCCCTCTCCGCTGACACTACCAGCCTTCCTCCCCCCTCTGATCCCATCTCTCATCCGTGCCGGGTCTTTACCATTCCCTCCGATCTTCAACTCTCTGAGCACAGCGCTATGTCCTCTTTATCGCTCTTCACCCACACCTCAGCGAGTTCCGCGTACGCCATGACGCTGAACTCATCTTCCGCCGGTTCCGTCTCCGAGCTTATTTCTTTGGCAAGGACTCTCCTACCCCCACCGATGACCCATTCTCCCGTCTTCAAACCCCCTCCTCTTCATGGACACCCCGCTCTGGTCTTCTGCCTGCTCTGGATCACTTTATTGCTAATTGCCGACGGGACATCAACCGTCTCGACTTCACCACACCCTGTTCTAATTCCAACCTAACTCCTTCCGAACGCTGTGCTCTCCGCTCCCTCCGCACCAATCCCAACCTCACTATAAAACCTGCTGATAAGAGGGGAGCTGTTGTTGTCTGGTGTACTGACCTCAACCTGGCCGAGGCACCAGCGACAACTCTCTGATACCTCCTCTTATTTACCCCTTGATCATGACCCCACTAAGAGCACCAGGACGCTGTCTCCTATAACATCACCAACCCTATCAGCTCTGGGGATCTCCCATCACTGCCACCAACCTCATGGTTCCCACACCCCGCACTTCCCGTCTTCTACCTCCTACCCAAGAGCCACAAACCTGCCTGTCCAGGTAGACCTATTGTCTCAGCTTGCTCCTGCCCCACCGAACTCATTTCTGCATACCTTGACACTGTCTTATTCCCCCTTGTTCAATCTCTTCCACCTATGTTCGTGACACTTCTCACGCTTTGAATTTTTCAATGATTTTAAGTTCCCTGGCCCCCACCGCCTTATTTTCACCATGGACGTCCAGTCGCTATATACCTCCATCCTCCACCCCGGACGTTCTCAAAGCTCTTCGCTCTTTTTGGATTCCAGATCTAACCAATTCCCCTCTACCACCACTCTCTTCCGTGCAGCGGTATTAGTTCTTACTCTCAATTATTTCTCCCGTTGATTCCTTCAACTTCCTCCAAACCAAGGGTGTAGCCATGGCCACCTGCATGGGTCCTATTTGTTGGTTTTGTGGAACAGTCCATGATCCAAGTCTATAACGGGTATCCGTCCCCCTCTATTCCTTCGCTACATCGACGACTGCATTGGCGCTGCCACCTGCACGCAGGCTGAGCTCGTTGACTTCATTAACTTTTACCTCCAACTTTTACCCTGCCCTCAAATTTACCTGGTCCATTTCCGACACCTCCCTCCCTTTCTCGATCTTTCTGTCTCCATCTCTGAGATAGCTTATCTACTGATATCTACTATAAACCTACAGACTCTCACAGCTACCTGGACTATTCCTCTTCCCACCCTGTCTCTTGCAAAAAATGCTATCCCCTTCTCACAATTCCTCCGTCGCCACCGCATCTGCTCTCAGGATGAGGCTTTTCATTCCAGGACGAAGGAGATGTCTTCCTTTTTTAAACAAAGTGGCATCTCTTCTTTCACCATCAACCTCTGCTCTCAAACGCATCTCTCCCATTTCCCCGCACATCCGCCCGCCACCCCACTCGTGATAGGGTTCTCCTTGTGCTCACCTACCACCCCACCAGCCTCCAGTTTCAACGTATAATTCTCCGTAACTTCCGCCACCCCTATTGGGATCCCACTACCAAGCAGATCATTCCCACACCCCTACCCTTTCTGCTTTCCACAGGGATCGCTCCCTACGCGACTCCCTTGTCCCAGTCGTCACCACCCCTCCCCACTCCCCATCCCTTCCCACCAATCTCCCTCCTGGCACTTATCGTTTTATGCGGAACAAGTGCTACACCTGTCCTTACACTTCCTCCCTCACCACCATTCAGGGCCCCAGACACTCCTTCCAGGTGAGGCGACACTTCACTTGTGAGTCGGCTGGTATGGTATACTGCGTCCCCGGTGCTCCCGGTGTGGCCTTTAATATATTGGTGAGTCCCGACGCAGACTGGGGGACCGTTTCACTGAACACCTACGCTCGGTCCGCCAGAGAAAGCAGGATCTCCAGTGGCCACACATTTTAATTCCACGTCCCACCTCCCATTCTGATATGACTATCCGTGGCCTCCTCTACTGTCAAGATGAATCCAAACTCAGGTTGGAGGAAACGACACCTTATACCGGCTGGGTAGCGTCCACCTGATGGCATGAACATTGACTTCTCTAACTTCCGTTAATGCCTCTCCACCCCCTTTTACCCCATCCCTGACATATTTAGTTGTTTCTTTTATTTTTTCCCTCTCTCTGCCCATCACCCTGCCTGTTCCCCATCTCCCTCTGGTACTCCCCACCCCTTTCTTTCTCCCGAGACCTCCTGTCCTATGGTCCTTTCCCTTCTCCAGCTCTGCATCACTTTCGCCAGTCACCTATCCAGCTCTTGGCTTCACCCTACCCCCTCCGGCCTTCTCCTATCATTTCGCATTTCCCCCCCTCCTCCCACTACTTTCAAATCCCTTACTATCTTTCCTTTCAGTTAGTCCTGACGAAGGGTCTCGGCCCGAACGTCGACAGTGCTTCCTCCTTGTAGATGCTGCCCTGGCCTGCTGTGTTCCACCAGCATTTTGTGTGTGTTGATCGAATTTCCAGCATCTCCAGATTTCCTCGTGTTTGCACTGTACATCATCCTGCCAACCTTTTCCCCCCATACCCCTAAAATACCCATTCAAATCCGACTTTTCTTTTGCCCCAGTACTAAGTCTCCAGCATCGTTTACCCACGGCCCGAAATTCACTCTCTCCTCCCTTTTACACGTTATGTATCTGAATAAATGCTTGGTGTCCTCTTTTATATCACTGTCCAGCTTAAATTCGTATTCCATCTTTACCTTCTAATGACTTTTAGTTCTTTTCTTTTGGCTTTCATATGCTTCCCAGTTGTTTAACTTCCCACAATTTTATTCTCAATTCTCTTGGGCTTTTATGCTGGCATGACATTCCTGCAAATCTCTTCCTCTTTGGTGATGTATTTATCCCGGTGCCTTCCGAATTGCTTCCGGAAATTCCAGCCATCGCTGCCCTGCGTGGATCCTGCCGTGATCTTTCCAGTTAATTCTGGGCCGATTGTAATCGCCTCTGTGATTACCGTGACTCTGCTGTAATACCACCACATCTGATTTCCACTTCTCCTTCTCAAACTTCAGGGTAAATTCAAAAAACATTATGCTCGTTTGCCCCTTAAAGGTTCTTCTACTTTCAGGTTTCCATCACTTCTGCTTCTTGCCCCACACCCGATTCAGTAAGCGGATCCTCCAGTCGGTTCAACCGTGAACTGCCTTAAAAGCTATCTCGAAGGCACTCGAGAAATCCCTTTACCAGGAATCAAGCTGAACCTGATTTTTCCAATCTACATGCACATTTAAATTCCTCATGACTCTTCTACCATTTCCTTTTCGGTAAGCATTCACTATCTCCCGTTTAATTTGTAGGTCACCATCCTTACTGCTGTTCCATGATATATACAGTGTCTTTCACCTTGCAGTTCCTTAGTTCTATCCACAATGGTTCACACCACTTCCGCCCCTGCATCACCTCTTTCTAATGGTTTGATTTTACTTGTTTTTTTTACAAACAGAGCTACGCCACCACCTCTGCTTCCAGCCTGTTCTTTCGATACTGTATGCATCCTTGATACTAAATCAATATTATAATATTGATAATAATATCTTTCAGCTATTGACGACAAGTCATTGGTAATAGCGGAGGCAATATTTAGATGAGGCGACCTGGCTTTTCACAAATAAATAAACAGCATTTATCCATACCCCGCCCTATATTTTCGCGTTAGCCCATTATTCATGTGGAA